>NC_090444.1:1004312073-1004620232 GCF_031143425.1 Pleurodeles waltl
GAGGCCTGCCTTTTGCAGGGCCTCCAAAACTTTCCATAGGTGGACCAGGTGATCATCCCAGCTGGAGCTAAAGACAGCTACATCGTCCAGATATGCTGCACTAAAAGCTTCCAGCCCTTGCAGGACTGTGTTCACCAACCTCTGAAAAGTGGCAGGTGCATTTTTCAATCCAAAAGGCATTACTGTGGATTGGTAATGGCCTCCTATGGTAGAAAATGCAGTTTTTGCTTTTGCATCTTCTGATAATTTGATCTGCCAATACCCTGCAGTCAAATCAAAAGTGCTTAGATACTTGGCAGATGCCAGTGTATCTATGAGCTCATCTGCCCTGGGTATAGGGTGAGCGTCAGTTTTGGTTACCTGGTTGAGACCTCTGTAATCTACACAAAACCGCATTTCCTTCTTTCCATCTTTGGTATGAGGTTTTGGTACAAGTACCACAGGAGAAGCCCATGGACTTTCAGAGTGCTCAACCACTCCTAGTTCTAACATTTTCTGCACCTCTTGCTTTATGCAGTCTCTGACATGGTCAGGCTGCCTATAGATCTTACTTTTGACAGGCAAGCTGTCTCCAGTATCTATAGTGTGCTCACACCAAGAAGTGGTACCTGGCATAGTAGAGAAGATTTCAGAAAACTGACCCAGGAGATTTCTGCAGTGGTCTTTCTGCTCAGCAGTAAGACAATCTGCCAAAACTACACCTTCCACTAGAGCATCTTGTTCTGTGGAAGAGAAGAGATCAGGGAGGGGATCACTGTCTTCTTCCTGTCCCTCATCAGTTGCCATGAGCAGCGTGAGATCAGCCCTGTCATAGTAGGGGTTCAGGCGATTGACATGGAGCACCCTAAGGGGACTCCTGGCAGTGCCTAAGTCAACTAAGTAGGTGGCTTCACCCTTTTTTTCAACAATTGTGTGGGGTACACTCCATTTATCTTGGAGTGCTCTTGGGGCCACAGGCTCCAAGACCCACACTTTCTGCCCTGGTTGGTACTGAACCAAAACAGCCTTCTGGTCATGCCATTGCTCTTGGAGCTCTTGGCTGGCCTGAAGGTTTTTACTGGCCTTTTTCATGTACTCAGCCATCCTTGATCTGAGGCCAAGTACATAGTCCACTATGTCTTGCTTTGGAGCTTTTAAAGGTTCTTCCCAACCCTCCTTAACAAGTGTTAGGGGACCTCTTACAGGGTGACCAAAAAGAAGTTCAAAGGGGCTGAAGCCCACTCCTTTCTGGGGTACCTCCCTGTAAGCAAAAAGGAGGCATGGTAAAAGGATATCCCATCTCCTGCGGAGTTTTTCAGGGAGTCCCATAATCATGCCTTTGAGAGTTTTGTTAAATCTTTCCACCAGTCCATTTGTTTGTGGATGATAGGGTGTGGTGAACTTGTATGTACCACCACACTCCTTCCACATGGCCTTTAAGTAAGCAGACATGAAATTGCTTCCCCTGTCTGATACCACCTCTTTTGGGAAGCCCACCCTGGAAAAGATTCCCAGGCAGGCCTTTGCCACTGCAGGAGCTGTAGTGGTCCTTAGAGGAATTGCTTCCGGATATCTGTGGCATGGTCCACTACCACCAAGATAAACCTATTGCCTGAAGCAGTAGGAGGGTCAAGGGGGCCAACTATGTCAACCCCTACCCTTTCAAAGGGAACCCCAACCACAGGCAGTGGAATAAGGGGTGCCTTTGGGGTGCCACCTGTCTTGCCACTGGCTTGACAGGTTTCACAGGACTTACAAAAATCTTTTGTGTCCTCTGACATTCTAGGCCAATGAAACAAAGGAACAAGCCTGTCCCAAGTTTTCTTTTGCCCCAAATGTCCAGCTAGGGGAATGTCGTGAGCAAGAGTTAGGAGGAACTTTCTGTACTCCTGAGAAATCACTAATCTCCTGGCAGCTCCAGGTTTTGGATCCCTTGCTTCAGTGTACAGAAGATTGTCCTCCCAGTAAACTCTGTGAGAGTCACTGACATCCCCATTTGCTTGTTTGACAGCTTGCTGTCTTAGACCCTCTAGTGTGGGACAGGTCTGCTGTGCCACACTCAGCTCCTCCCTGGCAGGCCCCCCTTCACCCAAAAGCTCAGCAGTGTCTGCTTCCAGCTCCTCTGGTGTAGGTTCTGCACAGGGTGGAAATTCTTCTTCCTCAGAAGTAGAATCCACTGTAGAGGGAGGGATAGTAGGTAGTGCTTTACTTCTACTAGCCCTAGCTTTAGGAAGCACTTGGTCCATTCTTCGAGGATCCAAGTCACTCTGTCCTTTTTGTTTTTTGGCCTGAGCCCTGGTCGAAGCAAAAATATGCCCTGGAATGCCCAGCATTGCTGCATGAGCCTCCAACTCCACTTCTGCCCAAGCTGATGTCTCTAAATCATTCCCTAATAGACAGTCTACAGGTAAATCTGAGGCAACCACAACTTTCTTTGGGCCAGTAACCCCCCCCACCCAGTTGAGATTCACAACAGCCATGGGGTGGCTAAGGGTGTTGTTATGAGCATCGGTTACTTGGTACTGGTGACCAAGTAGGTGTTGTTCAGGGTGGACCAGTTTCTCTATTACCATTGTAACACTGGCACCAGTGTCCCTGTAGGCATGAACCTCAACACCATTTATTAGGGGTAGTTGCTTGTACTTATCCATGTTAAGGGGACAAGCAACCAAGGTGGCTAAATCAATAGCCCCCTCAGAGACTAACACAGCCTCTGTGGTCTCCCTAATCAGACCAACCCCAACTAAGTTACCAATAGTGAGCCCAGCTACTCCCTTAGTAGGTTTGCTCCCACCACCACTGCTATTAGTAGGGACACTAGGTGTAGCAGTAGGGGTTGTAGTGGTAGGAGGTTTGGTGCTTTTCTTTGGACAACTGGGATCTGTTGTCCAATGGCTTTTTATTTGACATAAATAGCACCATGGTTTCTTTTCTTTGTTTTGATTAGAAGAGGATTTGGGCCCACCACCCCCACCAGAGTGTTTTTGTGGGCCTGATGAAGACTCATTTTTAGATTTGTCCCCACCCTTGTCAGAAGACTTACCATCCTTCTTCTTGCCATCTTTGTCACCCCCTGTATGAACTTTTCTGTTCACCCTTGTTCTGACCCATTTGTCTGCCTTCTTTCCCAATTCTTGGGGAGAGGTCAGATCAGAGTCCACCAAGTACTGGTGTAACAAATCAGACACACAATTATTAAGAATATGCTCTCTCAGGATCAGGTTATACAGGCTTTCATAATCAGTAACTGTACTGCCATGTAACCACCCCTCCAAGGCCTTCACTGAATGGTCAACAAAATCAACCCAGTCTTGTGAAGACTCCTTTTTGGTCTCTCTGAACTTCATCCTGTACTGTTCAGTGGTTAAGCCATAACCATCCAGGAGTGCATTCTTAAGAACTGTAAAATTATTGGCATCACTTTCTTTCACAGTAAGGAGCCTATCCCTACCCTTTCCACTAAATGATAGCCATAGGATAGCAGCCCACTGCCTTTGAGGGACATCCTGTACAACACAGGCCCTCTCAAGTGCAGCAAACCACTTGTTAATGTCATCCCCCTCCTTATAAGGCGGAACAATCTTATGCAGATTCCTAGAATCATGCTCTTTTGCAGGATGACTATGGGGAATACTGCTGCTGCCACCATGGGTTTCTAAACCCAATTTCTGTCTTTCTCTCTCCATTTCTAAGGACTGTCTATCCAAGTCTAGCTGTTGCTTCTTGAGCTTCAGTCTGGTTTGTTCCACTCTCAATCTATTGAGCTCCCTTTCTAACAATCTGTCGTCAGGGTGGGTGTGAGGGACATGCCTTGAAACAGAAGTATGGTGAGAATGAACAGAAGGAGACCTGTCCCTTACAGAAGGCATCCTAACAGCTTGGTTAACAGAAACATCACTTCTACTATGATGAGAAGGAATACTCTTGCTATGATGTGAGACAACACTATCAGTGTGGTGTGAATCTACATCAGTACCAACTATGCTAGGCTGTCTGGTAACGGGCAGGCTAGGAAGTTTCTTTCCTCAATCTTTTTCTAGGGGAGTCCCTGGATCAGATTGGGAACCTTTAGCTACTTTTTTAGCAGATGGGGCACCTCTGACCTTATCCTGTTCTATAAGCATGTTAATCAACAGTTCTCTGGGGGGATTCTTCCATACACTTAAACCTCTATCTATGCAGAGACTCCTTGCTCCTTTCCAGCTAAGGTGATCATAAGCACGTTTGGACAGATCAACAGTTTGGCCTGTGCCAGACATTTTAGAAAGTGTTTAAGTGACGGAAAAAGTGAGAAAAAAGTTTTTCAGAACTTTTGGAAAGATAAGAATTTTTTTTTTAAAAAACTTTTTAAGAACTTTTAGAAAGTTTAGAGGTACTTTTCAGCACTTAGAAAAGAGTGAAAAGAGGAAATGCAAAACTTTTTGGTTAGGTGTACATACACTGAACTTGTTTTGTATATTTTTCTCGTATGAAAAGTACAATGACAAAAGTGGTAAGTAGTTACAGAGTACTTATCCCACCGCTGCACAACCAATGTAGGAGGCTGGACTGGCTTGTAGTGAGTACCAAGGGGTACTTACACCTTGCACCAGGCCCAGGTATCCTTTATTAGTGTATAGGGTGTCTAGCAGCTTAGGCTGATAGATAATGATAGCTTAGCAGAGCAGCTTAGGCTGAACTAGGAGACGAGTGAAGCTCCAACAGTACCACTAGTGTCACTTGCACAATATCATAAGAAAACACAATACACAGATATACTAAAAATAAAGGTACTTTGGGGCATATTTATACTCCGTTTGCGCCGAATTTGTGTCGTTTTTTTCGACGCAAAATCGGCGCAAAACTAACTCCATATTTATACTTTGGCGTTAGACGCGTCTAGCGCCAAAGTTCATGGAGTTAGCGTCATTTTTTTGCGTGAACACCTTCCTTGCGTTAATGATATGCAAGGTAGGCGTTCCCGTCTTAAAAAATGACTCCGATGCATATGCGTCGTATTTATACTCCCGGGCAAAAATGACGCCCGGGAGTGGGCGGGTCTAAAAAACCTGCATTAGCGCCGGATTTTAACGCCTGGGTCAGGGCAGGCGTTAAGGGACCTGTGGGCTCAGAATGAGCCCCGAGGTGCCCTCCCCTGCCCCCAGAGACACCCCCTGCAACCCTTGCCCACCCCGGGAGGATACCCAAGGATGGAGGGACCCACCCCAGGGACATTAAGGTAAGTTCAGGTAAGTATTTTTTTTTATTTTTTTTGTGGCATAGGGGGGCCTTATTTGTGCCCTCCTACATGCCACTATGCCCAATGACCATGCCCAGGGGACATAAGTCCCCTGGGCATGGCCATTGGGCAAGGGGGCATGACTCCTGTCTTTGCTAAGACAGGAGTCATTTCAATGGGGGTTGGGAGTGAAAAAAAAATGGCGCAAATCGGGTTGAGGCGATTTTTTTGTCTCAGCCTGACTTGCACCATTTTTGGACGCCCATACTCCATTTTTCACCTACGCCGGCGCTTCCTGGTGTACGTCGTTTTTTTTCACGCACACCAGGCAACGCCGGCGGCTAACGCCGGCTAACGTCATTGAATAAATACGGCGCCCGCATGGCGCTTCAGAATGGCATTAGCCGGCGCTAATTTTTTTGACGCATAACTGCGTTAGCGCAGTTTTGCGTCAAAAAGTATAAATATGGCTCTCTATTTTTATGACAATATGCCAAAGTATCTCAGTGAGTACCCTCAGTATGAGGATAGCAAATATACGCAAGATATATGTACACAATACCAAAAATATGCAGTATAGTCTTAGAAAACAGTGCAATCAATGTATAGTTACAATAGGATGCAATGGGGACATATAGGGATAGGGGCAACACAAACCATATACTCCAAAAGTGGAATGCGAACCACGAATGGACCCCAAACCTATGTGGTCTTGTAGAGGGTCGCTGGGACTGTAAGAAAACAGTGAGGGTTAGAAAAATAGCCCACCCCAAGACCCTGAAAAGTGAGTGCAAAGTGCACTAAAGTTCCCCAAAGGACATAGGAGTCGTGATAGGGGAATTCTGCAGGAAAGACACAAACCAGCAATGCAACAATGATGGATTTCCAAATGAGGGTACCTGTGGAACAAGGGGACCAAGTCCAAAAGTCACAAGCAAGTCGGAGATGGGCAGATGCCCAGGAAATGCCAGCTGTGGGTGCAAAGAAGCTGCTACTAGGCAGTAGAAGCTGAGGATTCTGCAGGAACGACAAGAGCTAGAAACTTCCCCTTTGGAGGATAGATGTCCCACGTCGTGAAGAGTCGTGCAGAAGAATTTTCCCGCCGAAAGACCGCTAACAAGCCTTGCTAGCTGCAAATTGTGCTGTTAGGGTTTTTGGATGCTGCTGTGGCCCAGGAGAGATCAGGATGTCGCTAATTACGTCAGGAGACAGAGGAGGTACCCAGCAGGACAAGGAGCCCTCTCATAAACAGACTGCACCCGCAGAAGTGCCAGAACAGGCACTACAAAGAGGAGTGAAATGGTGCTCACCCGAAGTCGCACAAAGGAGTCCCAGGCCGGTGGAGGACAACTTAGAAAGTCGTGCAATGCAGGTTATAGTGCCGTGGACCCAGGCTTGGCTGTGCACAAAGGATTTCTGCCGGAAGTGCACAGAGGCCAGAGTAGCTGCAAAAGACACGGTTACAAGCAATGCAGTCTGGCGTGGGGAGGCAAGGACTTACCTCCACCAAACTTGGACTGAAGAGTCACTGGACTGTGGGAGTCACTTGGACAGAGTTGCTGGATTCAAGGGACCTCGCTCGTCGTGCTGAGAGGAGACCCAGGGTACCAGTAATGCAGTTCTTTGGTGGCTGCGGTTGCAGGGGGACGATTCCGTTGGCCCACTGGAGATTTCTTCGGCGCTTCTAGTGCAGAGAGGAGGCAGACTACCCCCACAGCATGCACCACCAGGAAAACAGTTGAGAAGGCGGCAGGATCAGCGTTACAGAGTTGCAGTAGTCGTCTTCGCTACTTTGTTGCAGTTTTGCAGGCTTCCAGCGCGGTCAGCAGTCGATTCCTTGGCAGAAGGTGAAGAGAGAGATGCAGAGGAGCTCTGATGAGCTCTTGCATTCGTTATCTAATTAATTCCCCAAAGCAGAGACCCTAAATAGCCAGAAAAGAGGGTTTGGCTACTTAGGAGAGAGGATAGGCTAGCAACACCTGAAGGAGGCTATCAGAAGGAGTGTCTGACGTCACCTGCTGGCCCTGGCCACTCAGAGCAGTCCAGTGTGCCAGCAGCACCTCTGTTTCCAAGATGGCAGAGGTCTGGAGCACACTGGAGGAGCTCTGGACACCTCCCAGGGGAGGTGCAGGTCAGGGGAGTGGTCACTCCCCTTTCCTTTGTCCAGTTTCACGCCAATGCAGGGCTGAGGGGTCCCTGAACCGGTGTAGACTGGCTTATGCAGAAATGGGCACCATCTGTGCCCATGAAAGCATTTCCAGAGGCTGGGGGAGGCTACTCCTCCCCTGCCTTAACACCTTTTTCCAAAGGGAGAGGGTGTAACACCCTCTCTCTGAGGAAGTCCTTTGTTCTGCCATCCTGGGACAGGCCTGGCTGGACCCCAGGAGGGCAGAATCCTGTCTGAGGGGTTGGCAGCAGCTGCAGTGAAACCCCTGAAAAGGCAGTTTGGCAGTACCAGGGTCTGTGCTACAGACCAGTGGGATCATGGGATTGTGCCAACCATGCCAGGATGGCATAGAGGGGGCAATTCCATGATCATAGACATGTTACATGGCCATATTCAGAGTTACCATTGTGAAGCTACATATAGGTATTGACCTATGTGTAGTGCACACGTGTAATGGTGTCCCCGCACTCACAAAGTCCGGGGAATTTGCCCTGAACAATGTGGGGGCACCTTGGCTAGTGCCAGGGTGCCCACACACTAAGTAACTTTGCACCTAACCTTTACCAGGTAAATGATAGACATATAGGTGACTTATAAGTTACTTAAGTGCAGTGGTAAATGGCTGTGAAATAACGTGGACGTTCTTTCACTCAGGCTGCAGTGGCAGGCCTGTGTAAGAATTGTCAGAGCTCCCTATGGGTGGCAAAAGAAATGCTGCAGCCCATAGGGATCTCCTGGAACCCCAATACCCTGGGTACCTCAGTACTATATACTAGGGAATTATAAGGGTGTTCCAGTATGCCAGTGTGAATTGGTGAAATTGGTCACTAGCCTGTTAGTGACAATTTGGAAAGAAATGAGAGAGCATAACCACTGAGGTTCTGGATAGCAGAGCCTCAATGAGACAGTTAGTCATAACACAGGTAACACAGTCAGGCACACTTATGAGCACTGGGGCCCTGGCTGGCAGGGTCCCAGTGACACATACAACTAAAACAACATATATACAGTGAAAAATAGGGGTAACATGCCAGGCAAGATGATACTTTCCTACACAACCCCCCCCCCCCCAAACGAAGGACAATAAGACTAGTCATTACCTGATGGGTCTTCATTGTCTAAGTGGAAATATATGGAGAGTCCATCTGCATTGGAGTGGGTACTCCCAGGTCTATGTTCCACTGTATAGTCCATTCCCTGTAGGGATATGGACCACCTCAACAATTTAGGATTTTCACCTTTCATTTGTTTTAGCCAAAGTAGAGGTTTGTGGTCTGTCTGAACAATGAAGTGAGTGCCAAACAGGTATGGCCTCAACTTCTTCAGTGCCCAGACCACAGCAAAGGCCTCCCTCTCAATGGCAGACCAACGCTTTTCTCTAGGGGTCAACCTCCTATTAATAAAAGCAACAGGTTGATCCTGGCCCTCATAATTAAGTTGTGATAGGACTGCCCCTACTCCTAACTCAGATGCATCAGTTTGGACATAGAATTTTTTAGAGTAACATGGGCTTTTCAGGACAGGTGCAGAGCACATGGCCTGCTTTAGCTCCTCAAAAGCTTTCTGACAGTTTGCTGTCCATAATACCTTCTTAGGCATTTTCTTGGATGTGAGGTCATTAAGAGGGGCTGCAATGGAGCCATAGTTTTTAATGAACCTCCTATAGTACCCAGTGAGGCCTAAAAAGGCTCTCACCTGAGTCTGAGTAGTAGGGGGAACCCAATCAATGATTGTTTGGATTTTCCCCTGAAGTGGTGCAATCTGTTCCCCACCTACCAGGTGTTCCAGATAAACCACCTTCCCCTGCCCTATCTGGCACTTTGAAGCCTTGATAGTGAGGCCTGCCTTTTGCAGGGCCTCCAAAACTTTCCTTAGGTGGACCAGGTGATCATCCCAGCTGGAGCTAAAGACAGCTATATCGTCCAAATTTGCTGCACTGAAAGCTTCCAGCCATTGCAGGACTGTGTTCACCAACCTTTGAAAAGTGGCAGGTGCATTTTTCAATCCAAAAGGCATTACTGTGAATTGGTAATGGCCTCCTATGGTTGAAAATGCAGTTTTAGCTTTAGCATCTTCTGATAATTTGATCTGCCAATACCCTGCAGTCAAGTCAAAAGTGCTTAGATGCTTGGCAGATGCCAGTGTATCTATGAGCTCATCTGCCCTGGGTATAGGGTGAGCATCAGTTTTGGTTACCTGGTTGAGACCTCTGAAGTCTACACAAAACCGCATTTCCTTCTTTCCATCCTTTGAATGAGGTTTTGGTACAAGTACCACAGGAGAAGCCCATGGACTTTCAGAGTGCTCAACCACTCCCAGTTCTAACATTTTCTGCACCTCTTGCTTTATGCAGTCTCTGACATGGTCAGGCTGCCTATAGATCTTACTTTTGACAGGCAAGCTGTCTCCAGTATCTATAGTGTGCTCACACCAAGAATTGGTACCTGGCACAGTAGAGAAGAGTTCAGAAAACTGACCCAGGAGATTAATGCAGTGGTCTTTCTGCTCAGCAGTGAGACCATTTGCTAGTACAACCCCTTCCACAAGAGCATCTTGTTCTGTGGAAGAGAAGAGATCAGGGAGAGGATCACTGTCTTCTTCCTGTCCCTCATCAGTTGCCTTGAGCAGGGTGAGATCAGCCCTGTCATAGTAGGGTTTCAGGCGGTTGACATGGAGCACCCTAAGGGGACTCCTGGCAGTGCCTAAGTCAACTAAATAGGTGACTTCACCCTTCTTTTCAACAATTGTGTGGGGTACACTCCATTTGTCTTGGAGTGCCCTTGGGGCCACAGGCTCCAAGACCCACACTTTCTGCCCTGGTTGGTACTGAACCAAAACAGCCTTCTGGACATGCCATTGCTTCTGGAGCTCTTGGCTGGCCTGAAGGTTTTTACTGGCCTTTTTCATGTACTCAGCCATCCTTGATCTGAGGCCAAGTACATAATCCACAATATCTTGCTTTGGAGCTTTTAAAGGTTGTTCCCAACCCTCCTTGACAAGTGTTAGTGGACCCCTCACAGGGTGTCCAAAGAGGAGTTCAAAGGGGCTGAAGCCCACTCCTTTCTGGGGTACCTCCCTGTAGGCAAAAAGGAGGTATGGTAAAAGGATATCCCATCTCCTGTGGAGTTTTTCAGGGAGACCCATAATCATGCCTTTGAGAGTTTTGTTAAATCTCTCCACCAGTCCATTTGTTTGTAGATGATAGGGTGTAGTGAACTTGTAAGTCACACCACACTCCTTCCACATGGCCTTCAAGTAAGCAGACATGAAATTGCTTCCTCTGTCTGATACCACCTCTTTTGGGAAGCCCACCCCGGAAAAGATTCCCAGGAGGGCCTTTGCCACTGCAGGAGCTGTAGTGGTCCTTAGAGGAATTGCTTCAGGATATCTGGTGGCATGGTCCACTAACACCAAGATAAACCTATTGCCTGAAGCAGTAGGAGGGTCAAGGGGGCCAACTATGTCAACCCCTACCCTTTCAAAGGGAACCCCAACCACAGGCAGTGGAATAAGGGGTGCCTTTGGAGTGCCACCTGTCTTGCCACTGGCTTGACAGGTTTCACAGGACTTACAAAACTCTTTTGTGTCCTCAGACATTCTAGGCCAATGAAACAAGGGAACAAGCCTGTCCCAAGTTTTCATTTGCCCCAAATGTCCAGCTAGGGGAATGTCGTGAGCAAGAGTTAGGAGGAACTTTCTGTACTCCTGAGGAATCACTAATCTCCTGGCAGCTCCAGGTTTAGGATCCCTTGCCTCAGTGTACAAGAGGTTGTCCTCCCAGTAAACTCTGTGAGAATCACTGACATCCCCATTAGCCTGTTTGACAGCTTGCTATCTTAAACCCTCTAGTGTGGGACAGGTCTGCCGTGCCACACTCAGCTCCTCCCTGGCAGGCCCCCCTTCACCCAAAAGCTCAGCAGTGTCTGCTTCCAGCTCCTCTGGTGAAGGTTCTACACAGGGTGGGAATTCTTCTTCCTCTGAAGTTGAATCCACTGTAGAGGGAGGGATAGTAGGTAGTGATTTACCTTTGCTACCCCTAGCTTTAGGGAGTACTTGGTCCATTCTTCCAAGATCCAAGTGACCCTGTCCTTTTTGCTTTTTGGCCTGAGCCCTGGTCAAAGCAAAAATATGCCCTGGAATGCCCAGCATTGCTGCATGAGCCTCCAACTCCACTTCTGCCCAAGCTGATGTCTCTAAATAATTCCCTAATAGACAGTCTACAGGTAAATCTGAGGCAACCACAACTTTCTTTGGGCCAGTAACCCCCCCCCCCCCCCCAGTTGAGATTTACAACAGCCATGGGGAGGCCAAGGGTGTTGTTGTGAGCATCGGTTACTTGGTACTGGTGACCAAGTAGGTGTTGTTCAGGGTGGACCAGTTTCTCTATCACCATTGTGACACTGGCACCAGTGTCCCTGTAGGCCTGAACCTCAACACCATTTATTAGGGGTAGTTGCTTGTACTTATCCATGTTAAGGGGACAAGCAACCAAGGTGGCTAAATCAATAGCCCCCTCAGAGACTAACACAGCCTCTGTGGTCTCCCTAATCAGACCAACCCCAACTAAGTTACCAATAGTGAGCCCTGCTACTCCCTTGGATTGGCTATTAGTAGGTTTGCTCCCACCACCACTGCTATTAGTAGGGACACTAGGTGTAGCAGTAGGGGTTGTAGTGGTAGGAGGCTTGGTGCTTTTCTTTGGACAACTGGGATCTGTTGTCCAATGGCCTTTTATTTTACATAAATAGCTCCATGGTTTCTTTTCTTTGTTTTGATTGGAAGAGGATTTGGGCCCACCACCCCCACCAGAGTGTTTTTGTGGGCCTGATGAAGACTCATTTTTAGATTTGTCCCCACCCTTGTCAGAAGACTTACCATCCTTCTTCTTATTGCCATCTTTGTCACCCCCTGTATGAACTTTTCTGTTCACCCTTGTTCTGACCCATTTGTCTGCCTTCTTTCCCAATTCTTGGGGACAGGCCAGATCAGAGTCCACCAAGTACTGGTGTAACAAATCAGACACACAATTATTAAGAATATGCTCTCTCAGGATCAAGTTATACAGGCTTTCATAATCAGTAACTTTACTGCCATGTAACCACCCCTCCAAGGCCTTCACTGAATGGTCAACAAAATCAACCCAGTCTTGTGAAGACTCCTTTTCGGTCTCTCTGAACTTCATCCTGTACTGTTCAGTGGTTAAGCCATAACCATCCAGGAGTGCATTCTTAAGAACTGTAAAATTATTGGCATCACTTTCTTTCACAGTAAGGAACCTATCCCTACCCTTTCCACTAAATGATAGCCATAGGATAGCAGCCCACTGCCTTTGAGGGACATCCTGTACAACACAGGCCCTCTCAAGTGCAGCAAACCACTTGTTAATGTCTTCCCCCTCCTTATAAGGGGGAACTATCTTATGCAGATTCCTAGAATCATGCTCTTTTGCAGGATGACTATGGGGCATACTACTGCTGCCACCATGGGTTTCTAAACCCAATTTCTGTCTTTCTCTCTCCACTTCTAAGGACTGTTTATCCAAATCCAGCTGTTGCTTCTTGAGCTTCAGTCTGGTTTGTTCCACTCTCAATCTATTGAGCTCCCTTTCTAACAATCTGTCATCAGGGTGGGTGTGAGGGACATGCCTTGAAACAGAAGTATGGTGAGAATGAACAGAAGGAGACCTGTCCCTTACAGAAGGCATCCTAACAGCTTGGTTAACAGAAACATCACTTCTAATATGATGAGAAGGAATACTCTTGCTATGATGTGAGACAACACTATCAGTATGGTGTGAATATACATCAGTACCAACTATGCTAGGCTGTCCGGTAATGGGCAGGCTAGGAAGTTTATTTCCTGAATCTTTTTCTAGGGGAGTCCCTGGATCAGATTGGGAACCTTTAGCTACTTTTTCAACAGATGGGGCACCTCTGGCCTTATCCTGTTCTATAAGCATGTTAATCAACAGTTCTCTGGGGGGGATTCTTCCATACACTTAAACCTCTATCTATGCAGAGACTCCTTGCTCCTTTCCAGCTAAGGTGATCATAAGGAAGTTTGGACAGATCAACAGTTTGGCCTGTGCCAGACATTTTAGAAAGTGTTTAAGTGACAGAAAAAGTGAGAAAAAAGTTTTTCAGAACTTTTGGAAAAACAGAAATAAAAACTTTTAAAACTTTTTAAGAACTTTTAGAAAGTTTAGAGGTACTTTTCAGCACTTAGAAAAGAGTGAAAAGAGGAAATGCAAAACTTTTTGGTTAGGTGTACATACACTGAACTTGTTTTGTATATTTTTCTCTTATGAAAAGTACAATGACAAAAGTTGTAAGTAGTTACAGAGCACTTATCCCACCGCTGCACAACCAATGTTGGAGGCTGGACTAGCTTGTAGTGAGTACCAAGGGGTACTTACACCTTGCACCAGGCCCAGGTATCCCTTATTAGTGTATAGGGTGTCTAGCAGATTAGGCTGATAGATAATGGTAGCTTAGCAGAGCAGCTTAGGCTGAACTAGGAGACGAGTGAAGCTCCTACAGTACCACTAGTGTCACTTGCACAATATCATAAGAAAACACAATACACAGATATACTAAAAATAAAGTTACTTTATTTTTATGACAATATGCCAAAGTATCTCAGTGAGTACCCTCAGTATGAGGATAGCAAATATACACAAGATATATGTACACAATACCAAAAATATGCAGTATAGTCTTAGAAACCAGTGCAAACAATGTATAGTTACAATAGGATGCAATGGGGACACATAGGGATAGGGGCAACACAAACCATATACTCCAAAAGTGGAATGCGAACCACGAATGGACCCCAAACCTATGTGGCCTTGTAGAGGGTCGATGGGACTGTAAGAAAACAGTGAGGGTTAGAAAAATAGCCCACCCCAAGACCCTGAAAAGTGAGTGCAAAGTGCACTAAAGTTCCCCAAAGGACATAGGAGTCGTGATAGGGGAATTCTGCAGGAAAGACACAAACCAGCAATGCAACAACGATGGATTTCCAAACGAGGGTACCTGTGGAACAAGGGGACCAAGTCCAAAAGTCACAAGCAAGTCGGAGATGGGCAGATGCCCAGGAAATGCCAGCTGTGGGTGCAAAGAAGCTGCTACTAGGCAGTAGAAGCTGAGGATTCTGCAGGAACAAAAAGGGCTAGAAACTTACCCTTTGGAGGATGGATGTCCCACGTCGAGAAGAGTCGTGCAGAAGTGTTTTCCCGCCAAAATACCGCCAAAAAACCTTGCTAGCTGCAAATTGTGCGGTTAGGGTTTTTGGATGCTGCTGTGGTCCAGGAGGGACCAGGATATCGCCAATTATGTCAGGGGACAGAGGAGGCGCCCAGCAGGACAAGGAGCCCTCTCAGAGGCAGGCAGCACCCGCAGAAGTGCTAGAACAGGCACTACGAAGAGGAGTGAAATGGTGAACACCCAAAGATGCACAAAGGAGGCCCACGCCGCCGGAGGACAACTTAGGAAGTCGTGCAATGCAGGTTATAGTGCCGTGGACCCAGGCTTGGCTGTGCACAAAGGATTTCTGCCGGAAGTGCACAGAGGCCGGAGTAGCTGAAAAAGACGCGGTTCCCCGCAATGCAGTCTGGCGTGGGGAGGCAAGGACTTACCTCCACCAAACTTGGACTGAAGAGTCACTGGACTGTGGGAGTCACTTGGACAGAGTTGCTGGATTCAAGGGACCTCGCTCGTCGTGCTGAGAGGAGACCCAGTGTACCGGTAATGCAGTTCTTTGGTGCCTGCGGTTGCAGGGGGACGATTCCGTCAGCCCACGGGAGATTTCTTCAGAGCTTCTAGTGCAGAGAGGAGGCAGACTACCCCCACAGCATGCACCACCAGGAAAACAGTCGAGAAGGCGTCAGGATCAGCGTTACAAAGTTGCAGTAGTCGTCTTCGCTACTTTGTTGCAGTTTTGCAGGCTTCCAGCGCAGTCAGCAGTCGATTCCTTGGCAGAAGGTGAAGAGAGAGATGCAGAGGAGCTCTGATGAGCTCTTGCATTCGTTATCTAAGGAATTCCCCAAGCAGAGACCCTAAATAGCCAGAAAAGAGGTTTTGGCTACTTAGGAGAGAGGATAGGCTAGCAACACCTGAAGGAGCCTATCAGAAGGAGTCTCTGACGTCACCTGCTGGCCCTGGCCACTCAGAGCAGTCCAGTGTGCCAGCAGCACCTCTGTTTCCAAGATGGCAGAGGTCTGGAGCACACTGGAGGAGCTCTGGGCACCTCCCAGGGGAGGTGCAGGTCAGGGGAGTGGTCACTCCCCTTTCCTTTGTCCAGTTTCACGCCAGAGCAGGGCTGAGGGGTCCCTGAACCGGTGTAGACTGGCTTATGCAGAAATGGGCACTATCTGTGCCCATGAAAGCATTTCCAGAGGCTGGGGGAGGCTACTCCTCCCCTGCCTTAACACCTTTTTCCAAAGGGAGAGGGTGTAACACCCTCTCTCTGAGGAAGTCCTTTGTTCTGCCATCCTGGGCCAGGACTGGCTGGACCCCAGGAGGGCAGAAACCTGTCTGAGGGGTTGGCAGCAGCTGCAGTGAAACCCCTGAAAAGGCAGTTTGGCAGTACCAGGGTCTGTGCTACAGACCAGTGGGATCATGGGATTGTGCCAACCATGCCAGGATGGCATAGAGGGGGCAATTCCATGATCATAGACATGTTACATGGCCATATTCGGAGTTACCATTGTGAAGCTATACATAGGTAGTGACCTATGTGTAGTGCACGCGTGTAATGGTGTCCCCGCACTCACAAAGTCCGGGGAATTTGCCCTGAACAATGTGGGGGCACCTTGGCTAGTGCCAGGGTGCCCACACACTAAGTAACTTTGCACCTAACCTTTAACAGGTAAAGGATAGACATATAGGTGACTTATAAGTTACTTAAGTGCAGTGGTAAATGGCAGTGAAATAACGTGGACGTTCTTTCACTCAGGCTGCAGTGGCAGGCCTGTGTAAGAATTGTCAGAGCTCCCTATGGGTGGCAAAAGAAATGCTGCAGCCCATAGGGAACTCCTGGAACCCCAATACCCTGGGTACCTCAGTACCATATACTAGGGAATTATAAGGGTGTTCCAGTTTGCCAATGTGAATTGGTGAAATTGGTCACTAGCCTGTTAGTGACAATTTGGAAAGAAATGAGAGAGCATAACCACTGAGGTTCTGGATAGCAGAGCCTCAGTGAGACAGTTAGTCATAACACAGGTAACACTTTCAGGCACACTTATGAGAACTGGGGCCCTGGCTGGCAGGGTCCCAGTGACACATACAACTAAAAAAACATATATACAGTGAAAAATGGGGGTAACATGCCAGGCAAGATCGTACTTTCCTACAAAGGGTATGCCCAGACGTGGGTCCCGTGCTCACTGTGCAACTAGATTCAAGCTAGCCTGGCTGATGAAGGGTGATACCCAGAAACTGGTCCCAGGATGCTTGTTTCCAGTCCAGGGAGGACCTGGCTTGGCAGTTCGGGCTGGACAGTTCCCTTGAGGAACAGGGTCAAGACTAATTTGCATATAGCTGGGTCCAAACTGGAGTGGCATGGTGAGTAAAAGAACGATGGATTAAACCCAGATCTGTGACTGGGGATGAGTGTTTGCATTGTTCAGCACTCCGTCTATCATCCTCTTCTGTTGCTAAAGGTCCCCTAAGTGGGAAGGTTTTGCCCAGACATGGGTCCCGTGCTCACTGTGCCACTGGATTCAAGCTAGCCTGGCTGATGAAGGGTGATACCCAGAAACCGGTCCCAGGATGCTTGTTTCCGGTCCAGGGAGGACCTGGCTTGGCAGTTCGGGCTGGACTCTTCCCTTGAGGAACAGGGTCAAGACTGATTTGCATATAGCTGGGTGCAAACTGGTGTGGCATGGTAAGCAAAAGAACAATGGATTAAACCCAGGTCTGTGAGTGGGGGTGAGTGTTTGCATTGTTCAGCACTCCATCCATCATCCTTTTGTGTTGCTAAAGTTGCCCTAAGTGGGAAGGGTATGATCAGACGTGGGTCCCGTGCTCACTGTGCCACTGGATTCAAGCTAGCCTGGCTGATGAAGGGTGATACCCACAAACTGGCCCCAGGATGCTTGTTTCCGGTCCAGGGAGGACCTGGCTTGGCTGTTCGGGCTGGACTGTTCCCTTGAGGAACAGGATCAAGACTGATTTCCATATAGCTGGGTCCAAACTGGCGTGGCATGTGAGCAAAAGAACGATGGATTAAACCCAGGTCTGTGACTGGGGGTGAGTGTTTGCATTGTTCAGCACTCCGTCCATCATCCTTTTGTGTTGCTAAAGTTGCCCTAAGTGGGAAGGGTATGCCCAGACGTGGGTCCCGTGCTCACTGTGCCACTAGATTCAAGCTAGCCTGGCTGATGAAGGCTTATACCCAGAAACCGGTCCCAGGATGCTTTTTTCCCTGGATTCAAACTAGCCTGGCTGATGAAGGGTATTACCCAGAAACCTGTTCGAGGATGCTTGTTTGCGGTCTAGGGAGGACCTGGCTTGGCAGTTCGGGATGGACTGTTCCATTGCGGAACAGGGTCAAGACTGATTTGCATGTAGCTGGGTCCAAACTGGGGTGGCATGGTGAGCAAAAGAATGATGGATTAAACCCAGATCTGTGACTGGGGGTGAGTGTTTGCATTGTTCAGCACTCCATCCATCATCCTTTTGTGTTTTCTAAAGTTGCCCTAAGTGGGAAGGGTATGCCTTGATGTGGATGCCTTGCTCACTGTGCCACTGGATTCAAGCTAACCTGACTGATGAAGGGTGATACCCAGAACAGGTCCCAGGATGCTTGTTTCCGGTCCAGGGAGGACCTGGCTTGGCAGTTTGGGCTGGACTGTTCCCTTGAGAAACAGGGTCAAGATTGATTTGCATATACCTGGGTCCAAACTGGGGTGGCATGGTGAGCAAATGAATGATGGATTAACCCTAGATCTGTGACTGGGGGTGAGTGTTTGCATTGTTCAGCACTCCGTCCATTATCCTTTTGTGTTGCTAAAGTTGCCCTAAGTGGGAAGGGTATGCCCAGACGTGGGTCCCGTGCTCACTGTGCCACTAGATTCAAGCTAGCCTGGCTGATGAAGGGTGATACCCAGAAACCTGTCCCAGGATCCTTCTTTGCAGTCCAGGGAGGACCTGGCTTGGCAGTTCGGGCTGGACTGTTCCCTTGAGGAACAGGGTCAAGACTGATTTGCATGTAGCTGGGTCCAAACTGATCCAAAGAACAATGGATTAAACCCAGATCTGTGACTGGGGGTGAGTGATTGTATTGTTCAGCACTCCGTCCATCATCCTTTTGTGTTGCTAAAGTTGCCCTAAGTGGGAAGGTTATGCCCAGACGTGGGTCCCATGCTCACTGTGCCACTAGATTCAAGCTAGCCTGGCTGATGAAGGGTGATACCCAGAAACCGGTCCCAGGATGCTTGTTTCCCTGCATTCAAGCTAGCCTGGCTGATGAAGGGTGATACTCAGAAACCTGTCCCAGGATGCCTGTTTCCAGTCCAGGGAGGACCTGGCTTGGCAGTTTGGGCTGGACTGTTCCCTTGAGGAACAGGGTCAAGACTGATTTGCATGTAGCTGGGTCCAAACAGGGGTAGCATGGTGAGCAAAAGAACGATGGATTAAACCCAGATCTGTGACTGGGGGTGAGTGTTTGCATTGTTCAGCACTCCATCCATCATCCTTTTGTGTTGCTAAAGCTGCGTAATTGGGAAGGGTATGCCCCGACGTGGGTCCCGTGCTCACTGTGCCACTAGATTCAAGCTAGCCTGGCTGATGAAGGGTGATACCCAGAAACGTTCCCAGGTTGTTTGTTTCCCTGCATTCAAGCTAGCCTGGCTGATGAAGGGTGATACTCAGAAACCTGTCCCAGGATGCCTGTTTCCAGTCCAGGGAGGACCTGGCTTGGCAGTTTGGGCTGGAATCTTCCCTTGAGGAACAGGGTCGAGACTGATTTGCATATAGCTGGGTCCAAACTGGGGTGGCATGGTGTGTAAAAGAACAGTAGATTAAACCCAGATCTTTAACTGGGGGTGAGTGTTTGCATTGTTTGGTACTCCGTCCATCATCCTCTTGTGTTGCTAAAGTTGCCCTAAGTGGGAAGGTATGCCCAGACGTGGGTCCCGTGCTTATTTGGCCACTGGATTCAAGCTAGCCTGGCTGATGAAGGGTGATACCCAGAAACCGGTCCCAGGATGTTTGTTTCCGGTCCAGGGAGGACCTGGCTTGGCAGTTCGGGCTGGACTGTTCCCTTGAAGGACAGGGTCAGGACTGATTTGCATTTAGTTGAGTCCAAATTGGGGTGGCATGTATGCAAAAGAACACTGGATTAAACCCAGATCTGTGACTGGGAGTGAGTGTTTGCGTTGTTCAGCATTCCATCCAGCATCCTTTTGTGTTGCTAAAGTTGCCCTAAGTGGGAAGGGTATGCCCAGACGTCGGTGCAGTCCTCACTGTGCCACTGGATTCAAGCTAACCTGGCTGATAAAGGGTGATACCCAGAAACCAGTATCAGGATGCTTGTTTCCAATCCAGGGAGGATCTGGCTTGGCAGTTCGGGCTGGACTGTTCCCTTGAGGAACAGGGTCAAGATTGATTTGCACATAGCTGGGTCCACACTGGGGTGGCATGATGAGTTTGAGAAAGTGCCTCTTTCTAGCCTTGTTACCCCCACTTTTGGCCTGTTTGTGAGTGTATGTCAGGGTGTTTTCACTGTCTCACTGGGAGCCTGCCAGCCAGGGCCCAGTGCCCATAGTGAAAACCCAATGTTTTCAGTATGTTTGTTATGTGTCACTGGGACCCTGCTAGCCAGGACCCCAGTGCTCATAAGTTTGTGCCCTATAGGTATGTGTTCCCTGTGTGATGCCTAACTGTCTCACTGAGGCTCTGCTAACCAGAACCTCAGTGGTTATGCTCTCTCTGTACAAATTGTCACTAACAGGCTAGTGACCAATTTCACCAATTTACATTGGCATACTGGAACACCCTTATAATTCCCTACTATATGGTACTGAGGTACCCAGGGTATTGGGGTTCCAGGAGACCCCTATGGGCTGCAGCATTTCTTTTGCCACCCATAGGGAACTCTGACAATTCTTACACAGGCCTGCCATTGCAGCCTGAGTGAAATAACGTCCACGTTATTTCACAGCCATTTACCACTGCACTTAAGTAACTTATAAGTCACCTATATGTCTAACCCTTACCTGGTAAAGGTTGGGTGCTAAGTTACTTAGTGTGTGGGCACCCTGCGACTAGCCAAGGTGCCCCCACATTGTTCAGGGCAAATTCCCCGGACTTTGAGAGTGCGGGGACACCATTACACGCGTACACTATACATATGTCACAACTAAGGTATAGCGTCACAATGGTAACTCCGAACATGGCCATGTAACATGTCAATTCCATGTCTCTAGCTCAGACCCGGGTACTGCCAAACTACCTTTCCCGGGATTTCACTGCAGCTGCTGCTGCTGCCAACCCCTCATAAAGGTTTCTGCCCTCCTGGGGTCCAGCCAGGCTTGGCCCAGGAAGGCAGAACAAAGGACTTCCTCAGAGAGAGGGTGTTACACCCTCTACCTTTGGAAAAAGGTGTCAGGGCTGGGGAGGAGTAGCCTCCCCCAGCCTCTGGAAATGCTTTGATGGGCACAGATGGTGCCCATCTCTGCATAAGCCAGTCTACACCGGTTCAGGGATCCCCCAGCCCTGCTCTGGCGCAAAACTGGACAAAGGAAAGGGGAGTGACCACTCCCCTGACCTGCACCTCCCCTGGGAGGTGCCCAGAGCTCCTCCAGTGTGCTCCAGACCTCTGCCATCTTGGAAACAGAGGTGCTGCTGGCACACTGGACTGCTCTGAGTAGCCAGTGCCAGCAGGTGACGTCAGAGACTCCTTCTGATAGGCTCCTTCAGGTGTTGGTAGCCTATCCTCATTCCTAAGTAGCCAAACCTCCTTTTCTGGCTATTTAGGGTCTCTGCTTTGGGGAATTCTTTAGATAACGAATGCAAGAGCTCATCATAGTTCTTCTGCATCTCTCTCTTCACCTTCTGCCAAGGAATCGACCGCTGACTGCTCTGGAAGCCTGCAAAACTGCAACAAAGTAGCAAAGACGACTACTGCGACCTTGTAACGTTGATCCAGCTGCCTTCTCGACTGTTTTCCTGGTGGTGCATGCTGTGGGGGTAGTCTGCCTCCTCTCTGCACTAGAAGCTCCAAAGAAATCTCCCGTGGGTCAACGGAATCTTCCCCCTGCAACCGCAGGCACCAAAGAACTGTATCACCGGTCCTCTGGGTCTCCTCTCAGCACAACGAGCGAGGTCCCTTGAACTCAGCAACTCTGTCCAAGTGACTCCCGCAGTCCAGTGACTCTTCAGTCCAAGTTTGGTCGAGGTAAGCCCTTGCCTCCCCACGCTAGACTGCATTGCTGGGAACCACGTGTTTTGCAGCTACTCTGGCTCCTGTGCACTCTTCCAGGATTTCCTTTGTGCACAGCCAAGCCTGGGTCCCCGGCACTCTAACCTGCAGTGCACGACCTCCTGAGTTGTCCTCCGGCGTCGTGGGACCCTCCTTTGTGACTTTGGGTGAGCTCCGGTTAACTCCAATTTGTAGTGCCCTTTCTGGCACTTCTGCGGGTGCTGTTTGCTTCTGAGTGGGCTCCTTGTCTTGCTGGATGCCCCCTCTGTCTCCTCACGCAATTGGCGACATCCTGGTCCCTCCTGGGCCACAGCAGCATCCAAAAACCCTAACCGCGACCCTTGCAGCTAGCAAGGCTTGTTTGCGGTCTTTCGGCACAGAAACACCTCTGCACGACTCTTCACAATGTGGGACATCCATCCTCCAAATGGGAAGTTTCTAGCCCTTGTCGTTCTTGCAGAATCCACAGCTTCTACCATCCGGTGCCAGCTTCTTTGCACCCACCACTGGCATTTCCTGGGCATCTGCCCACTCCCGACTTGATCGTGACTCTTGGACTTGGTCCCCTTGTTCCACAGGTACTCTCGTCAGGAAATCCATTGTTGTTGCATTGCTGGTGTTGGTCTTCCTTGCAGAATCCCCCTATGACGAGTTCTGTGCTCTTAGGGGAACTTAGGTGCACTTTGCACCCACTTTTCAGGGTCTTGGGGTGGTCTATTTTTCTAACCCTCACTGTTTTCTTACAGTCCCAGCAACCCTCTACAAGGTCACATAGGTTTGGGGTCCATTCGTGGTTCGCATTCCATTTCTAGAGTATATGGTTTGTGTTGCCCCTATCCCTATGTGCATCCATTGCATTTTATTGTGACTAAACATTGTTTGCACTGTTTTCTATTGCTATTACTGCATATTTTGGTATTGTGTACATATATCTTGTGTATATTTGCTATCCTCATACTGAGGGTATTCACTGAGATACTTTGGCATATTGTCATAAAAATAAAGTACCTTTATTTTTAGTATATCAGTGTATTGTGTTTTCTTATGATATTGTGCATATGACACTAATGGTACTGTAGGAGCTTCACTCGTCTCCTAGTTCAGCCTAAGCTGCTCTGCTAAGCTACCTTTTCTATCAGCCTAAGCTGCTAGACACCCCTCTACACTAATAAGGGATACCTGGGCCTGGTGCAAAGTGTAAGTACCCCTTGGTAACCACTACAAGCCAGTCCAGCCTCCTACAATGAGCAAAAGAACAATGGATTAAACCCAGATCTGTGACTGGGGGTGAGTGTTTGCATTGTTCAGCACTCCGTCCATTATCCTGTTGTGTTGCTAAAGATGCCCTAAGTGGGAAGGGTATGCCCAGACGTGGGGCCCGTGCTCACTGTGCCACTAGATTCAAGCTAGTCTGGCTGATGAATGGTGATACCCAGAAACTGATCCCAGGATGCTTGTTTCCGGTTCAGGGAGGACCTGGCTTGGCAGTTCGGGCTGGACTGTTCCCTTGAGGAACAGGGTCAAGACTGATTTGCATATAGCGGGGTCCAAACTGGAGAGGCATGGTGAGTAAAAGAACGATGGATTAAACCCAGATCTGTGACTCGGGATGAGTGTTTGCATTGTTCAACACTCCGTCCATCATCCTTTTGTGTTGCTAAAGGTGCCCTAAGTGGGAAGGTTTTGCCCAGACATGGGTCCCGTGCTCACTGTGCCACTGGATTCAAGCTAGCCTGGCTGATGAAGGGTGATACCCAGAAACTGGTCCAGGATGCTTGTTTCTGGTCCAGGGAGGACCTGGCTTGGCAGTTCCGGCTGGACTGTTCCCTTGAGGAACAGGATCAAGACTGATTTGCTTATAGCTGGGTCAAAACTGGCGTGGCATGTGAGCAAAAGAACAATGGATTAAACCCTTGTCTGTGACTGGGGGTGAGTGTTTGCATTGTTCAGCACTCCGTCCATCATCCTTTTGTGTTGCTAAAGTTGCCCTAAGTGGGAAGGGTATGCCCAGACGTGGGTCCCGTACTCACTGTGCCAGTAGATTCAAGCTAGCCTGGCTGATGAAGGGTGATACCCAGAAACTGGTCCCAGGATGCTTTTTTCCCTGGATTCAAGCTAGCCTGGCTGATGAATGGTGATACCTAGAAACCTGTCCGAGGATGCTTGTTTGCGGTCCAGGGAGGACCTGGCTTGGCAGTTCGGGCTGGACTGTTCCATTGCGGAACAGGATCAAGACTGATTTGCATGTAGCTGGGTCCAAACTGGGGTGGCATGGTGAGCAAAAGAACGATGGATTAAACCCAGATCTGTGACTAGGGGTGAGTGTTTGCATTGTTCAGCACTCCATCCATCCTCCTTTTGTGTTTGCTAAAGTTGCCCTAAGTGGGAAGGGTATGCCCAGATGTGGGTGCTGTGCTCACTGTGCCACTGGATTCAAGCTAGCCTGACTGATGAAGGGTGATACCCAGAACAGGTCCCAGGATGCTTGTTTCCAGTCCAGGGAGGACCTGGCTTGGCAGTTTGGGCTGGACTGTTCCCTTGAGAAACAGGGTCAAGATTGATTTGCATATACCTGGCTCGAAACTGAGGTGGCATGGTAAGCAAAAGAACGATGGATTAACCCCAGATCTGTGACTGGGGGTGAGTGTTTGCATTGTTCAGCAGACTGTCCATTATTTTTTTGTGTTGCTAAAGTTGCCCTAAGTGGGAAGGGTATGCCCAGACGTGGGTCCCGTGCTCACTGTGCCACTAGATTCAAGCTAGCCTGTCTGATGAAGGCTGATACCCAGAAACCGGTCCCAGGATGTTTTATTCCCTGGATTCAAGCTAGCCTGGCTGATGAAGGGTGATACCCAGAAACCTGTCCCAAGATGCTTCTTTGCGGTCCAGGGAGGACCTGGCTTGGCAGTTCGGGCTGGACTGTTCCTTTGAGGAACAGGGTCAAGACTGATTTGCATGTAGCTGTGTCCAAACTGGGGTGGCATGGTGATCCAAAGAACGATGGATTAAATCCAGATCTGTGACTGTGGGTGAGTGATTGCATTGTTCAGCACTCCGTCCATCATCCTTTTGTGTTGCTAAAGTTGCCCTAAGTGGGGAGGGTATGCCCAGACGTGGGCCCCGTGCTCACTGTACCACTGGATTCAAGCTAGCCTGACTGATGAAGGGTGATACCCAGAAACCGGTCCCAGGATGCTTTTTTTCCCTGGATTCAAGCTAGCCTGGCTGATGAAGGGTGATACCCAGAAACCTGTCCCAGGATGCTTCTTTGCGGTCCAGGGAGGACCTGGCTTGGCAGTTCAGGCTGGACTGTTCCCTTGAGGAACAGGGTCAAGAAAGATTTGCATGTAGCTGGGTCCAAACTGGGGTGGCATGGTGATCCAAAGAATGATGGATTAAATCCAGATCTGTGACTGGGGGTGAGTGATTGCATTGTTCAGCACTCCGTCCATCATCCTTTTGTGTTGCTTAAGTTGCCCTAAGTGGGAAGGGTATGCCCAGACGTGAGCCCCGTGCTCACTGTACCACTAGATTCAAGCTAGCCTGGCTGATGAAGGGTGATACCCAGAAACCGGTCCCAGGATGCTTCTTTCCGGCCCAGGGAGGACCTGGCTTGGAAGTTTGGGCTGGACTGTTGCCTTGAGGAACAGGGTCAAGACTGATTTGCAGATACCTGGGTCCAAACTGGGGTGGCATGGTGAGCAAAAGAACGATGGATTAAACCTAGATCTGTGACTGGGGCTGAGTGTTTGCATTGTTCAGCACTCCGTCCATCATCCTTTTGTGTTGCTTAAGTTGCTCTAAGTGGGAAGGGTATGCCCAGACGTGGGTCCCGTGCTCACTGTGCCACTAGATTCAAGCTAGCCTGGCTGATGAAGGGTGATACCCAGAAACTGGTCCCAGGATGCTTTTTTCCCTGGATTCAAGCTAGCCTGGCTGATGAATGGTGATACCTAGAAACCTGTCCGAGGATGCTTGTTTGCGGTCCAGGGAGGACCTGGCTTGGCAGCTCGGGCTGGACTGTTTCATTGCGGAACAGGATCAAGACTGATTTGCATGTAGCTGGGTCCAAACTGGGGTGGCATGGTGAGCAAAAGAACAATGGATTAAACCCAGATCTGTGACTAGGGGTGAGTGTTTGCATTGTTCAGCACTCCATCCATCCTCCTTTTGTGTTTGCTAAAGTTGCCCTAAGTGGGAAGGGTATGCCCAGATGTGGGTGCCGTGCTCACTGTGCCACTGGAATCAAGCTAGCCTGACTGATGAAGGGTGATACCCAGAACAGGTCCCAGAATGCTTGTTTCCAGTCCAGGGAGGACCTGGCTTGGCAGTTTGGGCTGGAATGTTCCCTTGAGAAACAGGGTCAAGATTGATTTGCATATACCTGGCTCGAAACTGAGGTGGCATGGTAAGCAAAAGAATGATGGATAAACCCCAGATCTGTGACTGGGGGTGAGTGTTTGCATTGTTCAGCACACTGTCCATTATTTTTTTGTGTTGCTAAAGTTGCCCTAAGTGGGAAGGGTATGCCCAGACTTGAGTCCCGTGCTCACTGTGCCACTAGATTCAAGCTAGCCTGGCTGATGAAGGGTGATACCCAGAAACCGGTCCCAGGATGCTTTACTCGCTGGATTCAAGCTAGCCTGGCTGATGAAGGGTGATACCCAGAAACCTGTCCCAGGATGCTTCTTTGCGGTCCAGGGAGGACCTGGCTTGGCAGTTCGGGCTGGACTGTTCCCTTGAGGAACAGGGTCAAGACTGATTTGCATGTAGCTGTGTCCAAACTGGGGTGGCATGGTGATCCAAAGAACGATGGATTAAATCCAGATCTGTGACTGTGGGTGAGTGATTGCATTGTTCAGCACTCCGTCCATCATCCTTTTGTGTTGCTAAAATTGCCCTAAGTGGGAAGGGTATACCCACACTTGAGCCCCGTGCTCACTGTACCACTGGATTCAAGCTAGCCTGACTGATGAAGGGTGATACCCAGAAACCGGTCCCTGGATGCTTGTTTCCGGTCCAGGGAGGACCTGGCTTGGCAGTTTGGGCTGGACTGTTGCCTTGAGGAACAGGGTCAAGACTGATTTGCATATACCTGGGTCCAAACTGGGGTGGCATGGTGAGCAAAAGAACGATGGATTAAACCTAGATCTGTGACTGGGGCTGAGTGTTTGCATTGTTCAGCACTCCGTCCATCATCCTTTTGTGTTGCTTAAGTTGCCCTAAGTGGGAAGGGTATGCCCAGACGTGGGTCCCGTGCTCACTGTGCCACTAGATTCAAGCTAGCCTGGCTGATGAAGGGTGATACCCAGAAACTGGTCCCAGGATGCTTTTTTCCCTGGATTCAAGCTAGCCTGGCTGATCAATGGTGATAACTAGAAACCTGTCCGAGGATGCTTGTTTGCGGTCCAGGGAGGACCTGGCTTGGCAGCTCGGGCTGGACTGTTCCATTGCGGAACAGGATCAAGACTGATTTGCATGTAGCTGGGTCCAAATTGGGGTGGCATGGTGAGCAAAAGAACAATGGATTGAACCCAGATCTGTGACTAGGGGTGAGTGTTTGCATTGTTCAGCGCTCCATCCATCCTCCTTTTGTGTTTGCTAAAGTTGCCCTAAGTGGGAAGGGTATGCCCAGATGTGGGTGCCATGCTCACTGTGCCACTGGATTCAAGCTAGCCTGACTGATGAAGGGTGATACCCAGAACAGGTCCCAGGATGCTTGTTTCCAGTCCAGGGAGGACCTGGCTTGGCAGTTTGGGCTGGACTGTTCCCTTGAGAAACAGGGTCAAGATTGATTTGCATATACCTGGCTCGAAACTGAGGTGGCATGGTAAGCAAAAGAATGATGGATTAACCCCAGATCTGAGACTGGGGGTGAGTGTTTGCATTGTTCAGCAGACTGTCCATTATTTTTTTGTGTTGCTAAAGTTGCCCTAAGTGGGAAGGGTATGCCCAGACGTGGGTCCCGTGCTCACTGTGCCACTAGATTCAAGCTAGCCTGGCTGATGAAGGCTGATACCCAGAAACCGGTCCCAGGATGCTTTATTCCCTGGATTCAAGCTAGCCTGGCTGATGAAGGGTGATACCCAGAAACCTGTCCCAGGATGCTTCTTTGCGGTCCAGGAAGGACCTGGCTTGGCAGTTCGGGCTGGACTGTTCCCTTGAGGAAAAGGGTCAAGACTGATTTGCATGTAGCTGTGTCCAAACTGGGGCGGCATGGTGATCCAAAGAACGATGGATTAAATCCAGATCTGTGACTGTGGGTGAGTGATTGCATTGTTCAGCACTCCGTCCATCATCCTTTTGTGTTGCTAAAGTTGCCCTAAGTGGGGAGGGTATGCCCAGACGTGGGCCCCGTGCTCACTGTACCACTGGATTCAAGCTAGCCTGACTGATGAAGGGTGATACCCAGAAACCAGTCCCAGGATGCTTTTTTTCCCTGGATTCAAGCTATCCTGGCTGATGAAGGGTGATACCCAGAAACCTGCCCCAGGATGCTTCTTTGCGGTCCAGGGAGGACCTGGCTTGGCAGTTCAGGCTGGACTGTTCCCTTGAGGAACAGGGTCAAGACTGATTTTCATGTAGCTTGGTCCAAACTGGGGTGGCATGGTGATCCAAAGAATGATGGATTAAATCCAGATCTGTGACTGGGGGTGAGTGATTGCATTGTTCAGCACTCCGTCCATCATCCTTTTGTGTTGCTAAAATTGCCCTAAGTGGGAAGGGTATACCCAGACGTGAGTCCCGTGCTCACTGTACCACTGGATTCAAGCTAGCCTGACTGATGAAGGGTGATACCCAGAAACCGGTCCCAGGATGCTTGTTTCCGGTCCAGGGAGGACCTGGCTTGGCAGTTTGGGCTGGACTGTTGCCTTGAGGAACAGGGTCAAGACTGATTTGCATATACCTGGGTCCAAACTGGGGTGGCATGGTGAGCAAAAGAACGATGGATTAAACCTAGATCTGTGACTGGGGCTGAGTGTTTGCATTGTTCAGCACTCCGTCCATCATCCTTTTGTGTTGCTTAAGTTGCCCTAAGTGGGAAGGGTATGCCCAGACGTGGATCCCGTGCTCACTGTGCCACTAGATTCAAGCTAGCCTGGCTGACGAAGGGTGATACCCAGAAACTGGTCCCAGGATGCTTTTTTCCCTGGATTCAAGCTAGCCTGGCTGATGAATGGTGATACCTAGAAACCTGTCCGAGGATGCTTGTTTGCGGTCCAGGGAGGACCTGGCTTGGCAGTTTGGGCTGGACTGTTCCATTGCGGGACAGGATCAAGACTGATTTGCATGTGGCTGGGTCCAAACTGGGGTGGCATGGTGAGCAAAAGAACAATGGATTAAACCCAGTTCTGTGACTAGGGGTGAGTGTTTGCATTGTTCAGCACTCCATCCATCCTCCTTTTGTGTTTGCTAAAGTTGACCTAAGTGGGAAGGGTATGCCCAGATGTGGGTGCCATGCTCACTGTGCCACTGGATTCAAACTAGCCTGACTGATGAAGGGTGATACCCAGAACAGGTCCCAGGATGCTTGTTTCCAGTCCAGGGAGGACCTGGCTTGGCAGTTTGGGCTGGACTGTTCCCTTGAGAAACAGGGTCAGGAGTGATTTGCATATACCTGGCTCGAAACTGAGGTGGCATGGTAAGCAAAAGAACGATGGATTAACCCCAGATCTGTGACTGGGGGTGAGTGTTTGCATTGTTCAGCACACTGTCCATTATTTGTTTGTGTTGCTAAAGTTGCCCTAAGTGGGAAGGGTATGCCCAGACGTGGGTCCCGTGCTCACTATGCCACTAGATTCAAGCTAGCCTGGCTGATGAAGGCTGATACCCAGAAACCGGTCCCAGAATGCTTTATTCCCTGGATTCAAGCTAGCCTGGCTGATGAATGGTGATACCCAGAAACCTGTCCCAGGATGCTTCTTTGCGGTCCAGGGAGGACCTGGCTTGGCAGTTCGGGCTGGACTGTTCCCTTGAGGAACAGGGTCAAGACTGATTTGCATGTAGCTGTGTCCAAACTGGGGTGGCATGGTGGTCCAAAGAACAATGGATTAAATCCAGATCTGTGACTGTTGGTGAGTGATTGCATTGTTCAGCACTCCGTCCATCATCCTTTTGTGTTGCTAAAGTTGCCCTAAGTGGGGAGGGTATGCCCAGACGTGGGCCCCGTGCTCACTGTACCACTGGATTCAAGCTAGCTTGGCTGATGAAGGGTGATACCCAGAAACCTGTCCCAGGATGCTTCTTTGCGGTCCTGGGAGGACCTGGCTTGGCAGTTCAGGCTGGACTGTTCCCTTGAGGAACAGGGTCAAGACTGATTTGCATGTAGCTGGGTCCAAACTGGGGTGGCATGGTGATCCAAAGAATGATGGATTAAATCCAGATCTGTGACTGGGGGTGAGTGATTGCATTGTTCAGCACTCCGTCCATCATCCTTTTGTGTTGCTAAAATTGCCCTAAGTGGGAAGGGTATACCCAGACGTGAGCCCCGTGCTCACTGTACCACAGGATTCAAGCTAGCCTGACTGATGAAGGGTGATATCCAGAAACCGGTCCCAGGATGCTTGTTTCCGGTCCAGGGAGGACCTGGCTTGGCAGTTTGGGCTGGACTGTTGCCTTGAGGAACAGGGTCAAGACTGATTTGCATATACCTGGGCCAAACTGGGGTGGCATGGTGAGCAAAAGAACGATGGATTAAACCTAGATCTGTGACTGGGGCTGAGTGTTTGCATTGTTCAGCACTCCGTCCATCATCCTTTTGTGTTGCTTAAATTGCCCTAAGTGGGAAGGGTATGCCCAGACGTGGGGCCCGTGCTCACTGTGCCACTGAATTCAAGCTAGTCTGGCTGATGAAGGGTGATACCCAGAAACCGGTCCCAGGATGCTTGTTTCCGGTCCAGGAAAGACCTGGCTTGGCAGTTCGGGCTGGACTGATTGGCATATAGCTGAGTCCAAACTGGGGTGGCATGTATGCAAAAGAACAATGGATTAAACCCAGATCTGTGACTCGGAGTGAGTGTTTGCATTGTTCAGCACTCCATCCGAGAAATCCTTTTGTGTTGCTAAAGTTGCCCTAAGTGGGAAGGGTATGCCCAGACGTGGGTGCCGTCCTCACTGTGCCACTGGATTCAAGCTAACCTGGCTGATGAAGGGTGATTCTCAGAAACCAGTACCAGGATGCTTGTTTCCGATCCAGGGAGGACCTGGCTTGGCAGTTCGGGCTGGACTGTTCCCTTGAGGAACAAGGTCAAGACTGATTTGCACATAGCTGGGTCCAAACTGGGGTGGCATGATGAGCAAAAGAACAATGGATTAAACCCAGATCTGTGACTGGGGGTGATAGTTTGCATTATTCAGCACTCCGTCGATTATCGTGTCATGTTGCTAAAGTTGCCCTAAGTGGGAAGGGTATGCCCAGACGTGGGTCCTGTCTCACTGTGCCACTGGCTTCAAGCTAACCTGGCTGATGAAGGGTGATACCCAGAAACTGGTCCCAGGATGCTTGTTTCTGGTCCAGGGAGGACCTGGCTTGGCAGTTCGGGCTGGACTCTTCCCTTGAGGAACAGGGTCAAGACTGCTTTGCATATAGCTGGATCCAAACTGGAGTGGCATGGTGAGTAAAAGAACAATGGATTAAACCCAGACCTGTGACTGGGGGTGAGTGTTTGCATTGTTCAGCACTCCATCCATCATCCTTTTGTGTTGCTAAAGTTGCCCTAAGTGGGAAGGATATGCCCAGACGTGGGACCCGTGCTCACTGTGCCACTGGATTCAAGCTAGCCTGACTGATGAGGGGTGATACCCTGAAACTGGGCCCAGGATGCTTGTTTCCAGTCCAGGGAGGACCTGGCTTGGCAGTTCGGGCTGGACTGTTCCCTTGAGGAACAGGGTCAAGACTGATTTGAATATAGCTGGGTCCAAACTGGAGTGGCATGGTGAGTAAAATAACAATGGATTAAACCCAGATCTGTGACTGGGGATGAGTGGTTGCATTGTTCAGCACTCCGTCCATCATCCTTTTGTGTTGCTAAAGGTGCCCTAAGTGGGAAGGTTTTGCCCAGACATGGGTCCCGTGCTCACTGTGCCACTGGATTCAAGCTAGGCTGGCTGATGAAGGGTGATACCCAGAAACCGGTCCCGGGATGCTTGTTTCCAGGAGGACCTGGCTTGGCAGCTTGGGCTGGACTGTTCCCTTGAGGAACAGGATCAAGACTGATTTGCATATATCTGGGTGCAAACTGGGGTGGCATGGTGAGCAAAAGAACAATGGATTAAACCCAGATCTGTGACTGGGGGTGAGTGTTTGCATTGTTCAGAACTCCGTCCATCATCCTTTTGTGTTGCTTAAGTTGCCCTAAGTGGGAAGGGTATGCCCAGACGTGGGTTCCGTGATCACTGTGCCACTGAATTCAAGCTAGTCTGGCTGATGAAGGGTGATACCCAGAAACCTGTCACAGGATTCTTGTTTCCTGTTCCAGGGACGACCTGGCTTGGCAGTTTGGGCTGGACTGTTCCCTTGAAGGACAGGGGCAAGACTGATTTGCATATAGCTGAGTCCAAACTGGGGTGGCATGTATGCAAAAGAACGCTGGATTAAACCCAGATCTTTGACTGGGAGTGAGTGTTTGCATTGTTCAGCACTCCATCCAGCATCCTTTTGAGTTGTTAAAGTTGCCCTAAGTGGGAAGGGTATGCCCAGACGTTGGTGCCGTGCTCACTGTGCCACTGGATTCAAGCTACCCTGGCTGATAAAGGGTGATACACAGAAACTGATTCCAGGATGCTTGTTTCCGGTCCAGGGAGGACCTGGCTTGGCAGTTTGGGCTGGACTGTTCCCTTGAGGAACAGGGTCAAGACTGATTTGCATATAGCTAAGTCCAAACTGGCGTAGCATGGTGAGCAAAAGAACGATGGATTAAACTCAGATCTGTGACTGGGGGTGAGTGTTTATATTGTTCAGCACTCCATCCATCATCCTTTTGTGTTGCTAAAGGTGTCCTAAGTGGGAAGGTTTTGCCCAGACATGGGTCCCGTGCTCACGGTGCTACTGGATTCAAGCTAGCCTGGCTGATGAAGGGTGATGCCCAGAAACCGGTTCCAGCGTGCTTGTTTCCAGGAGGATCTGGCTTGGCAGTTCGGGCTGGACTGTTCCCTTGAGGAACAGGATCAAGACTGATTTGCATATAGCTGGGTCCAAACAGGGGTGGCATGGGAGCAAAAGAACGATGGATTAAACCCAGATTTGTGATTGGGGGGTGAGTGTTTGCATTGTTCAGCACTCCATCCATCATCCTTTTGTGTTGCTAAAGGTGCCCTAAGTGGGAAGGGTATGCCCAGATGTGGGTGCCATGCTCACTGTGCCACTGAATTCAAGCTAGTCTGGCTGATGAAGGGTGATACCCAGAAACCGGTCCCAGGATGCTTGTTTCCGGTCCAGGAAAGACCTGGCTTGGCAGTTCGGGCTGGACTGATTGGCATATAGCTGAGTCCAAACTGGGGTGGCATGTATGCAAAAGAACAATGGATTAAACCCAGATCTGTGACTCGGAGTGAGTGTTTGCATTGTTCAGCACTCCATCCGAGAAATCCTTTTGTGTTGCTAAAGTTGCCCTAAGTGGGAAGGGTATGCCCAGACGTGGGTGCCGTCCTCACTGTGCCACTGGATTCAAGCTAACCTGGCTGATGAAGGGTGATTCTCAGAAACCAGTACCAGGATGCTTGTTTCCGATCCAGGGAGGACCTGGCTTGGCAGTTCGGGCTGGACTGTTCCCTTGAGGAACAAGGTCAAGACTGATTTGCACATAGCTGGGTCCAAACTGGGGTGGCATGATGAGCAAAAGAACAATGGATTAAACCCAGATCTGTGACTGGGGGTGATAGTTTGCATTATTCAGCACTCCGTCGATTATCGTGTCATGTTGCTAAAGTTGCACTAAGTGGGAAGGGTATGCCCAGACGTGGGTCCTGTCTCACTGTGCCACTGGCTTCAAGCTAACCTGGCTGATGAAGGGTGATACCCAGAAACTGGTCCCAGGATGCTTGTTTCTGGTCCAGGGAGGACCTGGCTTGGCAGTTCGTGCTGGACTCTTCCCTTGAGGAACAGGGTCAAGACTGCTTTGCATATAGCTGGATCCAAACTGGAGTGGCATGGTGAGTAAAAGAACGATGGATTAAACCCAGATCTGTGACTGGGGATGAGTGTTTGCATTGTTCAGCACTCCGTGCATCATCCTTTTGTGTTGCTAAAGGTGCCCGAAGTGGGAAGGTTTTACCCAGACATGGGTCCCGTGCTCACTGTGCCATTGGATTCAAGCTAGCCTGGCTCATGAAGGGTGATACCCAGAAACCGGTCCCAGGATGCTTGTTTCTGGTCCAGGGAGGACCTGGCTTGGCAGTTCGGGCTGGACTCTTCCCTTGAGGAACAGGGTCAAGACTGATTTGCATATAGCTGGGTGCAAACTGGGGTGGCAATGGGAGCAAAAGAACAATGGATTAAACCCAGACCTGTGACTGGGGGTGAGTGTTTGCATTGTTCAGCACTCCGTCCATCATCCTTTTGTGTTCCTAAAGTTGCCCTAAGTGGGAAGGATATGCCCAGACGTGGGACCCGTGCTCACTGTGCCACTGGATTCAAGCTAGCCTGACTGTTGAGGGGTGATACCCAGAAACTGGGCCCAGGATGCTTGTTTCCAGTCCAGGGAGGACCTGGCTTGGCAGTTCGGGCTGGACTGTTCCCTTGAGGAACAGGGTCAAGACTGATTTGAATATAGCTGGGTCCAAACTGGAGTGGCATGGTGAGTAAAATAACAATGGATTAAACCCAGATCTGTGACTGGGGATGAGTGGTTGCATTGTTCAGCACTCCGTCCATCATCCTTTTGTGTTGCTAAAGGTGCCCTAAGTGGGAAGGTTTTGCCCAGACATGGGTCCCGTGCTCACTGTGCCACTGGATTCAAGCTAGGCTGGCTGATGAAGGGTGATACCCAGAAACCGGTCCCGGGATGCTTGTTTCCAGGAGGACCTGGCTTGGCAGCTTGGGCTGGACTGTTCCCTTGAGGAACAGGATCAAGACTGATTTGCATATATCTGGGTGCAAACTGGGGTGGCATGGTGAGCAAAAGAACAATGGATTAAACCCAGATCTGTGACTGGGGGTGAGTGTTTGCATTGTTCAGAACTCCGTCCATCATCCTTTTGTGTTGCTTAAGTTGCCCTAAGTGGGAAGGGTATGCCCAGACGTGGGTTCCGTGATCACTGTGCCACTGAATTCAAGCTAGTCTGGCTGATGAAGGGTGATACCCAGAAACCGGTCACAGGATTCTTGTTTCCTGTTCCAGGGACGACCTGGCTTGGCAGTTTGGGCTGGACTGTTCCCTTGAAGGACAGGGGCAAGACTGATTTGCATATAGCTGAGTCCAAACTGGGGTGGCATGTATGCAAAAGAACGCTGGATTAAACCCAGATCTTTGACTGGGAGTGAGTGTTTGCATTGTTCAGCACTCCATCCAGCATCCTTTTGAGTTGTTAAAGTTGCCCTAAGTGGGAAGGGTATGCCCAGACGTTGGTGCCGTGCTCACTGTGCCACTGGATTCAAGCTAGCCTGGCTGATAAAGGGTGATACACAGAAACTGATTCCAGGATGCTTGTTTCCGGTCCAGGGAGGACCTGGCTTGGCAGTTTGGGCTGGACTGTTCCCTTGAGGAACAGGGTCAAGACTGATTTGCATATAGCTAAGTCCAAACTGGGGTAGCATGGTGAGCAAAAGAACGATGGATTAAACTCAGATCTGTGACTGGGGGTGAGTGTTTATATTGTTCAGCACTCCATCCATCATCCTTTTGTGTTGCTAAAGGTGTCCTAAGTGGGAAGGTTTTGCCCAGACATGGGTCCCGTGCTCACGGTGCTACTGGATTCAAGCTAGCCTGGCTGATGAAGGGTGATGCCCAGAAACCGGTTCCAGCGTGCTTGTTTCCAGGAGGATCTGGCTTGGCAGTTCGGGCTGGACTGTTCCCTTGAGGAACAGGATCAAGACTGATTTGCATATAGCTGGGTCCAAACAGGGGTGGCATGGGAGCAAAAGAACGATGGATTAAACCCAGATTTGTGATTGGGGGGTGAGTGTTTGCATTGTTCAGCACTCCATCCATCATCCTTTTGTGTTGCTAAAGGTGCCCTAAGTGGGAAGGTTTTGCCCAGACGTGGGTTCCGTGATCACTGTGCCACTGAATTCAAGCTAGCCTGTCTGATGAAGGGTGATACCCAGAAACCGGTCCCAGAATGCTTGTTTCCGGTCCAGGGACGACCTGGCATGGCAGTTCTGCTTTACTGTTCCCTTGAAGGACAGGGGCAAGACTGATTTGCATATAGCTGAGTCCAAACTGGGGTGGCATGTATACAAAAGAACGCTGGATTAAAGCCAGATCTGTGACTGGGAGTGAGTGTTTGCATTGTTCAGCACTCCATCCAGCATCCTTTTGAGTTGCTAAAGTTGCCTTAAGTGGGAAGGGTATGCCCAGACGTGGGTGCCGTGCTCACTGTGCCACTGGATTCAAGCTAACCTGGCTGATAAAGGGTGATACACAGAAACCGGTTCCAGGATGCTTGTTTCCGGTCCAGGGAGGACCTGGCTTGGCATTTCGGGCTGGACTGTTCCCTTGAGGAACAGGGTCAAGACTGATTTGCATATAGCTAAGTCCAAACTGGGGTAGCATGGTGAGCAAAAGAACGATGGATTAAACTCAGATCTGTGACTGGGGTGAGTGTTTATATTGTTCAGCACTCTGTCCATCATCGTTTTGTGTTGCTAAAGTTGCCCTAAGTGGGAAGGTTATGCCCAGACGTGGGTCCCGTGCTCACTGTGCCACTTGATTCAAGCTAGCCTGGCTGATGAATGGTGATACCCAGAAACCAGTCCCAGGATGCTTGTTTCTGATCCAGGGAGGACCTGGCTTGGCAGTTTGGGCTAGACTGTTCCTTGAGGAACAGGGTCAAGACTGATTTGCACATAGCTGGGTCCAAACTGGGGTGGCATGGTGAGCAAAAGAACAATGGATTAAACCCAGATCTGTGACTGGGGGTGTGTGTCTGCATTGTTCAGCACTCCGTCCATCATCCTTTTGTGTTGCTATGTGAAAAGTAGGAAATGTACGTCTTTGTTTTGCATGTCCTAGTAGTGACAAAGGACCTATTTAATTTTTCACTACTGTGAGAGTTGCTCTTCTCATAGATTAGCACTGGGAATTCTCTTATATATGTCTAAGTGGCAATTTCTGTTCTGGAAGGAGTAGTGTTGGCTTGTTTGGCATGTTTGGAATGGTAGTGATAAATCCTGCTTACTGCTGTAGTTGGGTTTTACATTACTTTCCTAGAAATGCTACTTTTAGAAACTAGGCATTTCTCTGTGCTTATGACTCTAGTGTATTGCAGCCTGACTCTTCACATCTAGGGCAGAGTGACAGCTGTACTTTGTACATACTTTCCAGGCAGCCACAACACAGGAGTGGGTAGGCGTAACAGGAGAGGCATCTGCATCCATCTGCATACTGGTAGTCTTCCTGGGCTCGGATAGAGGGAGACGAGGAGCAACTATATTTGTATTGGCTCTGCCCTTGCTCACTCAACGGGCTGATTTACCCCTACTGATCTCTGGAGCCAGGGCTGGGTTGAAAGGGGTTGTTTTACATTTAAAAGGGTTCCTTCGAAGTCATCTCTGGTCAAAGGCATTTTGAAGTTTAAGTACAGAGACTCTGACCCCTTGATTTTAAGAACACTTTTGGAACTGGGACTAAACCTCTTTGGGAAGGACTGCTGCGCTGCACAAATGAATCATCTGGACTGCTCTTCTGTTTTTATGCTGCTACCTGCTACTTACTGTGTGGAATAAAGGACTCACTGGCTTGCTTTTCTGTTTGTTGCCCTGCTGCCAGCCGCTCTCTCTAATTCTGGGTGTCCAGGTGACTGTTATTTGCTAAGAGGACCCGCCATCAGGACTACTTGTCCTATGTGCTGACCTACTACTTGCTAGCCCCTTCTGTGTCCCACACCTAGGGCCTGATTTATACTTTTTGGAGCAAAACTGCACTAACACATTTTTGCACCAACATCTTTGCACTGGCTTGCATCATTCTTGAGTGCCAGTCGAGCACCATATTTATAGAGTGGTGCAAGCCGGTGCAAAGGGTAGTCTAGCGTAAAAAAGATTGACATTAGCTGGGTGGGGTGGCAGTATGGGGGAAGAGAGCTTTGCACCAAAAAATGACATTAGGCAGGTTAGAGTAAAAAAAATGACTCTAACCAGCCTAACGTCATTTTTGGAGGCAAAACCATCCATACCACAACTCCTGTCTTAGAAAAGACAGGAATCATGCCCACCACTCCAATGGCCAGCACTGGGGACCAGGGTCCCCTGGGCATGGCCATTGCACCCAGTGCCAAGTAGGGGGGCCCATTTTAAGGGCCCCCCATGGCACTTAAAAAAAAAAAAGAATTACTTACTTGTAAGTACCTATAGTTGCCTGGGTTGGGGTCTCGCCCATCGTCCGCTGTGCCTCTGGTGCGGGTGTCCCTGGGGCCTGGGGAGGGCACCTGTGGGCTTATTCCTTGGTGTTCCATCATGGAAATAGGCCCACAGGTCCCCTAACGCCTGCCTTGACCCAGGCGTTAAATAATGGTCCATTATTTGACCCCTTGTCCCCCCATGCGTGATTTTAGCACGGGATTAAATATGGCACTAAGGCCATAGAGTAATTTTTTGCACAGGAACTCCTACCTTGCATCTCATTGACGCAAGGGAGGTTCCCATGTCCAAAAAATGACTTTAATTCCATGACTTTGGGGCTAGACGGTTCTATTGCCAAAGTATAAATATGGAGTTAGTTTTGCACCAAATTTGCATTAAACAAATGACGCAAATTCGGCACAAAACAAGTATAAAGATGCCTCCTAGTGTTCTCTAAGAGCTGGCTGGAGGACCCCTGATCCCTCAGAGTCCCTACACTAGCAATATTGTTAAGGTGCTCTAAGGCTGGGTAATTTCACCTTCATTAGCGCACAGAGAGCGCTTTATATTTTTACTTTACCAGTACCACTAGAGTGGTGTGAGCTTTTTCACCCCTCACTCTTTTATTTTCATTTTATCTGCCTAGTGCGTGTCCACTGCTTTCATAGTGCCCTGTAAACATTACTGGCCAAATCCTCTGCACTGGCTTTCTGCAGTGATTTTTCCTCATGCTGCGTACTTTGGAACAACAGTGTGCTGAGTGAGAGAGTCGCCGCAGCACCACACATCGTGGCCCCCAGGATAAAGCATTGCCTGGGCACCACCTGGGGCTATGCCGAATACTCTCCCTGGTGAGGCCCTCCTCTGTGGGAACCGCAATACAAAGGAAAAGGTTGCCACTTAGATGTGCAGTGTTGAGCCAGGGAACTGAGGCTCGCTGACCCCGCTACGCTCCCTGAATCTGCACCATGAGCATGGACGTTCAGGGAACTTGAAGTTCCTAATGCAGGCCCCTACTCCTGAGGCTCATCGGTACCTATATTGACTTGGACCTTGGGCAGCGGTAGGTGGTCACCATGAGATACAAAGGGAGGTCTCCCAAGCCTGCAGTGTGACCACTAGCCCCGTAACCACTGCAGCTTCCCTGCATTATTGCAGTCAGCTGCCCTTTGCTAATTTCACAGACAGGTGGACTCAGGGAGGTCTCCCCCTGATTCCACAGTTTGTGCCCTGCTCCCACTGTGTTTGGACATACCTTAGGCTATTCCTCCTGGGTCTGGGTGGGTCTTTATAACGGAATCCCGTTTGCCACCAGGAGGTGGCTTTGCTCCACAGAAGAACTTGCCTCATCTGGGGAAATCAACAGAAACTATCATAAACAAGCTAGTAGGAGTGCAGGTTCATCTGCATCCTCTGGGGATAGATGGTGTTTAAACAAAATGGCATTATGTACACTACTAAAGTATTGCTTATTGTTTTGGGTCTCAGGAAAGGAAAGGCACTGTAAAAGGCCCTATAGGGGCACAGGGGCTCCTTGGCTTGAGGTCTTCTTCATAAAACAATGACCTATGTGTTGTTACTCCAACACCTAGGATTGTTTGCATGACACTTCTGCAATACCTATATTTATTCATGTAATATTACAGCAATACCTGTGGCTGCATAATTGATACTGCCTTACCCTGGTCAAGATACAGAGTACTACTTCAGTATTTATGTATTTATGTAATCTGTACGGTATCTATGATTTGACAATGTTGTATGGTAACTAACATGTTTTTTTTCATAACGTGAAAGGCACTTGATGCAGAGAGTTCATGTAGTTTTTTTATATATATCTTGAATAATAGAAACATTTTTATATAATCTGTCAAGTCTCTTTTGTGGTGTAATTATTGTATCACTGGTGTGAGTGTGTTGTGCAAACGCTTTACACATTGCGCCTAGGGTTAAGCCTGACTGCTCTGCGCTAAGCTACGAGGAGGTAAACACAGGTTATCTTTGGTGTGTAACTTACTTGCCCTGACTAGAGTGGTGGGTTCTGCCTGGCTTTGGTGCATACCCTAGCCAACCAGAAACCCAATTTCTAACATCCCCCTTCACTGGCTCCTCCTACCAGCTTACACCATCTTCAACACCAGTTGCATCTTATTTTTTTACAACCAGTGCATTCCTATCTGGCTGGCGAGCTCACAATTCCTGTCTACTCAAATACCCACAGCCAGGGCACCATAACACTGGAGATGATGAAATGCTAAATAGAAAAAAAGTAAACAGCTTTTTGCCATTCAGACCTTGAATAGTATCCTTGTATGTGCATTTATAACAGCTTCCCCAGTCATGCTGCAATTTAGGAAAGAGCTGAGGACACACTACCTTAATGAACCCTACTTAATGACACAGTAAGGGCCCAATCAGAAACCAGCTGCCATCCAAACACTGATAGACTGAACCCTTACCTTTGACTCTGAACAGCATTCCACCACCTTTTGGCTGGGTACAAATACCACACATAGAAATATATACATACGGAGATGGGTGCTATGCAGAAATATATTTCTATGTTAAGAATGTGAGACCAGTAAATGTCAAAGTAGTGAAAAATGAAAATAGTTTGTCTGTCATCCTCGCCGGGGGTTAACATGTAGTAAACAGGCTTTTACAATATATCCAATACAATTTCTAACAAACAATTTTGTCGAACTGCATTGTCTTCTGTGTTTATTAGTCCCATTCTTTTTAAGTAAAAGATACCTGGAAATGATCAAACAAATGAATACATTTTGGGTCCTGGCACTGGTGGATGATTGTCTTGGACATGTTGAGATCTAAGATTGGTTCACTGTTATAAGCTCTCATTGAGCTAGTTTGTAATGTCAGCTGTACTAATTGAGATGCAAGCATGTTGTAAACTAGTTTACAACCACTAAAATGGCATGTTACTATGTACCAATGTCAAAAAAAGAGTTGTTCAAAAATACCATAAATAGTGAATCTTTATTTTCTAAACACATGTTGTGACTTTCTAAAAACAAATCACAAATAATATGTACTAACAATTCGCAAATTGTGGTTAGTTGTAAAATAATAATTTTGCACTTGCAAATCTACATGAAGCTTTTTCAGGTGGCAACTAGATGGAAGGTATGAAATAATCCCATAATGTATAGTTGCTGCGTTTCATACAGTGGTGAGGAGAAAGAGAATTTCTGCTGCCCATGAAGAAGAAGACAGGCGAGGGTTTTTAGATTTAGATTAAAACTTTTTAAAATAATAGAGGAACAAAGCTTTGCAAGTACAGGCTGAGCTGCAGAAGATGTGGTGTCACAAAGTGTACTCTAGATTTTATAACCACATTTTGGATGGCACATTGGGGGTCATTACAACATTGGCGGGCGGCTTCCGCCGTCCGCCAAGCTGAAACCGCCATGCGCCCGCCAATGCAGCCGCACTCCCGTGGTGCCCATTACAACATCCCCGCTGGGCCGGCGGGCGCAGACCTAGTTTACGCCCGCCGGCCCAGCGGGGATGCGGCCGCAACATAGGAGCAAGCTCCTAATGGAGCCGGCGGTGTTGCGGCCGTGCAACGGGTGCAGTTGCACCCGTCGCGCTTTTCACTGTCTGCTATGCAGACAGTGAAAAGCTGCACGGGGTCCTGTTAGGGGGCCCCTGCACTCCCCTTACCGCTACCGCCGCAGTCGAAATACGGGTCTCCGTACCGCCAGCCTGTTGGCGGTACGGACGCCACTTTAGCCCTGTTCGTAATGACCCTCATTGTGTTTATCACATATTCTTTCAAACCCTCATTATTTACAAGATAAGAAGCTGTAGTTCTACAGAATTACACACTTTCCCCATGTATTTAGCTGTGTAGATGGTACCGTAGACCTATTTGTCTCCCTTTGGTATTGGATGTTTGAATAGGAATAGAAAAATTAATATAACCTTAGTATAATGGTGATCTTCAATTCTCAATGTATCATAGCAGACATTGATGCAAGGTATTCTGGTAATACACATGACTTGTATATGTTCAGACACTGTGCTCTAAGAGTCCCCTTGCCAAAGGTGCCCCTGGGGTGGTTTCCTAGTAGGCAGCAAGGTATATAAAGAACGGTATGTACACAATATTTTTCCCGATAAAGAAATACAAAATTGGCTCTTTTTTCATTTGCGTCCAGTAACAGGTTCAGTACTTACCTCTGTACTATTGTTCCTAGTGTGTCACGCCCTTATTATTTCTTAAAGACTGCTCAACCTTGAGGCCTTCTCACTTTCATCACCTTTCACTTATTTATCTATTGTCTTTTATGCTATGTGTAGCTCCTCAAAAGTATCAGTCATCAGGACCTACCCACTAGAAAAATCTTCACTAAAATATCCGATCTCCGGTGAAGGTTCACAATACATCTAGCAAGCAAAGTTTCAGCATTCTGAAGTCTATATTAACTGGTCTGGCAAAGCCATCCATTTGATTAAGCATGTGACTTAACACTGAGGCCCAGATTTATGAAAAATGGCGCTTCATATAATGAATCGCCACTTTTCTCCCGCCCCTTGCACCCACCTAAAGCCACTATTGGTGTGCCGTATTAATGATACAGCGCACCATGGCGCATGTTAGGATCAATAGTGGCATAATTTCTGATGCTATTGTGGTACTTTACAGGAGTAGCGCCAAAAATTTTGGTGCTAATCCTGCAAAGTACATAGAGACCCATTATAAAGAATGGTGTGCCTCAATTTTCTGGGCCTCCTAATGGAGGAACGCCCCCCCTTGCATACATTATGCCTTTGTAAATTTGGCGCAGTGTATTTGCCAACCTAACGCCACACGAGTGTCTAAGAAATTATGCTAATATGGTGCTAGGTGGCGTAGGCCTGTCTTAAATTTGGGCCTGATATTTTTAATTGATGGAATTGTAAGGCATGAGACAGAAGGACAGGCCATTCACCTTCTCTTTCAGTAGTGACTCTTTGTATTGCTGTATAGCAACATCTGCTCAAAATTATTGATCTCTTTGCCTTGACCTTTAATTGCCTGGGATATCCTGCGTCAAGGTGACAGTGTGACTACTGGCGTGGTTGCGCTTAGTTGTTTCACTTGTCGTACTCAAGTTGTTCCATCTTGAGGTGCAGGGAATTCAATAGGTGTAATTTCACTTTCCACTGCCATTTCCATTTTCAGTTCCTGAAACTCCTCTTGTATCCCTTCTGATTCCACATCTTGGTGTGTTGCTATGTTTGAAAAAAAAGAGATTGTTTTCATCTGACTTCACTATCATTTTTTTAAATATAACAGTAGGTCATTTTTAAAAAAATAGGTACATTTTTAAAGTGTGTTATTATTCTTTATTAATATAGGTTTACTTTAAGAAAGAAAAAACATTTTAAAATGTGCTAACTTACAACTCCCGCTACGCCTCACCTTAGTGGTTTCACTGGCATCCCTGGATTTATTAATTCATGTGGTGCTTCCCTAATTTCTTACACTTGTTTTTAAAAATATTTTAAATGTTTTTATTATGTATTTCTCAGTTAATTTTGTTACTCGTACCTCTAAGTTATATAGGTATTATAAAATTGATACTTAATAGTGTAAGTGGTGGTGCTAAAGTTTCAATGTTGATTGGTAGCGACACTGATTCTGTATCAATTAGCTCTTTCATGTTGCAGGTGGTTCAGAAGAAGGCCAGTTCAAAATACCTCCCATTGTCATCTGGCTAACATTTAGGGCCATATTTATGCAACGTGATGCAGTGCAGCACAGAAAGTCACCTTGCTGCGCTGTGTCACAGGAAAAAAGCAGGAATACACTGTATTTAAAAGAATATAGTGTATTTGTGTCTTTGTCCCTGGACTGGCACCGTATTAGCTGCCTAGTGCCAATGCAGGCACCCTTGCAGCATTTGTGCAGGAAGTGGCAACTATATGCACACAGAGAGAGGAAACAACAAGGAGCAATAAAGATGTTTCTCCTCTTTATGCCTCACGTGGGAAGGCATAGCATTGTGGTGCATTCCCAGGTCTACCACTTCTGGCAAATCTGGAAATGCAACAAAATCCATGAATGTTGCCTGGGAACACAAGTGCAGGTTTATTACACACTATAATACCAGACCTTGTATTAAGCAGGTCCAGCTAGTGCTGAGGTGAATTTGTGTGCTTGGCCGGTCAGCAGCAATTATGCTTACTGACTTTGAGAATGCTTTTGACACTCTGTACTGGGCCTTCCTGGGTGAGACCTTCCTTACAAATGGGCTTTGGCCCCAAATACTGAGCCATTGTCAAGGTACTGTACGCTGCCCAACAGGCTCAAGTGAGGATGAAAGGGGTGATCTTCCCTAGCTTTCCTATTGGTAGGGGCACTCAGCAGAGCCGCCCCTTTCCCTCTTCCCCTTTGAATTTACCATTGAGACCTTAGCAGTTTGGATACGCTGTGATGCACAGGTGTGGGGTTTCGACTGGGGCTTCACAACGGAGGATAGGACAGCTCCATATGGGACAATGTAAAGTTATTTCTCTCCCAGCCTGCCCTGACGGGGCCCAGATGAGTTCATATCCTGATCACCTTTGTTTTGGCCTCTGGGTTGTGAGTTAATGGTGACAACACTTTACTGGTCCCATTGAGGGGCAACTGGCAGAACAAAACCTGCCACCCGGAACTTCTCAGAAGTCGGCTTAGCTTTCTATATTTGGGAGTGCATATCTCATTGGAGTCGGAGCTCACTTGAAAATCTATGGCCCCTGCAAGGGATATGACCTGTTTGGGCAATCTTCCGCTTAAGCTTTTGGGCAGGACAGCATTGTTTAGGGTGAAGACCCTCCCTCGCTTCTCCAACTTCCTTCACCACTTCCCTCCTTCATATTTCACAGTCTTGGTTTAATTCTCTGGCATCATTAATACAACATTTCCTCTGGGCCAACAAACCCCCCAGAGTTGCATTTGTTAAATGCATCGGCACCATGTATGAGGGAGGACTAGCCATGGGTGATATCTGTTTATTTTACTGAGTGATGTGCATTTTGGTAGTAAATGATTGGCCACACGGGGAGGGAGGACCTGGCCCGTGTTAAATGGGGCCCGGTCCTGGAAACACACAAAAGAGGTGTTTAAAGCCTGGAGAGTGGCACTAAGGTGGGTGGGCTGGGACCGACTGTCACACTGGAAACCCTTCTGTGGGTGGGCCAGAGGCACAGGTGGTACAGTTGGTGGGGCTGGAGGGGTTCTGAGAGTGAGACCAGCTGGGCATCACCCAACTGGAGACAAGGGTTGTATACACTTCTTCCAAGACCTACAGGCTGGGCACACTGCTGGCCAAGAGGACTATAGCTAAATACTGGACCTCTTCCAGTACACCTCCCATGGAGGCCTGGAGGTGTGGTATGGACTGTGCACAAAATTGGAAGAGATATGGCCCTCATTATGAGTCTGGTGTTCTTGAGACATACTCATGGTGGCGGTTGGACCACCACGGTCATGGCGGTCCAACCACCACATTATGACTGTGGCAGAGCCACCACAGTCAGACCGCCAACACCACCAGTTTGCTGCCAGCTGACAGCCTGGCGGTCCTGGTGGTTGTAATCCGTCAGGGCAGCTCTGCAAGTAGTGCTGCCCACGGATTACGAGTCCCCATTCCTCCCGCCTTTTCATGGTGGTTCCACTGCCATGGAAAGGCGGACGGAATTGGGGCTTCGGGGACCCCATGGGGACTCCTACACTGCCCATGTGCTTGCAATGCACTTGGAATGGGCAGTGCAGGGGCCCCCATGCACAGCCTCATCACGCATTCCACTGCCTGAATTACGGGCAGTGGAATGAGTGACTACTGTGGCTGCACCCGCCGCACCGCCACATTGCCGCCAGCTCTATTTCTAGCCGGCTACAATGCTAGGGCCCTGTTCACCACCGGGCCTGTGGTGAACTCCAAATAGTGCTGGTGCTGTTTTGACCGCATAGGCAGCCTCTCAGCAGTTTGGGGGCCTATGAGGACCTATGTATGCCACATGAGGGTACCCCCACAAAAATGATAAAGTTTGGCACGAGTGGTGGGCCTATTATCATTTGGAGGGAGCGGTCACTCTTATGTAGAGGCATGGGTTTTACTACTATGTGCCTGATGTGGGTCGTGGCAATGGTATGCTATGTAATGCTATGTCACATTCTTTCTATAAGTTATTTTATAATTGAGAGTTTGTTTGTTGCTTTGAAAAACACTAAAAATATTTTTATAAAAATTTATTAGGAATAGCGATTCAATTAGCAAATTAGTAATTTTCGCTAATTAGGAATCGCTATTCTAAGCCTTGATACATCTTGCTCTTTGCATCTAGCCAATACTACAGTAGGTACATGGATACCAGCATTTTGTTATTACAGGTACCTTTCAGGCAATTTGAGCAGATGGCTGATATAATTATTAGAATCTTCAAGTAATTTTGAAACACTCAGAAATATTAGGATAGGATACTGTTATGTGGATGCTGACATTGGTCAGCTAGTGTATTATTTAGCACATGAGTTCTAATGGGATCCTCACTGGCATATAAACTGTCATGGACATTACATCTCTTGCTGTGGTACATAAAACCTGTGTTATGTCTGTTATTCAGAGCTATTTTTATGAAGACATTTTACAGTTAGGTCATATACAAAAAACTAAATTAGCTGCACACCGAAAGAATATCAGATTTGTGGGGAGTGATAAATTAAAAAAAAATCACAGCCAGACTATTGGATGAGAATCGTCTAATATCATTTGAAGAAGACAAAAGGTATGGCATGACATCAACATAAAATTATAGAAGAGTAATTAGTAATCAGTCTAATGTTTCTTTATTATATCCATTCAACAAAGCAGTCAACTTTATTATTCAACTCACAATCTACAATAATAAATAAAAACAGAAAGCACGACAAAGTATTACATTAGCCAAACCATAAAAATATAATAAAACAAATATTAAAAGACGTACACCCATATCATATCAAAAATGACTTGTATTAGTTCTTTTAGCATCCAAGAGTACCACAATATTGACTTTTAAATATAAATCCCCAACAATATTGATTACAATGTAATGTTTTGGACAATCTCATCAAAGGAATTAGAAGTCAAGCTAGAATAATAAATCTATAATCCCTGTTAACTGCTTGCCTTGACAATATTGACAATACTGGGACAGCTTATATCTTGCATATAGTGTGTCATATGCCAATGTTTGTATTCAATACTTTGAAATACAACCACCAACTAAAAGTGGATATATTTTATAAAACATAAAATATAGGATTCTGCCATTACAATGTATGCTGATTAAGTCAGATACATTAAATAGCCAAAGAAATCATAAAATCATAATTTTCAGGACAATTTTCGGGACGTTAGACAATTTTCTCTGCAACTCACACACTCTTTGTCACCTAGCAGGTTTCCATTTCACTCTTTTACTATTCTTCTCCTTCAATTTTGTCACATAATATTTCATTATTTACAAATCAAAAACAGTTAATATGATTTTCTTTTAGTTTCAGTGTCCAAGACCACAAAAGGTAAGGGACATTTTCAGACAAGCTTCTATTGTGTCACTACCAGACATAAGTATTTGCCACTCAGTATGTCTGGTTAGGCTGACGTGGACTGATGTGAATTTAAAGCAATTAGTATAGGACTTCTTTGACTACATCTTATCTAAATGTTATGTAATACATGTGAATCCTAGATACAATGCATTTGTGGAATTGGCTGTTGTTTTAAAAAACTGCCTCATGAAAAGTATTCTGTTTCAAAGTAATAGCCAGATATACTTTGGGTCTGCTTTGAGTTTGAATACTTTGCTGTAGTAAAATGAAGGACAGATAAACCACTTCAGATGTTGCACAGAGATCCCATATTGCCTAAATTGGTCTTCCCATAATGTGAATTTCCAGTTTACTAACCTGCCATGAATGAAAAAGTAGATCAATGTCTGTAAATGGAATTGGGTATTGTTCATGCAAATGTGAGTGAAAGTGGGAAAGTCATGATTGTATTAATGGTATGAGGTTGAGTATTATACTTCACTTTTTCCCTTTACTAAAACTGCAGGCAAAATTAGATAAGATGGCAAAAAGAACCCAAACATGAAATGGAAAAACACTCAATTCTTGAAAACCTTCAACCTTCATCTAAACAAACTTAATCAAAAAGTTACTCATGCCCTAATCAGTATAGGGCCAGCATTAGAATAGCTTAGCCATTCACATCTTATCCTCTGTCTCATTGCAAGGTTATCATACAAGCCTATGAAGGAAAAAGATCATTAGGAAAAAGGGCAATCTGCAAACAAAAGGACAATGCCTGCCCCTTTAACTGTAAACCAGAGTAGGTTCAAGACGATTTCTGTATTGGAGTGGTTGTTGCTGAAAATAGGAGGAGAGATAACAATAACAGCAAGCTGTTGGAAAGTAATATATGTAATTTAATGTGGAACTTTGTTTAACAATTTAATATTTTTTCAAACAAACAGCTACTCACCTCTGCGTCTTTAATAAAATTAGGAATTTTCTTTACTAAAGTTCTAATGTTTGCATTTTATGGGAAGTCCAAGAGTTCCTATTGTTTTTGCTTGAAGCATGTTTACTGCTGTCAAAGAAGCATGAGGAACTGGCTTACAGCAAAAGATATGGGAAGTCAAACCTCTCAGAATGTCTTCAAGACAGGCACCCAAAAAAAAGCCTTTAGATGCCACAGTACATCTAATAGAATTAAATCAGAAATAACTAGTGTCTGCCGCAGTCAAATGCGAAACCAATTTAACTCATCGAGCCAAAGTGAGGGATGAACCATGACCATGATGTTTCCTGAAGGAAATCAGGAGTAGAGGAGAAGATATTATAAAAGAGCTTCAGTAAACCTTGTAATATCGGACACCCCATATTAACACAGAGTTTCCAATCTTCAGTGAAAAGTAGTATGTATTGCAGAAAAAAGAGTTTTGGTCTTCTGGAAACAGAAAAGAAAACTCTAGAATGGCAAAATTGTCTGAAGGATAAATCATTTCAAATATTGCCTAAAGAATATGAGAAATGGAAAGGCTGAAAGGCTGGCAAATCTTTTTTTTAAATGATAGGTTGTATTTTACAGTTGTAGTAAAACTACAGTCCTGATGAGGGATAGTTGGAAAGAGAAGGATAGATTTATCTGATCCTTTTGAACAGTCTGTAAATCAAAGGAAATTTGGTGCAAAGGAAACTGCAGATCCATGAGCATTGATTGGGCCTAAAGCTTACCTTATAACTCTAATCAACTGACGAAATGTACAGAATGTCAGAAAACCAAGAAAAGTGTTCAGGTCAGATTTTTCAACCTGATTTTTATATCATTGCAGTCACTAGAGCCCATCAACACCTAACTCTTGACTGCCACTTTTCCAACTGATGTCATGAATGAATTGTAGACACGGGTAGTGAGTGGTAAGAATGCCGCACTTCCTTTCCGTTACAATTCTTGTTAAGGTAACACAATAAGTTAAATGAGAGAAAGAGGTGCCACTTGGTCAGGTGCCCCACTACCCTGGTAGGCACAAAGATTTGTGTATCAAGATACACAAAAACAGTAAGTACAGGTAGACCAAGGCACATCATCGCTTTACTCTTCGCCTTTGGATTCGTTGTACTTGGGCTCTACTTTCGTCCCATGAACATTGTTGAACTTTTACTTTTCTGTGTGCCTTGGTCTACCTGTACTTCATGAATGAATTGTATAATGACTGATGACCTATGTCATAGTTTGGATGTTGTGGTGAAGGAAATCCTTTATCAGTGCTGAAATATGTCTTGCATGAATGGGTTAAAAGCACACTTTTTTAGGATTTGCAGACCCTTTGGATTAAACAATTGAAGTATTTGTGGAATTCACTGAAGGGGAAAGACCATCCTTTTCCCAAAAGCAGGAAGGGCATGAAAGTAATACATTTTAAGAGCGTTCTTCCTAATATCTTTCTTTGACCGTTGTATTATTACAGGTGCAGTCACAAGACTTAGAAGGACATAATGTCTAGTTTGTTTAAATACATTTCATCTTCCACTATTTAAATATAAGAATGGCATTAATAGGGAGGGAATTTCCTTAATGTTTATTATGGCACATAATTTGTCAGAAACTGCTAATGTTGTAATATACTTTGAAAAGCTTGTATATATCTGCACCAATAAAGTAATGTTTGCATTGAAGGATAAATTGACAATGCCCAGAAGAGAAAGATGAATTCAGATGGGTATCAAGAGAAGGGAAAATGTATGGGACACCTCTACCTTGCTGTTGCACCTCTATGAAAGATACATGAAGAGGTTGGGGAATGCATGGGGGTAAAGCAGTGCTTCTTACAGTGGCAACACCTGTACAAATAGAACATGCTTACAAGACATCACAGTCCCAGGTGCAAAGTTGACATTGCATGTATCGGAAACATTCAACATTGAATATGTCTTCTTAGGAAAGTCAGCTAAAACCAACAAGTGTTCAAGAAGTTAGTCAAAGTAAAATTGAAAACAGAGCAATGCAATAAACTACAAAAAATAAGTATAACGGGTAATAGATACCAAACTACAGACAAGTAGATTAACTGTCACAACACACGCCTTTGTCCCTCTGCCACAAACAGCAAGGATGAAGACAAGCTGTGACTGATTGGCAATTTATACTACAGGCCCTAGACTGTTTAGACCCATGTACCATGGTGAGTGTTGTTCTTAGCATAGGGATTTCTGTATTGTGCAGTTTTATATGTTCTGTTTCTGGTTTGGTTTATTATGTTGTTCTTTATGGCTGACTACGTATTAAAGCAAAAAAGTGAAGCCTAGTAGGAGTCCTACGTCTTGCCATAAAATTATGATCCATGTCATCAACCGCAGCCCAAGAGCCCTGCGAGAAACCAACAATGTGGATCATACCCTCCTTCTTCAGTTGAATCTCTGCAGATTCTCTGAGGAACAACATACTTCAGGTCCAAATGTTTTCCTCAATAAACCAATTTTAGCTTGAAAATTAAAGGATGACCTCATCAGTATAAGTTGTGGTTGTAGTATTTTCTTGTGTGTAAGGCATGTGTAGCATAATAGCATATTGAATCAGCCCTAATTGTGGAACTAGTAGCAACACTAAAAGTGATTTTAGGGGGCTGGTTTTCACTGAGCTTCAGAAACAAATGGTGGTGGCAATAGGCGATTGTGTGTGTGCACATGCTTATCTGTGTGTGTGTGTATTTATGTGTATGTGGTGTGTCTGCATATATATGTTTACTTAAAATGTTTAAATATGACTTTAAATGTGTTTGTATATCTATATATATATTTGAGATTGAGATAGATACACACACACACTCACTGAACTGAAATCAGCATATCCCTGTATTTGCTGGACATTTTCTAAATAAACATCATAAGGTTTGATCTGCTAAAAAATTATAGGTGAGCTTTGTATCACACCTAGAATTTAACAGATGCCACTAAAAAATCAAAACTCTTAAAAAAGGCCATTACTTTCAAATATCCCTGATTGATTTTGTCAAATATTGTCTAGATATCTACAATAATTAGCTACAACCTTTGATTAAATCTTGCGTGCTTTATTAACTACTTATACTAGTTGCATTTCCCAGGCAGGATGAATTGTACACCTATCTGTATTCAACCTCAACAATTCCCTGCTTAGCTGGGTAAAATATATCATTCGAAGCTAGTGTTTCCCTTCAAACTTTTTTAAATGAATCCTAAAACCCAGTTAACCAAGCGGCATTGAAAACCTAACTTTGTTACCGCAATAAAATTCCTACTATTCTTGCATAATATTTCATAATTGGCAGGCATTGCCACACTATGAGCATGAATGCCTCAGTCTTACCCGGGTATCTTCTACATTCTCAAGTGAGTGTTGCATGCAATTTACTTAATCTGAGTGGGATGGAATATTCCCTGTGTGAGATTTCATGTAACCTCATCAAAGATGGTATATATTTCAGATAATCTGCTTCTGGTAAAGCGTCACAATCCCCAAGTTTCAAATGATCTAGAAGGTCAGAGAAGTCCTCTGGTTTTGTCATAAATAAAATTTGGGACAAAGCCAGGATCATCTTTTCAGACTTATCCCATATTTTAACCACCATCACCTCTGGAGTCAGCTTTGGCATTCCACCATAATGACACACAAATATGTGTTCTTCATTTCTTCTACTTTCACTCACCAACTTAAAGATTTTCTTCAGGGAATATATATATTTGTATATATGCTGTCATGTACTGCAGTTACCCCTTGCACATTGTTTTTGTAGAAAGTCTCAAACACAAATTGGCAGCTAGGATAGAGTTGCCAGATGGGAAAACATTGGGGAAATACAAAGACTTTGGAGTAGAAGTCTTACCACTTAACAGTGGCACGCTTTATCATCATCACCCATCCATAAGCTGGTTTGATAGTAGAACCAGTGCAGACTCAACCAAGAAAAAGGATGGACGTTCTTGTGTAAATCAAAGTTGGCAAAGTGGAAGGGTCCCAGAAGGGAAGAGATAAAAATGTCTCAGGGTAAACTCAGGGATATTTCCATTAATAAGTGGGTACCTTAGACATATCTGCCAAAGGCAAGCCTGTCTGCCCCGTCAACACCTGGACCACACCCAGCACCATGGACTTTGGTACCTGCTCCATCCACCAATAAAATGCCAGGACCCTACAAATTGTCAACACCAGAGGCTCAACCGCCTGCCACCGTGCCTTGCCCAAGGACAACCAAGGCACGTTCTCCTGCTGCAACTGCATCTTCCTCGGTCCTAGCATTCTAAAGCCCCCCTCCGCTGGTCCTCCCAGACACCTCAGATGTATACTACTCAACACTCACTCCCTCATCAAGCGCGCAATCAAAGTTTGGCACCTCCTCGACTTTATCACCCCCAATGTCGCCTTCTTCATGAAGACATTGATCACCACTCCCTCAGCACCCGCCATCGCCACTGCTATTCCCGACTGCGATCATACATCAAGACCGCTTCAACCGACCTGGAGGAAGTGTCGCCATCATCCACAAAAATTCACTCCAACTCATGACCAGCGTCGCTATCCAGACCCCCATTGCCAAACACCTTCACTTTCAGATCCACAGTAATCCTAACATCAACCTCCATGGAACGCTTATCTACAGACCCCCTGGACCCTGCCCACACTTCAGCGAACACTGGCCAACTTCATTGCCCCTTGCCCTCACCTCAATGGACTACTTTCTCCTTGGTGACCTTAACTTTCACCTCGACAACCACAGTGGCCCGAACACCTCTACCCTCATGGAGAAACTCACCATACTTGGACTCAAGCAACTAGTCATCCTCCCCATGGACCCTGTCTTCTCTGCCGAAAACTACATCTCCTTCTCACACACCTCCAAACTCCACTGGACCAACCACCACTGCATCCACTTCTTCACCAAGATGGTTGAACAGCACCAAGCCCACCGCCCCGGCGCAGGAACTGAACCAAGGTCACTAGGAAATCAGTCCTTTGGGAGAGACTCATTACCAACGCGCACAACATCAAGGAACTTTTCACCATAGTCAAGGAATTAGCAAAACCTGACACGGATACCACAGACATCCCACCCTCCCAAGACCTCTGCTTCAGTCTTGCCACCTTCTTCCACTGGAAAATTCAGGACATCTACGAAGGATTTGCAAGCAATGGACCGAATCCCCCGCCCACCAGCACCACCACAGATGCTTCTCACCAACCGATGGTGGGGGACTAGACCCTCCTCACCCCGGAAGACACTCTAAAGCTCATGAATACCACACACTCTGGGGCACCCTCAGACCCATGCCCCCACCACATCTTTAATCAAGTCAGCGCCATCATTGCTCCGGAGCTATGCCACACCATCAACTGCTCCATCGAAACCGCTGCATTCCCTGACACCTGGAAACACATGGAGATAAATCCCCTGTTGAAGAAACCTTCCGCAGACCCAACAGTGCTGAAAAATTACAGACCTGTCTCTCTGCTCCCTTTTCCAGCCAAGGTTATCAAAAAAGCGATGCACAGCTCACCAAGTTCATCAAAGCCACCCACATCCTGGACCCCTCTCAATCAGGATTCAGGAGCAACCACAGAATTTAAACCACACTCCTAGCAGCCACAGATGACATCCACACCCTACTGGACCATGGCAAGACAGCTGCCCTCATCCTCCTCAACCTCTCCACCGCCTTTGGCACTGTCACCCATACCACCCTGTGCACCAAACTACACAACACTGGCATCCCCGGCGAAGCCCTGGAATGGATCTGTTCCTTCTTCACCGGCTGAACCCAGAGAGTCAGGCTCTCACATTCACCATAAAGCCGACGGGAACCAGATGCAGAGTTCCCCAGGGCTCTTTCTTGAGCCCCACCCTCTTCAACATCTACATGACCCTGCTCGCCAAGACGGTCGACACCACGAGCTCAAAATCGTCTCATACGCCAAAGACACACATCTCTTTCTCTCCCTCACCGATGAACAATCAATAGCCAAAAAGAACTTTCACGTGGAATTAACACAGTCTCCAACTGGATGAGGGAACGCTGCCTCCAGCTCAACTTGGACAACATGGAGATACTCATCCTGGGGCCTGCCACTTCCACCTGGGATGACTCCAGTTGGCCCAGAAGCCTCGGGACTGCCCCATCTCCGACCGATCATGACTACAACATCTGCATCATTCTTGACTCATCAATCTCCATGGCCCGCCAAGTCAACCCCATCTCCTTATCATGCTTCCACACTCTTCTCCTGCTCTAGAAGATCTTCAAGTGGATCCCTATCGACATAAGGAGAACAGTCCCCAGGCACTCGTCAGCAGTAAACTCGACTATGCACTCCATGCCGAAATCAACAAAAAACTCCAAGAAAGTCTCCAGAGAATACAGAATACAGAATGCCGCGGCCAGACTAATCCTGGAAATCCCCTGCCACAGACACATTTCCGCACATCTGAGAGACCTACACTGGCACCCTGTAATCAAATGCATCACCTTTAAACTCCTGACCTGCGTATACAAGGCCATCCACAATGTCGGACCTGCCTACCTCAACCACCACCTCTCCTTCTACAGCCCCTCCAGGCAACTCCACTCAGCGCAACTGGACCAGGATCTGGAAGAACATGGCTGGAGGAAGATCCTTCTCCTACCTCTCCGCACAGACCTGGAACAGGATGCCACTCCACCTCAGGTAGTTCCCTTTGCTGGCTCAGTTCAGGAAGGACTTCAAGACCTGGATCTTGGACTGACCGGCATCCCCCAACTAGCACCTTGAGACCCCATGGGTGATAAACCACAATTTAGAAATGATGATTGATCTAAAAACAGAGTTTGGGTCTTGTAGTTCAATTGCAATTTCTCAAAAAGTCCATAGTTGAGCCAAATAGTTTTAGCCTGCCTTAAAAGCCCACATGGATCTAAGGCCTTCATCAGGGCTGTAGGTGTCCTTGCCTATCAAAGCAGTCATGCTATGGAGAAATGAGGCCTAAGGTTGTCACCTTAGACCTAAAAACATAATGAGTGCACCACAAGGTTTAGAGGTGCAGGACTGTAACTGGTATAACATAAATGATACAAACAGCAATGACTTCAAGAAGCCATCTAGCCAGTGGGTAGAGTCAGTAGGAACCTCCAAACAGTAAAACAGCCCCTGTGCTCTATCAGACTTATACTCTTTTTTTGGAAAAAAAGGGGGAATATGTTGCATATATAGTCATGCTACAAGCTATAAAGTTAAGCATGTCAAACCACTGCAAAACATTACACATGTGCATGCACATAAAGCAGTAGAGGGAAAAATGCAAATAAACATAACAATAGATACCACACTCTCTCTGACTTCTTACCCTATATTGGGGTGGTTCAGATATCATCCACATCTGGCACGAGGCTCCCTCCTATCGTCACACACTTAATTTGGTAGTGGAATAGCATTTTTAGACATCTTGTGCTAAGTTGACATAAAACATCTGGTGCTGGGATAGTCCCCCATCTTATTTGAAACATGGGACTATTATGCAATGGATATAGTATCTGGTGGGGTACTTACATGTGTAATGACGCTAAAGATATGTCACAATAATGGCAAGCTGAGTGTCCACTATAAACGTGGGTTGCCTTAGCCAGCTGAATGCCAAGGGCCCTGTTAGGAGCAAAAACTATCATATGCAAAACTTTACAGTAAGATTACCCATGCGGTATTAATTGTGGTAATAACTGGTGCTGGAAAGTCTGGCACTGAAAGTCTAAATTGCTCATTTAGTAGTTACATCACAAATAATTTGACTAACATGGTCGCACACATATTTCAATAGTGTATCGTCAAGGTCTTTACATAGATGTTGCAAAATACAAAGGGAAAATTCATAGCTGATGCAAGGATTTTTGGAAAAACTATCATTTTGTTTTATTACTATCCTTCCCCTGAACCACAGGGGAAAATTTCCCACTGGAATCCTGGATACAGTGTTTCACATAACATTAATGAAATGATTTTTCAAGATAGCCTTATTGCACATCGCCGACAGGTATACGGGTTGTTAAAGGCCCTGAACTGAAATTATAGGCCTGTGTCACAGGCAAGATCCTATAACGAAGGAGAGTGCCTTTAACAAATGGTAAGATAAAATGTTCTAACTTAAAAAGAGAAAAATAGTAAAGCAAACATTGGAATGTTGGAGCAGAATTCCTACACTGGCCATTATAAGCCCTGAGCCACTTCACTGTCCTCAGTAGAGCTCCCAACATTCGAACGTTTCTAATGTGCATTATGGGTATTCCAAAGTAGTGGGTGTCATTCAGTGACTAAGGGAAATAAAAATGCAATTTTGCATTTGTCAAATAGCGACTTTATAGAAATCGCTATTTAAGAAATGCAAAATGGTATGTACAAAGATACCGATTTTCTAATAGCGGGATATCGGCATTATGAAATCCCATTGCATTTGAATCAATTAGCTGGTTTTGCACTTCCCAAATAGTGATTTCTTGTTAAGAAATCACTATTTAGGAAATGCAAAACCAGGAAGGGCAATGGATAAAAGGCCTTCCTTGGTGCACTCCCAAAATAGGGGGGAACCTGTAGAGCACACTCATGTTCCTAAGACACATGTGTGTGCTCTATTACAGTTTAAAAAAACACCTTGGGGTGCTTTTTTTTAAAATTGTACCAGGTTACCACCAACTTCAAGTCAGTGGTAATTGCACCTCCAAAATGCCAAAATCACATTTTGGAAATGCATGGTACATCAGAATAGAAAATGCTAATAGCTAATCCCTATTTGCATCCCCTATTCTGGGAATTGCAAAATGGTATTTCTGCAGGGTAGAAATCGCAATTTGTGATTCCTTAAAGGGCTTTGCACATTAGGAAAGCCCAGTTTGCATTTCTTAACAACCCGAAATACCGATTTGGACCATTAAGAAATGCAAATAGGCTTTGTACATCTGGCCCTAAGTTGTCCCACAGCATCAGCCAATGAAAACACTAACCCCTGTTTACTTTAAATATACTACTGTGGCAAAAATTATTTAACTTTCTAGAATATCAAGGATCTATTTATGGGGTGATTCACGTTCAACAAAATATCATCAGCAAATAAACCCACAAGACACTCTGATATATTAACTTTGATGCCATAGGTTTCATGTTTCTATTTATATACAGCAATTGAGAATATCTGCCTCATTTAATGGTTGGCCGCGTTCACACCCACCAACCTCTTTCCTTGCCCCCTTATTTAGAGGTGGAGGAAAGCAAAGTTACTTTGCATAGAATACCCTTGCATGCACTGAATTCCATTGAAACTGCATTACTAATTTGTAGTGGAATGCATCTTTTTTGCATTATCACCCCCATTTTTAGTATGCTGATGCTGCTGTTTTTTTTACTCTGTGCAGTGGGACTTTTCTGACCAGACCGCAGTGCATATGTACTTTGACACCTAAAACATGTGAAACATTGTTAAACTCTTAATTGGCATATTTAACTTACCTATACGCCTCTAGTATATGTCACAAAGTGGTTCCATGGCCTGTAAGTTAAATTTCATTAGTTGACGGCAGCACCAATTGTGCCATGCAGTAGAGTGACATTGCAAACAGGACTGCAGTCCTACCCATGTAGCCTGTCTGTGGCAGTTTTAAACTGCAATTTAACTCATCAAAACACATGATTTTTCAGAGCTAACCCTTTTAACTAAGAACAAATCACTTCTATGTAGTCCTCATAAGACCTATGATAGGGTGCATGGTATTTAAAAGTACGGCTGGTAGAAATGTATGTTACACATGGCTTTACAGTGAAAATGACCCAACAGCTATTTTCACTGGAGCACGGCATGCTGCTCCATAGTAAAGCACCATATTACATTATTACATTTATGAATGCCAATTTGGGTTACAACTCTTATCAATAGTTATTTGAAATTCAATGCAATGGCAAAATCAAATTTGTGACATCTATTAAAGATAAGGTACTTTTAGAAAGTTACCCTTTCCCTATCTGATGTCCCTATCGGCCCATTTGCATGTGTTCCCTTTACCATCTGGCAACTTAATATCCACTTTGATGGGATGTGAAAAATGTTCTCAGAGCAAAACAAAGGCCTTGGATGTGGAAAAGTGTTTCTGTGCCTCTGGCAGAAAGATCATCTGGGCTGTGTCAAGAACAAGATTAACGTCAATGAGATCTACCTTGTCACAAGCCAATATTAGTGTCTAACACCTGGGCATGGCCTACTTTGTTCTTCAAGTCAGGAAGGATCCAATCCCAGTGGGAGAGGAGCTGCCCTAGGAACTTGCTTGAAGTGACCACAGAGGAAGGGTTGCTCATTTCTCTTGCCACACCTCTGGGGTAGGTGCACAGGCTCTGCACAAGTGAAGAAGGATTTCATTATCTTGGATTTGGGTAGAGAAGAGCATTGTGAGATTGTTTGCAAAAGGGGCTCACAGCAACTTCTGCAACAGTTGGTAGGGTTGTCGCTGGGAAATATTTTCCCATTGGAGGGGCCAGGAGTCACTCCCACCTACAGACTAATGCCAGAATTAATGAGGTACCACTGGGCACTCTTTTCAGAACATTAGTGGACCTGTGGAAGACAGAAGAAGGAGAAAGAAGAAGACTCCAGGGGTCAGTTGGCTGACCTTCTGTTCAGCAACAGGGCTACAACAAGTAATGGGCAGATTTAAGAGCCCCTAGTGCCTCCTTGCACCACATTATCATCAAATTCTTATGCTAATGTGACCCAACAAGGCCAAAATCGCCAAGCCAAATTTACAATGTATGTAAAGGTGGCGTTCCCCCGTTTGGGGGGTTGAAAAAATGGCACAAAGAAATCTAAGAGATTTCTTTGCGTAATTTTTTTTCCTGCACGTTTAACGCCTGCTCAGAGCAGGCATTCAAAGGAGGCACACCATTGGTTACAATGGGCTTTGCAGGATTAGTGTCAAATTTCTTTATGCTTATCCTGCAAAGCTTCGAACTAGCATAAAAAATGGTGATACTAGTTCCCCTACCTACCACCATGATGCACCATATCTTAGATACGGCGTACACATGGTGGCATTAGGGGGGTGCTAAGGGGTGCAAGAAAAGTGGCTCTGCACTGGTTGCAGCGCCACTCTTCATAAATCAGGCCCACAAGGGTGGGCGGAATTTTCAAATTCACTGGCAAAATGGGAGTATTTGAGTTATTCATTCGACATTGCTCACGTAGCACAGAATTACTGATTAATTATGCTGTTCCACCTGTGGAATGAAATCAGTACTAAAAAGATTTTTTAAGCAGGGCTGAGAAGGAGCAGTCCCTCTATTTTGAAAAGCATTGCAGATTAATCTATAATCCGCAGTGATTTTTAACATAGAGGGACTGCTCTGTCTTTCAGCCCTTCTTGAAGTACCACTGCAGCGCAGTGCATACACCTCGGCACCCTTACATAAGTACATAATGGTGGTAAGTGTTATGCACTGGAGTTGATACCCTTGGTGCAATTACAAACTTATGAAAGGACCCCAAGGGGTATGCATGACACTACAGTGCAGGGCATACCCCTTTTATTGCCCTTACATAAATAGGAATGGGCACTAAGGGGCATGCAGTACACTGAAGTGAACTGCATACCCCTCAATACCCTTAAAGAAGTATGTAAGGGCACTGAGTGGTGTGCCCTTACATTAGTATGGAAGAGAACCGAGGGGTATGCACTGGAGTGGATACTCCACTTTTCCCTTGCATAATGATGTAAGGGTAGCAAGGGGTATGCACTTCACTGGAGTGCACTGCATAGTCCTCGGTGCCCTTACATAATTATGTAGGGGTAGCTAGGGGTATGCAGTGTACAGTAGTGATTCATCTATTTCTCTAAGTGATATATATCAATATTTAATGAAGACCATCATAAATTTCCACAGCTGGACATGAGTAACGTGATATTCTATTCTACGCCAATGATCTTCTTTTATTAGGTTATATGACCACAAGGATGCAAAGAATGTATCACTCTTTTGGAAGTTATTTTTTGAGAAATTAAATTAGAATCAAGTTGGCCAAAAGCATTTCAACAAGTTCTACCTCTTTTCAATCTGGCATGCCCCTCTGGCAGCAGGGATAAAAAGTAAACTGATTAAATCTAACATTGGGCCATCTGGTGATTATGCTAGCTTCTGTGAAGGGTGGTTTGCAAAATTGGGTGGGAAACTTTTGCTCCACGATTCCACAAAGGGCGTTTACATTTTTAAACTGGCTGTCAAAAAATTGGTCACTGCTGGATGACTTACATTTTCGAGCATCAAAACCCACTTAAGGACTCTAATATAAGACATAAACATTTGGGCATTCAATGTGGATGTATAATTGTTTTTCCGATTTAACCAATCGTAAAGTCTTTTTAGGAAAGCATTCCTACCACAGTCACACTCGGGATGTAGAGGTTAATAACGACGAGGTCGCAAGGGTAGTCGTTTATGTTGTTTTTATACATTAGAACCAGACTGAAATGCTTAATTCACCTAATATTTTACTCCAAAGGAAAGGATGAACTTAGGAAAAACATTTGTGAAATAAGAGGCTGCTTTTGAAACAGGTTGAACCTATACATTAATTCTTGAGTCCAGACCAAACATATGTTTGTAAATATTTAGTCGTGGTTTTAGTTGTTTTTAATGATACTTGAAGAAGAATTTGATCTGCTATTTTATGGGTTTGTGTTGATAAATGTGGTTTGAATTATTATATTCTTATTATTGAAAAATTAAACCTTTTTATAGCTTGCTTTAAACTTTAATTATGTTTGCATGCAGTAGCACATTAAAGCTAGACGAGTGCCACTGCTGAATAGTGGTGGTGGCAGTGGTGTCTGTGATGTGGTACTGGTGGTGGCTGTGGTATTGGCCGTGGCAGTTTTGGTGGATGTTTTAATGTAGCTGGTTGTGATGCTATGGATGGCAATATTGTTGGTTATATTAGCAATGGTATTTCTAATGGTAGTGTGATATTATTGATGATGGCAGTGTTGGTTTTGTGGTGGTGGTAGTGTGGTAAAGGTGTTGCTGGTATTGGTGGTGGTGGTGGTGCTGAAGGTGGTGGTATTGGTGCTGGTGTCATTGTTAGTAATGATACTGGTGGTGGTATTTGTGGTATTGGTGATGGTAGCATTGATTGTGGTGGTATTAATGATGCTGTGGTGGTATTGGTGGTGGGTAGTGGTGTTGGAAGCATTTGTGGTGATCATAGTGATATTGTAGGTTGCTGTGATGGTGTCTGCTGGTGCTGATCCTGGTAGTATTGATTGTGGTGGTACTGGTATTAGTGATGATAGCAATAATGATGGCTTTGTTGATATTGGAGATGGTGTGGATGTTATTTTCGTTTGTGCTATTGAGGGTTATATTGATGGTGGTATTGAGGCTCTTAATAGCTGTGGTATTGTGTAGGTGTTGATGGTGGTGCTGGTAGTAGTGTGGTGCTGGTATTGATGAAGTTACATGAGTGGTAGTGGTATTAGTGGTTTGTGGTACTGATGGTCATGTTATTAGTGTCAGGTTTAGTGGTGGTGGTATTGATGTGGTGGTGGAATTAGCATTAGCATTGATTGCAGTGGTGTGGTATTAGTGATGTTGTTGAATTGGTGATAGTATTGGTGGTATTGGTCATATTTGTAAAGGTGATGATGTGGTATTGGTCTTGGTGGCATTGTTTCTGATGAAAATGTTGGTTACATTGGCAGTATTGGTGATATTGGTGGTACTCATTGTATTGAGGGTGTGTGGTATTCGTGTTATTGGTGCTAGTATTAATGTTGGTGGTATTGGTGATAGTGTTATTGAGGGCGGTGTTACTGATGGTGGCTTTAATGGCAGTTGTAGTAGTGGTATGGTATTGGCAATACCACCAATACCATGAACAATGCCAATAATACTGTGCCACCAGTTACTGATGGCAAATACATTGTTGGTAGTAATATTGTTGGTGGTTGTATCTGTTGTGGTATTGCAGGTGGCGTTTGTATTAGTTGTGATTGTGGTATTGGTGGTTTTGTGGTAAGGTTTATGATGTAGTATTGGCGATAGTTGTTGTATCGGTGTTGCTGATCTAGTGCCCTCATACTAGCATGTGTACATCTTGTTAAAACACCTTTTAATTGCTTTTGCTTATCACATTAGGATGCCGTAGCCGCAAGATGACCATCCAATGTGACGAACAAAAATCAAATGGAAGGCCACCTTACAGTAAGGGTCTCAATTATTTCATTACAAAAGCATTGACAGAATGTCTGTTGTCCTACAAAATTATTTATTTCTGTATACAATGCATGTATTATATAAAGAATTGGAATGTGACAAAAAGCGTGATGTATGAGTGCAAGTTTTAAAGGTAAAATAGTCCCTCATGCATTGCCATGCACATACTATATAGGAGTGGAACCGATACACCAAACTACCAATAGCATAACAGTGATAGAGAACTACCCTCTGAGTTTGTCTATGACGTGGTGGACAACGGCTGAAAAAGCAATGTTTGAAGAAGTCTGACCCTAAGTTCACCCTATGTATAATGTAATCAGACACCTGTCCTGTCAACCTAGATCTAAAAACGAAAATAGGCAAACTGTACAAAATAAACTTGTTGAATGGTTCACCTATAGCAGAGAAACTCCTTTCACTGTCCGGAGAGAATAACATGTGTTTGACAAGAGGGACTGAGTAGCAAATACCACACAGTTTGGGCCACAATTTTGATCAAATGAAGCACTTCTGACTGGGACTTCAACGTAGGTGCCCTCTGTAGCTGATGAATTTCTCAGTAGCCTATATCCAGAAAATAGTCTAAGTCTCAGTTTTATGTGCTGCTCTTTATTGAAACATGATTCAGTAATCTTCCTGGTGGCTGGTAATTATGGCTCTAAAGTATGTGAGCACACAGCTACTTACAGAATTGCATTTGAGATAGACTATACACAGTAGGGGGCCCCCTTTGACACAAACATGGGCTCTTAGGCCAGGGTCCTGCAGCCCGTGCACGTGTCCTCTGCTGGGGGGGTCCCCTGGACCCCCCTTCTCCATACTACGGGGGCTCCTGGGGCTAATGTTATCCCACTGACTAAACTGTGTTATTGATAAACAGAGAAATTCCACCTGACTGCCTAGGGGTGGACCCTTTCAGGTAATGGCTGCAGCAGCACACAGATAATAAAGTGGTCTTGCCGGCCCATCTCATCGGTAGAATATTCTAGATGGTTTCTGAAGCAGCCACAAATACAGACTGTCAGCGTGTTTCCACTTTCTGTCTAAGCAGCACCTGACAGCACTGCTGAATATTAAGAATTTTACCACTGTAAGGTAGAGGTTAGTTTCATGTGTATTTGTGTCTGTGCCTTACATAAGAAAAGAACAAATGTGAACAGTCTGAATTTCTGAACAATATAGAGTAACATGCAATTAAAGCAGCTTAATTTGTGTCTTAGTATTTTATAACATATATAATAAAACATAATTACTCACTTTAAAGGTACTTAACTCACCAATCTTACAAGAGTGGTAGATTAAGTCTACCTTGCCTGAAATCAAACTTGTCACATTCAGGTCACTGTAGGCAGCAATGGCAAGTGCTACATCACTGCTCATTCTTTGCTGCTTATAGGAAGTGATGATGGCTGACATATAGAAAGAAAAATGCAAACATAAATTAGATAGTTTTAAAAACAGCAATGATGAAATGAATATCTAAAGATAGATGAATACATCAGAAGGATGGCTGGATGAATAAACAAAGAAACAGGTACACCAACAAACCGAAATAGACAGCTAGACAGACAGAGATAGATAGATAGATAGATAGATAGATAGATAGATAGATAGATAGATAGATAGATAGATAGATAGATAGATAGATATCTGGACTATCTTGATATTCTAGACCATCAGCAAAATATCATATTAAATGCAATACAATGTATTGCTTTTGCACTATATAACGAGTAGCAAACCTTGAGCTCACATGGTTCCACTGTGTACCATACAATATCGGCTTCCTTCACACTTTCACCTGGTCAGGAGCGGATATTACAAAGTATGCACACAAATGACTGGAAACCACTGCAGACAGGAGGTTTCTAGCTAATTGTTTGAAAGCTCTGTGCAACTGATATCCATTCCCAAGGAGTTCAGCAGCCTCAGAAGGTTTGTTTTTGGTACTGGATTGGGGCGGCAGTGAATGTTAGTGCTCAGCGCAAAGACATGCCCCATCCAAAGCCTCAGCTCCTCATCCAAAGGTGAAACATTTTTACAAGGAGACAGGTCTGAAGTAGGACATTTAATGATTTTCAGTCACCATGGTAGCTGTACAAGATTGGGAATACATTTTTTTCCCTGAAACTATATACCCAAGGGCTTTGCGAAACCATGGGTAAAAGAAACCATATATCAGTGGATTGCATGTTGAGTTAATGTACCCCAGCCAATTTAAGGCGTCAAATAAATCTAATGGGGTAGGAAACCCCAAAAAAGGGTCAAATAAAATTACAATAAAAACAGGGAACCAGCATGCTACGAATACACCTATGACTATACCCAAAGTTTTGGCAGCTTTCCTATCTGTCTTTTTAGAGAGATTGTGGTTTGCTTCATCCTTCCTTATTGACGACATTTTCTTTATAATTTGTGCATGCCTTCTGGACACAACAAAGATTTTTAAATATATCCCAACCATGACCGACCCTGGAGCAAAGAAGCATGTAATGAAAATCACAATGCTCCACAATTTGTTGAATGTAATGGGGCACAAACTAAAACAGGCAACTAATGTTTCATATCCCTCTATCCCAGAGACATGGGAACCAGTGATAACCACGCCAAGTGAAAACACTGCTGGCACTAACCAACAGAACACAATCAATCCTATTGTCACAGTCATGGTCATTTTTGTAGAATACCGTAGGGGGTCACACACTGCATAAAACCTGCCTACCGCAATTGAACGCAGGTGGAATATGGAGATGACGCTGAGCATCAGGTCAAAGCTATTTTGGATTCGGCAAAATATGTCACCAAACATCCAGCACTTCTCCACCATTCGGATCATGCTGTACGGCATAATGATGAACCCAAGAAGGAAATCAGTGGTGGCCATTGAGAGGACAAGGATGTTTGTTGGGGTGTGAAGCTGCTTGAAGTGGGATATGGAGATGATCATGGCAAGATTTCCAAATACAGTGATTGTAATTGACGCACCAAGGAGTGAGTACATTATGGTCCGAACACTGAATGACCTGCTGTGGCTGGGACAGGATAGTGAAACATTCCCAAACTGAGAGCAATTGGGTAAGGCCTCAGTGTGGTTAGAAGTGTCCATAGTCTTTCTTTGTGAACTGATTGGTGGAAATGAACGCCTTCCTTCTACTTTCTTGGTACTGCTGGTGCCACATAGAGCAGATATTCTGATTTGGGGTAAAAAGAAACATCTGTTATAACTCCTTTGTAATAAGTACTATATAATACAATTAACACACAATGCAATGATTGAAATAATATGACTCTGGCTGAGCTTAAGAACAGGCAAGCGGGCATTGGTGATTTGTCTTAAAGAGCGTGGCCTTCAAGATGGAATTTTGCCCATTACACGCACACCTACGCCAGAATAAACCGACTTCAAAATAATCTAAAGAAAATACCCACAGTAGGAAGAAATGGTATGGCTATCCTTTATTCTTTTTTCTTTTTTATCTCTACATTGCACGCATAATTATGATGACTGAATCCATTTTACATTCAAGAAATCTCTATGTATTATTATTGTTACAATTGCCAACAGACGCCTATCAATCAGCATGTGTGCAATTCCGAAGATAGCACAGTTTGTGCGCGTCCAAATTAACCAAAAAACTGCAAAAGTGTCTTGTGAGCACACTCTTTGAGCTCCACCTGCATCTGTGTAGGCACAAAATGTGCACTTGGGTGTAAAAGGGTGTGTGGCAAGTGCAGTGTAAGGTGTTTCACTCATTCAGATAGCTGTACAAGGATAGCTGTACTAAGGCTTTGTCCTCTCTCAGGATTCCTGTTGCCTATGTGAATTCTGACATGGGTCGAGCCTAACACAGAGAAGGCAGAATGTATGTCTCCAGATTTTAACTGCCTGCTTTGTTGAGTTAAGTAAAGCAACAAAGAAGCTGAACATAATCATTGGTATACAGTATTAGCCCCTCAACACCTTGAAAGGGCAATTTAAAGTCTGTTTCAACATACAAAGTCTGCTTAAAGGATCACGCATCTGCAGATTCCATTCATAGACCCCCCGTCTCTGGGTAGAAGTGCTGGAAAGAAGGGGTAAAGCCCCGGATTCCAGTTCCGGCAGCTATTTCTGGTCTGATCTGGGATTTAGTCGACCATGAAAACATGTTGAACTTGTCTTGATGTCATTTTCCAACAAATCACAACAACTGCTGCAACTCCTGAACATTTAAATTGTAAATAGATATAACTCAAAAGGATATGATTTAACAAGAGGAAAGGAGCCCAGGTTACAACAAAATATATAATAAAAAACATACTTTATTACATCATTAATATGTCTCCATTTACATTGGTATGATAATGATATGCAATACAAAATTCCAATAAATTAAAATAATAAAATAGTGTAAGAAAGTCCTCCTTTTTGCCACGGCCAACCCCACACTTTTTGGATATGCAAATTAGGCTAATTATAATTGGTTAAGTTAACCTACCTATATGTCCCTAGTATATGGTAGGGCATGTAGGTTTAGGGACCACAGCATAGTTGGTGCACCCATAGGTGCACTGCTGAGGTGCCCAGTGTCATTTTAAAGGCAGGCCTGCCTTGCTGGCTGTTTTTAAATTAAAGTTACATGCAAATTCGACTTTGGAATTAAAAGTAGTTCTAAAGTCTTAAAATACCTTATTTTGACATGTAAGTCACTCCTAAGGTGTGCCCTATGTGCCCCTAGGGCTGGGTGCCATGTAATTATAAGCAAGGACCTTATAAAATAGTTATATGAGCCCTGGTGAGGTAAAAGCAGCCAAATTCGTTTTTCCCTCATTGTAGTGAATGGCCTTCATAGGCTAGAATGGGGAGACTTTATTTAAATTTTAAAAGTCCCCTTAAGTAATGGATACAAAGAGTTTGGTATCAAATTAATTGTTATAATAAACCCCACAACTTCCAGTTGCTGGATTTAATATAACTTGTTCAGGTAAAGAGTTTTAAACTTTACATGAAAAGTTGCCAATTTCAGTGCTGCATTGTTTTTGCTGCTGTGCTCTGATTGGCCAGCCTCTGGCAGTCTGGCCAGGCTGCCTTGATGAGGTGTGAAGTGGCCTGGCTTCACACAAAGAGATGTGCCTGTGGGAGGGAATTTACCCTCAGCAGATGGTGAGGCAGGAAGGGGGAGGGCTGCCAAACTGGTCTTCAAAGGCAGAGAAGAACATTTGGAGCAACCCAGCAACACCCCCACATCCTGCAACCCCAGACAACTAGGTGCCACCTTCATTAGATTAGGAGAAGGCAGGAGAGGGGTGTGTTTATGATTTTTAGCCACACCATTGGGTGGGCTCAGCGAGATGTAACCTCCAAAAATCAAATTCAGCCATGATGGATTTTTGAAGAATGTTGCCTCCTGGGATTGATTTTTGCCACACTTCCCAGGAAGTGGTCATCACAGGGGGAAGGACCCTGCACCTGATTGGAGAATCAGGACCCTCCTGTTTTTCCCCCAGGGGCAAGGATAAAACTGGCAGACTTGCACCCACACGTCAGATTCCCCATCAGATTCCAACAAGGAAGAACCAAAGGAGAAGAAGGACTGCCCTGCTGGACCCCTGGCCTGCACCTAGAACCTGCACTCAGAAGGACTGCACCAGCTGCACACTTGGGCTTCACCACAAAAAGGACTTTGCCTGGCTTCCACTGGTTCAAGGAGGGACTCCCTGTTTGCAACAGGTAAAAATTGCTAACCAGAGTCCCCTGCACCAACTCCTGAAGAAATCAACCAACTGACCACTGCCCAGTGGCTAAAAAGGAGTTTGCGCCAGGTGCATTCTGGGAGTTGTAGTCCGCAACCCCAAGGATCATCTCAGAGCTTCTGGACCCTTGGGATGAGCTGTGGACCCCAAAAGAACCTTAAAAGAACATCTGGGAGAAGTCCCAGAAGCTTGGAGAAGTTTGGAGAACTTTTGAAAAAAAGCTCTATAGAGGGACCGACCCACCGTGGCAACTCTAGCCGGCTTGCCTCAACTGCGACCCGGCCTGATTTGCAGGTTCGTCCCACTGAAGAAAATCTCTGAAAAAGAGACTAAGTCCGAAGGTAAAAAGTTGACCGGGACCTCCCAGCCAGCGTATCCGAGGAGGGCTCCAGGGTTGTCGGAGCAAGGTCCAGGTTTGCCCTGGTCGAAGGATTTTCACCTCGAAAAAATGACTAATTCCAAAGGTAAAAATCTCCACTGAGGGCTCCCGCGACGCTTACCCGGAGAGGAGTTCCAGGAGGTCGGATTGGACTGGCAGGTTCGTCCCGCTGAAGAAAATCTTCAGAAAAGAGACTAAGTCCGAAGGTAAACTTTTGACTGAGGCCTCCTGCAAGCTGCAGCCGAGCAGGGCTCCATCGCGGTCGGCCTTAAACTTTGACTTTGCCCCAGTCGAGGTGCATCCAGATGACCCGATTGGCGCTTTTTGTTTCTAGGCACTAAAAAACAATAATTCTTTACAAATTCATATCTCCGGTTCCCCTTAACCGATTTTATTCTTTTTTTTGTCTATTTATTTAAAGATAAAAATAAAATCTATTTTTTAAATTGGTTTTGGATTTTTACACTGTTTCCTGTGTTTTATTTAATTACTGTTTTGTGATATTTGAATGCTTTACACTCTGTCTCCTAAGTTAGGCCTTGTCGCTCGTTGCCAAGCTACCAAGGGTTGAGCTGGATTTAATTTAATGAGACCTAACTGGACCTAAGTGGAGGTTAGTGGCCTATTGCTAAGTGTAGGTACCTACATGCCCTTACCAATAACCCATTTTCCAACAAATACACATTATTTGCTTCTCCCTTGACCCTCCCAGGTGCCTCGCACAGACAAACTCAATCATCCAAATACTCCTATCATTCACTCCATTCATACTAAACATAACATCCTCCAAATCAAACTTCACTCCAGAAAAGTAAAATTGCTTTCTCATAATCTTAACATGTGACTGCAGCTATGAATTCTAGTTAACATATCTTTGTACTTCTAAATTATTGCTTGCTGCAGAGGTTATTTCTGACCATTTGCAATGCTCAGTCTATTACACAATTCTCCAAAAGATGATGCCATCCATCTAGTTATGAATTATGTTCTCTTAGTTCAACTTTTGACAACTTGCAGTCCAATGTTCAGCATCTTTTTCCGATACATTTCAGCAGCACCCACATCTTATCTGCAGATGGACCCAAAACAAAGACCTGATTTAAAGGGCTATCAGCCCTCCTTGTGTTTGAGTATACTGCTGCATGGCAAGTATCTGGAACCTAACACCTAGACACCAAAGCAGTGGAAGAAAACAAAGACGCAAACAATGTTATCACTTCACAAGAACTTAACACGAACTATGATTTGAAGGCAGGTTTTTAATTTTGTTCAAGTCCCTGTGTAAGACATGTGCTTGCAATGTAAGAATGCAACATTTATCTGTCTGAATGAGTAATTACACAATTGTTGATGGAAATTGCACCTACTATTTTTTTTAGTTAATTCTTTTATAGTATTATTCATCCCAGTATAGGGTGTCAGAGCACTTTATATCACACGCTGAGGCATATTAAATCATACACATGTTTATCTTTGTACAGGAAATGTTTCAGAGGAGAATAAGGCTTGTAACAAATAATGTAGAAATCACAAATAATCCATACTTGTAAACATCATATGTTAGGAGTGTATGGTCAGGAGAAATACAAAGTTATGATATAAAACCTAAAGCAGCAGCCATTTTGGTTATCTGTACTAATAAGGTACTATTAATTCCCATAGAAATCCTTCTTTACAATTTTAGAATAACAACTGTTTAAGAAAAAAATAAGAATCTAAACCCATGACTTACAATTTGCAGGCAGCTCCTTGATGATGATTAAAAGAGCAATTTGCTTTGCTAGAAGGCTTGTAACGTGTGAACTGGAAGTAACAAAAGTACCTCTGTGTCAAAAGCAGTAACCCACTCACCTATCTAAATAAAAAAACAAATCTGTGATCTGCATGTTACACAACATGATTTGCAGCTTGCACATTAACCATCTATGCTACTTTATGAGTCAAAACAGTGACTGATTACAGAACTCTCCTGGAACTGTGTTAACCATTAGTGTTATTTTACAGCTATTATAATTCCTTCAGAATTGCTGGGAACACAGTGATCTCTGCAACAGGTGTCTTAACACCGTAAGATATCTAAGGTTTGGCTTGACTGTGAGCATCACTAGACAGGGACTTTGGCTCCGCCTACATGTTGGGAGCCAAGAGTACATGATTTGATTGGGCAGATGTTGTGTGCTTTCACAAAAAAATACTTGTTTAGCATGCAGCCTCTTTGTGACCAAATGAATAATCTAGAACAGATTTACTATCATATATGTCTTTGATGCCAACTTTTTTAGTGCAGATTTTTTTTTGTATGAATACATAGGTTGACTTTGAGACTCTGCTTTTCAAGCTCTGCCCTCACGACCCCTCCCTGCCTCACCTTGACCGTCAATTTATAAGTTCCTGGATTAATCTTTTCCAAAGTCAACACTGCTGGGTTAGTCAAAAAATACTAAAGCAGCAAACAAATGTGCGACAGAATCATATCAACAGCAGCGTTTTGATTTTCTTTGCAACCATCTCCATCGATCATGATATATTGAACTCAGTTTTATAAACTTTTATTTTTGGTGAATCCTGCATCTTTCACCTATGCTGGTCTGCCTGTCCATCAGCCTGTAATTAAGTGGTGAAACAGTCTTGTAAACTAGGCACTAAAATGGATCAGGCTATTCCATCATGATCTCTTCACAAAGCCATTTTGAAGAATTGAGAAAGACTCCATCATTTTACCACAGTGTTTTTATTGGGGTTGAATAACATTTCATTTTGATAGCTAAATTTAACTAGTGGTCTTAGATATGTTTCTGGTATGTTGGCTTTCCTTATTGAGTTTCAGCTTCATATTAGGGCACAAGAAACAAGAGATTCTTATTCTGAAACACCTCACAGTAAAGCTCTATTCACCCTCATAAGCTTTTTTGATCCTTTACCTCTTCCTCAATAGCTGCACCTAGCATCTATTCATCTGGGAGATCCTAAGCTTCAGACATGCTTGGGGTACAGCACAGAAGCTGCGCACGAGCTAGAGATGCGAAGGCTGTAACTTGGGACAAGGCTGTGCCTCCAACGTGCAAAAGTATTTTGCTAGGTTTTCCTCTGGCAATGCCAATATGCCCCAATCTTAGTGCAGTGTCCCACACAATGAATGCCCACATTAAAGTATATGTTTAAGTCTTTCTACAACTTTTTTCCACCTCACTGTCTACACCACTTGAGGTGATGGCTGCACTGGCAAATATCATGATCCATCCTTCTTGCTTATGAAAGTGGGGAGAGCAGAGGACTTTATGGGCAAAAAAGCACAGAAATACAAAGGCTCCAGTTACATCTTTCTGTGTAGTAGTTTATTCTTACACCTAACAGTTGTCTCCAAAAGCATCATATGACAACGTATACGCTGAGCTTCATGCCTGCACCAAACAATGACTAATGCATTAAGTTTAACTGTAGGTATAAGTGTCTTGCCTTTCATGCTGAAATAAATGAAAACAAAATGGTTACCAGGTTGTCATTCTTAAATAGGCTACCTAAAATAATGTAGAAATATTACCAGGGTGACAGAGAAGGCTAGAGAGAAGTGGTGATGGGGGGGAGAAATGGGGTGAAAGTGACACAGGGGAGGAAACAGTGGTAGAAGCATGAGAGTGGAACATTTGCAGAACTTGCTTTTTGGGTACTTCCATAACATTTTGGAAACATTCCACAAACTATACATAATTATGCAAAATGCAAAACCATCATTTAGTGCAAAATTGTAGCCTGAAATGTGTCAGCATCAATTTTTGACACAAGGTTGCTTGTCACTCTACAATAACAGAATGAAAAACACAAGTGCGGGGAACAACAGCCTCTTGGAGTCTAGTTTATTGTGCTGTTCCTGTGCTCACACCATATCTATTTTGCTGCATAAGGTAGGGACGTGGTATAGTGACATAGGTGGTCATTCTGACCTCGGTGGTAAAAGGCACCTACCGCCGGTCAGAAATCCTCCATAATCCCGCCGCGGTCGCGGAAACCCGCCACGGTCATTCTGACCCGCAGAAGGCAAACCTCCGAAAATCCGACCGCCACAACAGACCGCCAGACCAGCGGTCGGCGGAAAGGTGGAGGTGACCAAACCTCCACCGCCACGCCAACAGAAATACGCCCATGCCATTACGACCCACGAATCCACGCGGCGGTCATTCAAACGCGGTATTCCATTGGCGGGACACACCGGCGCGGTCAGAATACACACAAACGAACAAAACTCACCCACATTGGACGATTTGAATCCCACACACCTGATACACATACACACACCACTCCCACACACACAATACAATATAAAACACCCACCCACATCACCCACAAACCCCTACGCTTAAAAATTCGTAAAGAAGGCAAGAGCGAGACACCAGCATCCAAAACATAACAGCCACAGCCACTCAACACCATCACCCACACACTATCCACACACAAAACAACACACACCACCACACTCAACTCACTTAAATACACATACTCCACCCCACACATCATACACACCACCCCATGGCACCCCAAAGACAACCCCGCTTCACAGACGAAGAACTCAGGGTTATGGTGGAGGAAATCGTTCGTGTAGAGCCCCAGCTGTTCGGCACACAGATACAATACACCAGCATTGCCCGGAGGACGGAGCTATGGCAGAGGATTGTCGACAGGGTGAACGCAGTGGGACAGCACCCCAGAAATCGGGAAGACATCAGGAAGCGATGGAACGACCTACGGGGGAAGGTGCGTTCCATGGTATCCAGGCACAACATCGCCGTGCAGAAGACTGGCGGAGGACCCCCACCTCAACCCCCACAATTCACATCATGGGAGGAGGAAGTCTTGAACATCCTGCATCCTGACGGCCTCGCAGGAGTCGGCGGAGGAATGGATACTGGTAAGTTGAAGCTTCAATACTGCTTCCCCCCCACCTGCATGCCAAATCAGACCCCAACCCTCACCCCCATCCTCGAACCCCACCCTCACCCCCACCCCCATCCTCACCCCCACCCTCACCCCCACCACCATCCTCACCCCCACCACCATCCTCACCCCCACCCCCAGCACACCTATTCCCCGCCAATGTCTCACCATCACAACCCACACATCCCAAAACCTAGGCCTGCATGCGTCCACTAAGCATGGACACCCATCACCAAAGCATGCCCAATGCATATACACATCCCCCCCACAAGCCACCCTCACCAAAGCCCCCACACACGAATGCCAGCACTTGGGGACACGGGAACCCACAGATACACCCATATGCCACACATTGAAACTATAACCATACCTCTATACCCCTGCAGGACCCGACCGTCAACACACCGCGGCGGAGGGGCCAGAATTATCCACACCCCCCACCCAAGAGGCCGTCAGCGATGACAGCAGCTCTGTCGATCTGGACACCGATGACGAGACCGGACCATCGGGGACCTCTGGACAGTCGGTTCCCCTCACACAGGCACAGGCCACTATAGACCCTAACCCCTCTGGGAACACCAGCACAGCTCCCACCCAGCGGGCCCATGCCTCTGTCTCCAGGGCGCGTCAATCTGCGGTGTGTCTACCACTACAGGGTACCCAGGATAACCCACCACCCCAACAACAACAGGGACCTGGGGGCAGTGGTAGTGGGCACACCGGCCAGGGGGCAGAGGCCCAGGGAAACAGGGCAACTCGGCGGGCAGCTGTGCGACAGGGGGGGGAGGAGAGGCCCAGGGAACCCACTCTCCACGAGGTCCTCACCACCATCATGGGAGCATACAACCGCTCCCAGGAGACGATGGCGACGGTACTGGCCCGGTTCCAGGAGATCCAGGTGCTGCAGGAGGAACACTATCGGGGGTACAGGGAGGACATCAGAGCCATCAACACCACCCTGGTTACCATGGTAGGGCTGCTGCAGGACCTCGTAAACAGCAGGGCGGACACTGAACAACACCCAAGGGCCCCTGCCACTAGCCTGGACCAAGAACAGCCATCCACCTCCGCCGGCGCTAGTGGACAGGAGGCCCCCGCACAGCAGCAGCCCACCAGACCCCCACCTCCTGCAGGAGAAGAACCACCCCGCAAGAGGGCCCTGAGATCTCGCAAGACAGAGTAGGATGTCAAGACCCCCGCCAGCAATGGATACCACCTGATGTCATCCCACTGTCCCACATTGTCACCCTGTCCATCCTCGAACTGCCCATGCTCCATCTCTCCATCTCTCCACAGGCCTCTGGACAATGCACCTGTGTGACTGTTACTCTGGACTCTGCCATGGACATTCCTTCACCATAGCCCCCACCCACTTGAAACCACCCATCCCATTTTGAGCACTTCAATAAACACCTATTTTGCACCAAAATATCAGGAGTCTGGCTGTGATTTCAATAGATTGTAATTGACATGACAGTGCAAATATGTCCTTGTACATGGTGAAGTCAACAAACAGCTGCCACAAAGCTGTAGTCCATGGGGAAACGAAGCACAGGACTCGTAGTGGGGACCCCAGATCTGAAATAGGGAGGGAAAAGCCAAAACTCAGTCATCATACACTGGGGCAAATAGACAGGCAGCAGAGATGCTGCAGAGTAGTTAACATTTACTAAATTATCTTTGAAATGTTACCTGTGTCCTATTGGAAGTACTGTTCAATGATTCTGTCCCTGTTGTCTGTTTCAGCCCCGTCGTCTTCCTCCTCGTCACTCTCCTCAGGTTCCACCGCTGCCACAACACCACCGTCTCGACCATCCTCCTGCAGGAAAGGCACCTGGCGGCGCAAAGCCAGGTTGTGAAGCATGCAGCAGGCCACGATGATGTGACACACCTTCTTAGGTGAGTACATTAGGGATCCACCGGTCATATGCAGGCAGCGAAACCTGGCCTTTAGGAGGCCAAAGGTGCATTCGATCACCCTCCTAGTACGCCCATGGGCCTCATTGTACCGTTCCTCTGCCCTGGTCCGGGGATTCCTTACTGGGGTCAGTAGCCACGACAGGTTGGGGTACCCAGAGTCCCCCACTAGCCATACACGGTGTCTCTGTAGCTGTTCCATCACGTAAGGGATGCTGCTATTCCTCAGGATGTAGGCGTCATGCACTGACCCTGGGAATTTGGCATTTACATGCGAGATGTACTGGTCAGCCAAACACACCACCTGGATGTTCATTGAATGGTAACTTTTTCTGTTCCTGTACACCTGCTCCCTGTCTCTTGGGGGAACCAAAGCCACATGGGTCCCATCAATGGCACCAATTACGTTGGGAATATGTCCAAGGGCGTAGAAATCACCCTTCACTGTAGCCAATTCGCCCACCTCAGGGAAAATGATGTAGTTCCTCACGGATTTCATCAGGGCAGACAACACTCTGGATAACACCTTTGAAAACATGGGCTGAGACATCCCGGAAGCAATTCCCACGGTTGTCTGAAATGACCCACTTGCCAAGAAATGGAGTACTGACATGACCTGCACCAGAGGGGGAATCCCTGTGGGTTGGCGGATGGGGGACATCAGGTCGGGCTCCAGCTGGGCACACAGTTCATGGATAGTGGCACGGTTAAGACGGTAGGTCAGGATAATGTGGCGTTCTTCCATTGTCGACAGGTCCACCAGCGGTCGGTACACGGGAGGATTCATCCGTCTCCTCGCCCAACCCAGCGGACGGTGCCTAGGAAGGACAACATGGAGCACACAGTCAGGCAACCCACAGGTACGTACTCACAGTATACGGTTTCTATGCAGTGAATGGCGTGTCTGAGTGGCTATGCAAGGCCTAGGCCTGTGTGACGCAGTTGAAATTGAGCCATGTGGGCCCTGGAAATGGCGGCTGCCTGACCTGTGAAGTGTGACAATGGGATGTGAGGTCAATGCGCTGGCGTGGCACACCGCGGCGGGCGGCGGGCGAAGACCGCGGCGCGAAGCCGCATTGGTTAACATTGAAGCCTATGGGTTTCAGGAGCCAATGGCGAAGGGCGCCGGCGGTGGCGGGACGCACCGCCGCGGTACGCACCGCCGCGGACGTGACCACCATTTTCTATCTACTTATCCACTTGCGACTTGAACTTTCACAGGAGAGGACCTATACTGCAAGTGTTGCTGTGACCTCGGTCTGGAAGGGACAATGGCTGCTGCGACTGGGGAAAGGGCCCCTGCCTTCACTGGAGAGGAGTTGGAGAAACTTGTGGATGGGGTCCTCCCCCAGTATGCGCTACTCTACGGTCCTCCAGACCAACAAGTGAGTTTAATTCAATCTGGATTTGGGGCCACTGGCTGGCTTGGGGGCCTGGCGGGGATGGGGGGCATGTTGGGGCTGGCGGGGGGCCTGGCGGGGGGCCTGGCGGGGATGGGGGGCATGTTGGGCCTGGCGGGGGGCCTGGCGGGGATGGGGGGCATGTTGGGCATGGCGGGGGGCCTGGCGGGGGGCCTGGCGGGGGGCCTGGCGGGGATGGGGGGCATGTTGGGCCTGGCGGGGGGCCTGGCGGGGGGCCTGGCGGGGATGGGGGGCATGTTGGGCATGGCGGGGGGCCTGGCGGGGGGCCTGGCGGGGATGGGGGGCATGTTGGGCCTGGCGGGGGGCCTGGCGGGGGGCCTGGCGGGGGGCCTGGCGGGGATGGGGGGCATGTTGGGCATGGCGGGGGGCCTGGCGGGGGGCCTGGCGGGGATGGGGGGCATGTTGGGCATGGCGGGGGGCCTGGCGGGGGGCCTGGCGGGATGGGGGGCATGTTGGGCCTGGCGGGGATGGGGGGCATGTTGGGCATGGCGGGGGGCCTGGCGGGGGGCCTGGCGGGGATGGGGGGCATGTTGGGCCTGGCGGGGGGCCTGGCGGGGATGGGGGGCATGTTGGGCCTGGCGGGGGCCTGGCGGGGATGGGGGGCATGTTGGGCATGGCGGGGGGCCTGGCGGGGGGCCTGGCGGGGATGGGGGGCGTTGGGCCACTGGAAAGGAAAATGCTGAGTAACTTGAACGTGGTATTTCTCCCTCCCTGTACGTGTCACATAGGTCCGCGCCCATGAGAAGATCGGGATTTGGCGTGCCATCGCCAAGGAAGTCCGGGCCCTGGGGGTCCACCATCGACGGGGCACCCACTGCCGCAAGAGGTGGGAGGACATCCGCCGCGGGACCAAGAAGACCGCCGAGTCTCTGCTGGGGATGGCCTCCCAACGTAGGCGGGGTGCCTGCCGTCAACTGAGCCCCCTGATGTTCCGGATCCTGGCGGTGGCCTACCCTGATTTGGATGGGCGCGTGAGGGCAGCACAGCAGACACAAGGGGGTGAGTCCAAGCATTATCTACTCTGTTGTCGCGCAGTGGAGGTGTCTGGGTGGGGGAGGAGGGCTGTGGGTCCCCCTAGGCCAGGGCGATATCTGTAGGCTGGGCACCCCGTAAGCCCCTGTGTCCCCAGCCACCACCCTCAGTAGTTTGTCAGTACAGCCATCCCTGGGCCGTGTCATCCATGGGTGCAGTTGTCAACTCTAGGCGTGTAGGGCATGTTCCACGGAATGCGTAGCGGACCCCAAGTGCGCAACTTAGTGCAGGGGGCATCTGTGTCTGTCATGTCCGCTAACTGTACCGGAGATCCATGTAATCAATATCCCTTTATTTCTCTCTCCCCCCCCCTTTTTGTTTGTCTTTCTGTGCTTGTGTGCATCAGCATCATCAGGCGGAGGAGAAGTGGCATCGGGGCAGGAGGGAGCTGCATCTCACATGGCCCAGGAGGGCCATGCCACAGAGTCAGACTGGACCAGTGAGACGGAGGGCGAGGGGAGCTCCACGACGGGGACGACTGGACCCTGCAGCGACACGGACACGTCCTCGGAAGGGGGCTCCCTTGCGGGGGTGGCACCATCCGTGCCCCCCGCCATTACAGGTACAGCCGCCACCCAGCGCACCATCTCCGCCCTCCCAGCAGCCCCTCAGCGTTCGCCCCGTGCCCGCTCTGCCAGGAAGCCGGGCATCTCCTTCGCCCCAGGCACCTCAGGCCCTGCCCCTGTTACCCCCGCTGCCCTCAGTGAGGAGGTCATTGACCTCCTCCGAACGCTCATTGTTGGGCAGACTACCCTTTTGAATGCCATCCAGGGGGTGGAGAGGGAGGTTCATCGCAGCAATGCGTACCTGGAGGGCATTCATTCGGGTCAGGCTGCCCATCAGCGATCGTTCCAGGCTCTGGCCTCAGCACTGACGGCAGCCATTGTCCCTGTCTCCTGCCTGCCTCTACTAACTCCCTCCTCCCAGTCTCCTGTTCCTCTGCCTGTCCCACCCACACCATCAGACCAGCCTGCACACACCTCAACACCCAAGAGAAGCTCATCCAAACATAAGCACCACAGATCACGCAGACATTCACACACGCAACATTCCGATGCAGACATGCCAACAGTCACTACCACCTCTGTGACCCCCACCTCCTCGTCTCCCTCCTCCCTCCCTGTGACGTCTACACTCACACCTCCATTCACCTCACCATCAGCCAGTGTTTCCATCACCAGCACACCCTCCACTCCAGTCCGCACACGTGCAGTCACCACCCCCACTGCCATTTACACGTCCCCTGTGTCCTCTCCCACTGTGTCTGTCACCCCCTCTTCCACACCACACAAACGCAGCCACCCACCCACCCAACAGCCATCCACCTCACGACAGCCTATCCCTCCTGCACCTGCACCCAAAGACAGCAAACGTGACTCACCTACAACCACATCCTCTCCCTCCACTCCCATTCCCACTGTACCTACCACTCTCCATTGTCCCAAGAAGCTCTTCCTCGCCACTACTAACTTCTTTCCTGACCCTGAGCCCCCCCTCCTTCTCGTCGGGGTAAGAAGAGCACCTCAGCCACCACCAGCCCTGCAGCCCCCTTGACAAGGGTGCAGGGGTATTGGAGCCCGCCAGCCCGCATGTCTGGATCTTCGCCCAGCAGCAAGGGGACAGCCAGCCCACCCCCTAAGAAGAGGAGCAGAAGGCGGAAGGGGCGCCGCAGGAGCCCGCCTTCTACATCCCCCCCGGACACCACCCAGAGACAGTCACCAGCCACAGCTCCAAAGGGAGGAAAGGGCCACAGGCCGACGACTAAGGAGGGCAAGGGCAGCAAGTTGGAGAGGTCAGGCAGCAGGCCTGCTGCCCAGGAGGAGCCCACAACCCCCATAGCCGCTGCCCCGGGAGGAACCGGCACAGCTGCCCCGGGAGAGCCCACCAGCCCCATAGCCGCTGCCCAGGGAGGACCCAGCCCAGCTGGCCAGGAGGGCCCCACCACCCACAGCCCAGGTGGGCAGTGAAGGAGCACCATCCCCGCTGCCCAGGAGGGCACCACCAGGCATTTAGCAGTTGGCCATAGACCGTCCGCCGTCTCAAGAACCGCTGAACTGGGCCCTTCAAGGCAAGAACCGCTGAACTGGGCCCTTCAAGGCAAGAACCGCTGAACTGGGCCCAGCCGTCTCAAGAACCGCTGAACTGGGCCCTTCAAGGCAAGAACCGCTGAACTGGGCCCTTCAAGGCAAGAACCGCTGAACTGGGCCCTTCAAGGCAAGAACCGCTGAACTGGGCCCGCCGTCTCAAGAACCGCTGAACTGGGCCCTTCAAGGCAAGAACCGCTGAACTGGGCCCTTCAAGGCAAGAACCGCTGAACTGGGCCCTTCAAGGCAAGAACCGCTGAACTGGGCCCCGCCATCTCAAGAACCGCTGAACTGGGCCCTTCAAGGCAAGAACCGCTGAACTGGGCCCTTCAAGGCAAGAACCGCTGAACTGGGCCCTTCAAGGCAAGAACCGCTGAACTGGGCCCCGCCGTCTCAAGAACCGCTGAACTGGGCCCTTCAAGGCAAGAACCGCTGAACTGGGCCCTTCAAGGCAAGAACCGCTGAACTGGGCCCCGCCCTCTCAAGAACCGCTGAACTGGGCCCTTCAGGGCAAGAACCGCTGGCCCTTTGGCAGACGTGGCAGGGCAGGATCTATCTCGGGCAGGGCTGCAGGATGTCCTCTGGCCAACTTGCCTCCTCCAGTGGCAGTGGGGTCTGTTATGGACTGTATGGACTGTGGCTTTGCTCTCCCCAGGATGGCCCAGTGGGCAGGCCACCCACTGTATGGACTTTTTGGACTGTGGCTTTGCTCTCCCCAGGATGGCCCAGTGGGCAGGCCACCCACTGTATGGACTGTATGGACTGTGGCTTTGCTCTCCCCAGGATGGCCCAGTGGGCAGGCCACCCACTGTATGGACTGTATGGACTGTGGCTTTGCTCTCCCCAGGATGGCCCAGTGGGCAGGCCACCCACTGTATGGACTGTTTGGACTGCGGCTTTGCTCTCCCCAGGATGGCCCAGTGGGCAGGCCACCCACTGTATGGACTGTATGGACTGTGGCTTTGCTCTCCCCAGGATGGCCCAGTGGGCAGGCCACCCACTGTATGGACTGTATGGACTGTGGCTTTGCTCTCCCCAGGATGGCCCAGTGGGCAGGCCACCCACTGTATGGACTGTATGGACTGTGGCTTTGCTCTCCCCAGGATGGCCCAGTGGTCATGGAGTCCCCTCGTGGATCTGGCGTCGTGTACTCAAGTGGCTGAGGTGCCCCCCCTTCCCTTCCCCCTGAGGTGCCTGTCCTATTTTCTTTCTGATGCCCCTGCAGTGTTCTCTCCGTGGAGTTCTTGTCGTGGGACTGGGCCTTGCCCCTTTGCACAGGACCCCTGTGATCCACGGACAGTGGTTGGACTACATTTAGTAGCTGTATATATTTTGTACATAGTTTATTTATTTTTTGGGATTAATGGCGTACATATTTCAATATATCTGCCCGTTTATGATCTCTTCTTTTGGTCTTTGCATTATTTCGGAGGGGGGTGGTTTGTGAGTTGTGACAGTGATCTGTGGGAATGCATTGATGTGTGTGTTGTAGTGGGTGTGGGTGGGTGGGTGTGTGCCGGTAATCTTTTCCCTCCCCTGTGTCGTAGGTGCCGTACTCACCGATGTCTTCCGCGCCGCCGGGCGTGCTCCTGGTATATGAGGAGGAATAGGAGTGCGGGGATGACCTGTAACTCTGGCTCCATACTGCCGGAATCTCGCGTGGAGTGCGTAGAGGTGAGCGTTTTCCCGTTCGTAGTCTGTTTCCGCCGTGTTCTTATCGGCGGTGCTCCCGCCCCGGAAAAGGTGGCAGATTGGTGGGTCGTAATAGGGTGGGCGGTACTTTGTCTGCCGCCGGGCTGTTGGCGGGAACCGCCGCGCTGTTTGTTTGTACCGCTGTGGCGGTCGGAGTGTTAAGTTGGCGGGCTGTGTTGGCGGTTCCCGCCAGGGTCAGAATTGCATATTTTAGACCGCCGGCCTGTTGGCGGCTTGGCCGCCGCTTTATCACCGACCGCCAGGGTCAGAATGAGGGCCATAATTTGGGGAATTTTGGGTAAAAAGCATGTAAAAGGTTTTTCAAAATAAAATGACATAAATTGGTGTAACTTAAATTTCACGAAGGCCTACCTGTAAAATTAGGCCAGAAATGAGAAATATCGTGATGAGTAGACAGTGCCCAATAGAAATAGGGATAAGAAAAGAGATAAAGGAGAAGAAAAAGCTATTGGAAAATTGAATAAAAGCAGAAGAGAACACAACCTATCTGCATGTCATGCACTTTTTGAAAACGTGTCTTTGGATTGCGGTGCATCCTGCAGCTAAATACAGTAGTGCGACACGAGAGACCTGTAAATGTCAAAGTTCAAGACTATAAGTTTAGGTTGAAGGTGATAACCTGCAGGGCCGCTAGGGCAGAGGAGCTTCGCCCCCCCCCCCCACCAACAGCAGCAGCAAACCCTTTAATCCAAAACAATAATAAACTATGTTTATTATCATTTTGTATTGAAAGGGGCGGGGCAACAGACTGTGAAAAGGATGAGGGGAGTGCACTGTGCACTCGCTTCGGAGCACATGTGTGTTTGGTTGGCCATCTCAAGCCGGCCAAACACACATGCGCAGTAGGGTCTTTCTAGCCTGGCACTGTGTTGCCGGGCTGGAGAGATCCAGCACAGGCTCACAGTCTGCCTGGCCCTGGCTGGGTGCTCCAAGCCAATCCTGACGCTGCCCTGAGCAGGATCAGGATTGACCACAGGGCAGACTTGGAGCCTGTGTCTGCATTCAAAGATGAGAAGCGCAGCAGCGGAGCAGCACAGGATAAAGGTAACAAAAAAATGTTTCATTTTATTTTATTTCACCCCCCACTACACGCCATGCCACCCGCCCCTTTTCCCTCCACAAGCCGCCACTGATAACCTGTAATTGTATCTTTACTTGAAATGAGTGCATCATTACAGGCCAGAAATGAGGTACAGTGTGTCAGCTCTTGGGGCCAGATTTACTTACATTTAACGCAGCACAGCAACCAAAGTCTTAGCAGTGGAAGTGCAGTGCCAGTTGCAGTTCCGTATAAATGTGCATGGGAAATCTGAGAATGTCAGAAAAATACTTATTCTATCTTGAGCTTGGTGGAGCCTTTCTGGACACTAAGGGCCTGATTCATGAAAAGTTAGCGCCGTCTTTGGGTCATTTTTTGACGCAAAAGCGGCGTAAACTCACAAAATATAATTTTATTTTGTAAGTTTGCGCTGCTTTTGGGTAAAAAAATAACACAAAGGCGGCGCTAACTTTTCATAAATCAGGACCTAACTTCCCTTCCATTGTGGAGTTAGATAAATAACATGGTCGAGACATTGAGTACAGTCACAGTTGTCATGTTATCTCTACGAGACAGCTTCAATGAATGCTTATTTTTGCTTTGAAGGTGTGAAAGTATAAGAGGAATTAAATGCACATTGGGTTATTTTGTGAACTATTTTAGTGACCCTTACTTGTCCTGTGGAGGTCTTATCGTTTGTGAAGGCCAAGCTTGTTGACATTCAAAGAAGGTTAATTTACAACCAAGAAAATATTGTAAGAAATATGTCCATCAGATGAAATTGAGAGACAAATTATTTGTCATTCTGGAATAATTCCTTCTATTCATGCATTGTATTACACTTGAAGAATTAATTGAGTTTTTCAGTAGAAAAAGATACTAGGTTTACTCAAAAGGCTTGAATTTTTTTAATGTTAACTATTTTTATGACGAAAATACATTTTAAATAATCAGTTATGAATAGCAGTCGTAAATCAAATCCAAATGAAGGCCTATAAAGCAGTGCTCCAGATTCTAAATTCAGCTTCACCAGCCCAGGTACTCCTAAAATTTGGATTAAAAAAACACAAATTTCAGAGCACAAATGTTCGTAAAACTCTGCTGGAGACTGCGAGCAGCTGAGACAGGATCTATAAACAGTCTATGCTGGAGTGAAAAAAAGGAGCAACAGAGCAGCAACGCCAAAGACTTATGGGGATACCACCTAAATAACTATAAAAGAACTGGGCCTTCACAACGTCTGAGGAATGAGCCTGAGGAAAGATGGAGTTTTATCGAATGGCAAATGTTGCAACTAGGTTACTGTCACTTATTGCTGACAAAAACATGCTCACCAAAAGACGACACACCTGGACCATATTACCATCATACAAAATGTTTTGAGCACATGAATAACTATCAGTATTTTTTTCACAATCCCTGAAACATCAATTTATGCTCCTGCTTTTTGGTATGATGGAAACAAAAGACAAGAGGCCCCTTCTTGGAAGAAGCAATTTAGGACCCAATCTTGTCACCTCTGTTGTTATAAACTAGAGTCACTTGCCCATGACGTCTGTGCATGCCCGGTGTTGGCAGCACAAAGGAGAGTATACTTGAAATTAATTTCAATGACCTGGCCATACGCTCATGTAGGCCAGCTGTTATTACGTGGTTAAGTCGCTCCTCAATTCCCCTTGAATACCAGGGGACCAAGTTTATGGTACAGTCCTTAAAAAATGTGTTGCATATTACCAAGATGGGGGCATAACATTAGGATGGATTGGGGCGGGACTGCTTCTATGCTAATGGGTTGCCATTTGATATGTTATAGGATACCGGGTGGGTGGTGAAATACTAATGTCTAGAAGCAGGGTAGAGCTCTCCTCAGTGGTGCAAAGCACCCTGGATTGCGGAATTAAGAAATATCACCTCCTGCTGGACTGATATTTTCTGCACTTTAGGATTAGCTAATCAGGTTGTGCTGTAACTCTCATGGTTCCAAGTGAGGTCCTGATTTTAAGACTCAGTGCTTGGCCTATTTTTAAGATAAGTTTTTAGTGTTAAGATTACCAGGCGGCGTAAAATTACTGGGACAGTGTTTAATCAATTCATTTTTAATCAACACTATTCTTGTAATTGTGTGTTTTAATCACTAACTGAGAGTATGTGAGTATTTATTAGCCTGATAATGTGGTGAGTTTAAAAATTGGCTTTGGTTTTAAATAACTATGATAATACATTGATGAATCATTTCTTTGAAATGATGACTGGGTCTTTTTTAATATATTGCTCTTTGCACTGGTTATAGTTCAGAGGTTTGAGAACATTTTAAAATAAAATTGAGTTTGTATGACCACTAGAACACTTTAACTAAAAAAAAAAAAATTTTTATGTGCAAAACACTTGACTTCAACTACACGGTTATGTACATCAATGCAAGAAGGTCAACAGTCACACATATTTTAGAGCAATAGGAGATGCAGTTGTTGTGCTTCAGTGGAGCATGAAATGCATTTCAAGAAAGCACTGCGTAATGCACTTCAAGACGCACAGAGTGATATGCATTTGCTCAGCAATTTGTTTTAAAACAGTACTGGATGATGGATCCCACGGTAGCACTGCTTGATGTGCCCAGTGATGCACTGGGAGCTATGCCGTTTGAGCGCACTGTGTGGTGTACTAGGAGGAAGTCGCCTTGTGTCGTACAGTTCAGGAGCACAAGACCACTGTACATCATAGTGGCATAGTATGATGTGTCGCTGGAGGTATACAGCAATACACAATGAAGGCATATTATGATGTACACATGCAAAACATATCAATGTCCTCTGATTCATGCACCACACTACCAGCCTGACATAAGGTTTTTTTGACCACCATTATTTTGCATGGTTTAATGTTATCCTCTCCTTAATAATGTTAAAAGCAAAGCTCAAACAGTACACATTCATTTTGGCCCGAAGTCTAGTGCTTAACGGAGTCACATATCACATGGGCTTCTAGGCAGCTATGTAAATTAAAGTATAAACGAGAATTTAAAAAAAATATTTATGAAAACATGACATGTTTTTGTTATTTGATTTAAAGATTGTGTTCCTTGTTGGAATCCTACAATCTGAACTGTACTATGTTCCTTAACCAATATTTCATGTACCATGCAGAATGAAAAAATAAAAAAACTATGCACAGAAATCCTTTTAACCTCTCAGCATCAAGAAATGCACAGCCTGTCTAAAAGAATTTGCATTATGGCTGAGGGCCATATGTGAAAAACATAGGAATTGCAATTTCCTAATTGGGATTTTAACAAGATCACAAATAGGAAATCACAATTCCAAATGCAAGAAAACTTACACATTTCAGATAACACTTCCTAATGGGGTTGCAAATAGACCTACCTTACGAATAATGATTAGGTAAGTTGCAATTTGCTACCCATTAGGAATTGCAGCCATCATAGAGATGGGGGCCTGCTGGGGTCAGCAGACCACCAAGTCAGTGATATTGCTTTTTAATAAAGCAATCTTTTTTTTTCAATGCAGCCCATTTTCCTTTAAGGAAAATGGGATGTATTTCAAAAAATAAAAATGAAATTTCATTTTTAAGAGGAAGCAGTGATATCTTGAACCACTGTGTGCTCTTACAAACTATTTGTTTCAACATTCACAAAGAGGAAGGTTTCCCATGTGGACCCCTTCACATTTGCCAATGGTTACCACTACTCTTGAGGTGTTGGTCAAAATGAATGTTTTGCTACCGTAATTTAGTTGCTAAACATTCATACGAAGCACTGCAATTCATTATTTGGAAGGGCCACCCTAAACATGCCCCTTCCAAATACCGAATCGCTAAATACATTGCGATTCAGTAACATGTTTCTGAATCGCAATTTGATTTTTGTTCATTTGGAAAAGCATTTTTCAGTCCTAAACAACAAAAGGGTTTTGTACATAGGCCTCTATATTTCTTTTCTACCTGTGCCTAACTTCAGCAAATGCCACCAAATGAATATTATCAACATGCAGCAGTCAGCATGATGTTGATAGCTTATTTAATCACCAAGCTATCACCTCTGTCACTCACCTCCCAACCACCATCACTCACCTTGGGCTTTGACATGTTAGCTATTTATTTGTTTTTGAAACATATTTATATCATACAGACCTAGTAGGTATGACAGTATAAGGGATTAAGGGCCAGATGTAGCAATTTCCGATTTTGCGAATCGGAAATTGCGAGTCAGTGCGAATCGCAATTTCCGATTTGCAAAATCGGATGCAGTACGGCGTCTCAGACACCGACTGCGAGTCGCTATGGGGTCGCAAAGACCCACCTCATTAATATTAATGAGGTGGGTCGCATTTTGCAACCCCATAGCGAGTCCCTGCACTCACAGGGATGGTGGCCTGCTGAAGTCAGCAGACCTCCATGTCTGTGACTGCTTTTTAAATAAAGCAGTTTTTTTTTTCATTTTGCAGCCCGTTTTCCTTAAAGGAAAACGAGTTGCAAAATAAAAAAAATAACGAAACCTTTTGGTTTCGGTTTTTCAGAGTAGGCAGTGGTCCATTGGACCACTGCCTGCTCTGAAAAACCCTTATTGGCAACATTCACAAAGGGGAAGGGGTCCCATGGGTACTTCTTCCCTTTTGTGAATGGGTTACCACCAGTGTGACACTGGTGGTAACTGCGAATGGCTTTGTGACCGCATTCGCGGTCACAATGTAATTTAGCATAGCGATGCGAGTCGCAAATAGGAAGGGAACACCCCTTCCTATTTGCAAGTCGCATTCACAATTTGCGAGTCGGTACCGACTCGCAAATTGTGAATGTGCATCTCAAAAGACTTTTTGCACGGCGCAAACTGCGATTTTCGCAGTTTGCACCATGCAAAAAGCTTTCTACATCTGGCCCTTAGTGATCAGTCTTATGGTTTCTGGCAGATGATTCCAAATGCTTTGGACTTGACAGGAGGAAACCTGTTTCAGTGTTATTGTCTTTTTTGTTGTTGGGATCACCAGCACGAGGTCTGATTTACCTCTAGTGCTCCACTCACTTCCTGAGGTGTCCAGCTTTTTCATTTTAGCTGAGGAGGCCAAACTTAAAGTCGATTAAAGTATGGCATTGCCCCATTTATGTGGGAGAAGGACCAGAGTGTGCACTGCTGTTTTGAAGTGCGTAGAAGGGATGTAAACTTCTAGTGTTGTTTACAGGTGTACAGCTTTTGCAAGATCGCAAGGTGAAGTCCCATAGGAAGATTTTGGTTGATAGTGAAGCATTGTGAGTTAGCAGGTTGGATTGGTTTGGGAATGTTGCCTGGGTATAAAATCCCTTATTAGTTATTGATTAAAACTTCAAAGCAGAGGTTTCGAACCCTTGAACTTCTGTGGACTCTACTGAATCACAATTGGAACGCAGGTGTCCCCAACCTATTTCTGTGATTTGAACGAACCTCAGCATTAACACACAAAAATACACAAACAATTACACACTAAATAAATTCATCACATCTTCTTTCCTCTGACACTGCATGTTTATATATGCTTTTAACTAAGACCCTGGTTATATTCACACATCGATAGGTAATGATGTGGAATCAGAGTTCTCAGCAGAAGTGGTGGCAGAAAAACATAGACCTCAGAAGGGCAAGTGGATCACATGAAGCAAAGCTGCAGACCATGTATCTGTGTCAAAAGGTGAGAAAGAGCAATTGAATAAAAAATAGCAGGGGAGGTGATCATGCTAGACTACATGCTGCCAACTGGGAAGATGTACCCTGCCTATGGGAGTATTGGATGCAGGCTGAAAAGTACAGGCATGTCCCCTTCCCAAGAAAGAAGTGTGGTTGCTTTGGAATCTGTTGTGCCCAACCATGCCAAGCAGTGGATGGGAGACTACTATGTGAATTGGGCAGTCTACCTGGGCATAAATGTAAAGTTCATTAAGATGTGAAAACACTGGGGCCCATATTTATACTTTTTTAGCGCTGCATGTCCGCCGGTTTTTGACGCAAAAGCGGCGCAAACTTAAAAGAATTTTGTAAGTTTTCGCCACTTTTGCGTCAAAAACCAGCAGAAATGCGGTGCTAAAAAAGTATAAATATGGGCCTGGCTCTCTAAGACCCAAATTTAAACATTTTTAGCGCCACATTTGCACCGCTTTTTAACGCAAAAGCAGCGCAAAGCCGCTTTTGCGAAAAAAAAAGACGCAAAGGCGGCGCTGAAAAAATATAAATATGGGCCTAAATGTGCAGATGTGTGTGAGTGGCTGAACCCTGTTAGATCAAAATCTGTCACATGAGGGCTTGAAAAAGTTGTTGAACAAACAAGTAGAAACAGATTTCTTTCTCTGACCCCAAGGAAAAATTTAGGAAAAGAAGCTAGGGTTGGATGTTAATCAATACAAACATCTGCAACTAAAAAGATACTTCGACGAAAGCTTCAAACGGTATTTCAACTGCATTTGGCCTGCTTTCATCCCACGACCTAGCGCCAAAATGGTCGGTAAATGACTTTTGGTGTCTGAGGGCTGTGTTAATCACGAAATAAATCAATAATACATTTACTTTGCAGCTGCACTGGTTTATTAAACGAACGCAGATACTGGCTCGGTATTTATACGGTATGGTATTAGAACATTTTGCCAAACAATAATTTTTGTGCATGAAGGAGGACTTTGGATTAGTGACTGTTAGATTAATTAAATATATGAACAGGACAAAGAGGCTACTAAGAAGTAAAAATCACATTGAAACCCCTAAATCTAATAGCAGCAGGGGATTACACAAAGAACAGAGGAGATGCTAGAAAGATTATTTTAATTCACTGAAATAAAATTGTATCTACCTACTGAAAGCAAATCGCAGCTCTTTCATACATGCTCTGTCCTGCACTAGCAATCTATATCACATAATGTATAAATCAAATACACTGTGGAGACAATACACTAGATTAACCTGTGCTCACCCTCTGGTAGCTTTGCACAGAGCAGGCAGGCTTAACATAGGAGGCAATGTGTAAAGTAGTTGTGCAACACTTAAAATAGTAAAACAGTGAAAATACCACACACAAATATTTCACACTAGGTTAGAAAAATTCGTTTAATTTAATGAACAAAACAAGACCAACACAAAAAAATTCAATAAGTAGAAGACAAGATATATATTTTTTAAAGAAAATCTGCAAATATATGGACAAATTTCTGAAAAGTGGTGCTGCATGTAGTGCAGCTCCACTTTTCTTTTGCCCCTTAGCACCCCCCCAACACCACCATGTGTGCGCCGTATTTAAAATACGGTGCACCATGATGGTAGTCAGGGGTACTAGCGTCATAATTTTTTATGTGAGTCCGGCGCTTTGCAGGATTAGGGTCAAAGGTTTTGACGCTAATCCTGCAAAGCACCCAGGGGCCCATTGAAAACAATGTGAGTCTCCCTTTAACGCCTGCTCTTAGCAGTCATTAACAATGCAGATAAAAATATCTCAGATTTCTTTGCCCCATTTTTTCAGCCCCCTTAGCACCGGAACGCCCCCCTTGCATACATTATGCCTGGCGCAAGCATAATGTGATGCAAGGGGTTACAAAGTGGCGCCGTAGAGTAGCGCATACTGGGGGAGGACCCCATCCACGAGCTTCTCCAACTCTTCAGACGTGAAGGCAGGGGCCCTTTCCCCAGTCGCAGCAGCCATTGTATCTTCCAGACCGAGGTCACAGCAGCACTTGCAGTATAGGTCCTCTCCTGTGGATGATCAGGTCTCGAGTGATTAAGCAGATAGAAAATGGCGGTCACGCCCGCGGCGGTGCGTACCGCGGCGGTGCGTACCGCGACCGCCGGCGCACTTCGTCATTGGCTCCAGAAACCCATAGGCTTCAATGTTAACCAATGCGGCTTTGCGCCGCGGTCTTCGACCGCCTACCGCCACGGTGTGCCCCGCCAGCGCATTGACCTCACATCTCATTGTCCCACTTCACAGGTCAGGCAGCCGCCATTTCAAGGGCCTACATGGCTTAATTTTGACTGCGACACACAGGCCTAGGCCTTGCATTGCCACACATACACGCCTTGCAACCCATTGCCATTCTTTAACTGTGCAAGCTGTCTGTACGTACCTGTGGTTTGGCTGACTCGGTGCTCCATGTTGTCCTTCCTAGGCACCGTCCGCTGGGACTTGGGATGAGAAGGAGGAATCCTCGCGTGTACCGACCGCTGGTGGACTTGTCGACAATGGAAGAACGCCATATAATACTTCGATACAGACTTGACCGTGCCACTATCCATGAACTGTGTGCCCAGCTGGAGCCAGACCTGATGTCCCCCATCCGCCAACCCACAGGGATTCCCCCTCTGGTGCAGGTTTTGTCAGTCCTCCATTTTTTGGCCATGTCATCTGGAATGTCTCAGCCTATGTTTTCTAAGATTTTGAGCAGAGTGTTGTCTGCCCTGATGAAACTCATGCGGAGCTACATCATTTTCCCAGAGGAGGGTGACTTGCTGTAGGAGGCTGGACTGGCTTGTAGTGAGTACCAAGGGGTACTTGCACCTTGCACCAGGCCCAGTTATCCCTTATTAGTGTATAGGGTGTCTAGCAACTTAGGCTGATAGATAATGGTAGCTTAGCAAAGCAGCTCAGGCTGAACTAGGAGACGTGTGAAGCTACTACAGTACCACTTAGTGTCATATGCACAATATCATAAGAAAACACAATACACAGTTATACTAAAAATAAAGGTACTTTATTTTTATGACAATATGCCAAAGTATCTTAGAGTGTACCCTCAGTGAGAGGATAGGAAATATACACAAGATATATATACACAATAGCAAAAATATGCAGTATAGTCTTAGAAAACAGTGCAAACAATGTATAGTTACAATAGGATGCAATGGGGAAACATAGGGATAGGGGCAACACAAACCATATACTCCAGAAGTGGAATGCGAACCACGAATGGACCCCAAACCTATGTGACCTTGTAGAGGGTCGCTGGGACTATTAGAAAATAGTGAGAGTTAGCAAAATAACCCACCCCAAGACCCTGAAAAGTGAGTGCAAAGTGCACCAAAGTTCCCCTAAGGACAAAATAGTCGTGTTAGAGGGAGAATGCAAGGAAAACACAAATCAGCAATGCAACAACGATGGATTCCTGTCTGAAGGTACCTGTGGAACAAGGGGACCAAGTCCAAAAGTCACAAGCAGCTCGGAGATGGGCAGATGCCCAAGAAATGCCAGCGGTTGGTGCAAAGAAGCTCTTACTAGGCTGAAGAACTGTGAATACTGCAGGAACGACAAGGGCTAGAGACTTCCCCTTTGGAGGATGGATCCCCCACGCCTTGGAGAGTCGTGCAGAAGTGTTTTCCCGCCGGATGGACGCCAACAAGCCTTGCTACACGCAAATCGTGCGTTTGGCGTTTTTGGACGCTGCTGGGGCCCAGGAGGGACCAGGAGGTCGCAAATTGGACCTGCAGAGAGAGGGGACGTCGAGCAAGACAAGGAGCCCTCACTGAAGCAGGTAGCACCCGGAGAAGTGCCAGAAACAGGCACTACGAGGATGCGTGAAACGGTGCTCGCCGAAGTTGCACAAAGGAGTCCCACGTCGCCGGAGACCAACTTAGAAAGTCGTGCAATGCAGGTTAGAGTGCCGTGGACCCAGGCTTGGCTGTGCACACAGGATTTCCGCCGGAAGTGCACAGGGGCCGGAGAAGCTTGCAAAGTCGCGGTTCCCAGCAATGCAGCCCAGCGAGGTGAGGCAAGGACTTACCTCCACCAAACTTGGGCTGAAGAGTCACTGGACTGTGGGGGTCACTTGGACGGTGTCGCTGGATTCGAGGGACCTCGCTCGTCGTGCTGAGAGGAGACCCAAGGGACCGGAGATGCAGCTTTTTGGTGCCTGCGGTTGCAGGGGGAAGATTCCGTCGACCCACGGGAGATTTCTTCGGATCTTCTGGTGCAGAGAGGAGGCAGACTACCCCCACAGCATGCACAAGCAGGAAAACAGTCGAGAAGGCGGCAGGATCAGCGTTACAGAGTTGCAGTAGTCGTCTTTGCTACTATGTTGCAGGTTTGCAGGCTTCCAGCGCGGTCAGCGGTCGATTCCTTATCAGAAGGTGAAGAGGGAGATGCAGAGGAACTCGGCTGAGCTCATGCATTCGTTATCTACAGTTTCCCCAGAGACAGAGACCCTAAATAGCCAGAAAAGAGGGTTTGGCTACCTAGGAGAGAGGAAAGGCTACTAACACCTGAAGGAGCCTATCAGCAGGAGTCTCTGACGTCACCTGGTGGCACTGGCCACTCAGAGCAGTCCAGTGTGCCAGCAGCACCTCTGTTTCCAAGATGGCAGAGGTCTGGAGCACACTGGAGGAGCTCTGGACACCTCCCAGGGGAGGTGCAGGTCAGGGGAGTGGTCACTCCCCTTTCCTTTGTCCAGTTTCGCGCCAGAGCAGGGGCTAAGGGGTCCCTGAACCGGTGTAGACTGGCTTATGCAGAATTGGGCACATCTGTGCCCAACAAAGCATTTCCAGAGGCTGGGGGAGGCTACTCCTCCCCTGCCTTCACACCATTTTCCAAAGGGAGAGGGTGTCACACCCTCTCTCAGAGGAAGTTCTTTGTTCTGCCATCCTGGGCCAGGCCTGGCTGGACCCCAGGAGGGCAGCTGCCTGTCTGAGGGGTTGGCAGCAGCAGCAGCTGCAGTGAAACCCCAGGAAGGGCAGTCTGGCAGTACCAGGGTCTGTGCTACAGACCACTGGGATCATGGAATTGCACCAACAATGCCAGGATGGCATAGAGCGGGCAATTCCATGATCATAGACATGTTACATGGCCATATTCGGAGTTACCATGGTGAAGCTACATATAGGTAGTGACCTATATGTAGTGCACGCGTGTAATGGTGTCCCCGCACTCACAAAGTTCAGGGAATTGGCTCTGAACAATGTGGGGGCACCTTGGCTAGTGCCAGGGTGCCCTCACACTAAGTAACTTTGCACCTAACCTTTACCAGGTAAAGGTTAGACATATAGGTGACTTATAAGATACTTAAGTGCAGTGTAAAATGGCTGTGAAATAACGTGGACGTTATTTCACTCAGGCTGCAGTGGCAGGCCTGTGTAAGAATTGTCAGAGCTCCCTATGGGTGGCTAAAGAAATGCTGCAGCCCATAGGGATCTCCTGGAACCCCAATACCCTGGGTACCTCAGTACCATATACTAGGGAATTATAAGGGTGTTCCAGTAAGCCAATGTAAATTGGTAAAATTGGTCACTAGCCTGTTAGTGACAATTTGAAAGTAATGAGAGAGCATAACCACTGAGGTTCTGGTTAGCAGAGCCTCAGTGAGACAGTTAGGCACCACACAGGGAACATATACATGCACACCTATGAGCACTGGGGCCCTGTGTGACAGGGTCCTAGTGACACATACATATAGGCCACAAACCTATGAGCACTGGGGTCCTGACTAGCAGGATCCCAGTGACACATAACAACCATACTGAAAACATGGTGTTTTCACTATGAGCACTGAGGCCTGGCTATCAGGATCCCAGTGAGACAGTGAAAACAGTGACAAACACCCTGACATACACTCACAAACAGGCCAAAAGTGGGGGTAACAAGGCTAGAAAGAGGCTACCTTCTCACACTTGCCTACAGTGAAGGGTGATTTCTATGCCCTTGGACATATCCCCAACATCATTGGTGCCATTGATGGGACCCATGTGGCTTTGGTACCCCCAAAAGACGATGAGCAGGTGTACCGAAACAGAAAAAGTTATCATTCGATTAATGTCCAGGTGGTCTGTTTGGCTGACCAGTACATCTCCCATGTAAATGCCAAGTTCCCAGGGTCAGTGCATGACGCGTATGTGATGCGAAATAGCAGCATCCCCTATGTGATGGAGCAGCTACAGAGACAACGTGTGTGGCTAATAGGTGACTCTGGTTACCCCAACCTGCCGTGGCTACTGACCCCAGTGAGGAATCCCCGGACAAGGGCAGAGGAACGCTACAATGAGGCCCATGGGCGTACTAGGAGGGTGATTGAGCGAACCTTTGGCCTCCTGAAGGCCAGGTTTAGGTTCCTGCATATGACCGGTGGATCCCTAATGTACTCACCAAAGAAGGTGTGCCATATCATCGTGGCATGCTGTATGCTTCACAACCTGGCTTTGCGACGCCAGGTGCCTTTCCTGCAGGAGGATGGTCCAGATGGGGGTGTTGTAGAAGCCGTGGAGCCTGTGGAGAGTGAAGAGGAGGAAGACTCAGAGGACGACACAGACAATAGGGACAGAGTGATACAACAGGATTTCCAGTAACACCCAGGTAAGAATCACCCACGCCATTTCACAATTGCTTATAGCCTCCTGCATCTGTACTTTCTGTAGTTCCCACCAGATCTTTTTGGGTAATTTTTGTTTTTCCCTTCCCTTCTCAGTGCTGTATGACTCAGTGCCTGACTTCTGCTTGGTTTGCCCATGAACTACAGCGTATTGACATTGGTATGTTGTCATCACTAATTGACAGAACAGATATTGAATAGTAATATGTAAAACATTTGCTAATAATACAGCATGACTCCAAACTGATTTGTGTGCAATATGGGATTTATTTACAGTGCTAGATATTGGTACATGTGATTATAAGGGTGATGGGTGGGGGTGGAGTAATGTCCATGGCAGAGTCCAGTTCTCAGTCTCACAGGTGCATTGTCCTTTTGCCTGTGGAAGGATGGAGCAGAGGCAGTTCATGGTTGGACAGGGTGGCAATGTGGGACAGTGGGAAGAGTTCAGGGGGTATGTCCTGCTGGCGGGGGTCTTGACATCCTACTCTGTCTTTTTTTTGGATCTCAGGCTCCTCTTACTTGGTGGTTGTTCTTCAGCAGGAGGTGGGGTTCTGGTGGCCTGTCGTGGTGTTGGGGCCTCCTGTCCACTTGCGCCGGCGGAGGTGGTAGGCTGTTCCTGGTCCGGGCTAGTGACAGGGGCCCTGTGTGGTGCCACATGGTCCCGCAACGCGTCTTCTATCCTATTGAGGGCCAGGACGATGGTCCCCATTGCGGTCCCGATGATTCTCAGCTCCTCCCTGAACCCCATGTAGCGTTCCTCCTGCTGTGCCTGGATCTCCATGAACCTGGCCAGTACCGTCGCCATCGTCTCTTGGGAGTGGTGGTAGGCCCCCATGATGGTGGTGAGGGCCTCTTGGAGAGTGGGTTCCCTGGGCCTCTCCTCCCCCCCCCTGTCGCACAGCAGCCCTCCGAGCTGCCCGGTTTCCCCCGGCCTCTGTCTCCTGGACGGTGTGCCCGCTCCCACTGCCCCCAGGTCCCTGTTGTTGTTGGGGTGTTGGGTTAGCCTGGGTGCCCTGTAGTGGCAGACACACCGCTGATTGACGTGTCCTAGAGACAGAGGCATGGGCCCGCTGGGTGGGAGCTGTGCTGGTGTTGGCAGAGGGGGTCGGGTCTGGTGTGGCTGCCTGAGGGGAACTGACTGCCCAGAGGTCCCCGATGGTCCGGGCTGGTCATCAGGTTCAGTGTCGACAGAGCTGCTGTCCTCACTGTGGGCCTGTTCCGGGGGTGGGATGGACATTTCTGGACCCTCCTGGCTGGTGTGTTGGCGTTCGGGTCCTGCATGGGGTAAGAGAGTTTGGTTATTGTTTCTGTGTGTGCAAAGGCGTGCGTGTTATGGGTGCCCTCGTCCCCCAGTGCAGGCATTCCCTTGAGGGAGGTGTTGTGAGGGTAGTTAGTGGGGGGGGGTAAGTGCAGTGGTCATGCTTGGGTGATGGGTGTCCATGGATTGTGTTGGCATGCAGGAGTTGGTGTTGGGATGGGTGGGTTGTGCTGGTGAGACATTGTCAGGGAGGATGTGTGCTGGGGGTTTGGGGGTGAGGGTGGGGGTGTGGGTTGGCATGCTGGTGGGGTGGGGGGGATATAGTAGTTGAGATTGGACTTACCAGAGTCCATTCCTACGGCTACTCCTGCGAGGCCCTGAGGATGCAGGATGTTGAAGACCTCTTGCTCCCATGATGTAAATTCGGGAGGGGTGGGTGGGGGTCCGCCGCCAGTCTTCTGGACCGCGATGTTGTGCCTGGAGACCATCGATCGGACCTTCCCCCGTAGGTCGTTCCATCGTTTGCGGATGTCCTCCCTATTCCTGGGATGCTGTCCCACCGCGTTGACCCTGTCCACGATCCGCTGCCATAGCTCCGCCTTCCTAGCTATACTGGTGTGCTGCACCTGTGAGCCGAAGAGCTGGGGTTCCACTCTTAGGATTTCCTCCAACATCACCCGGAGTTCTTGGTCCGAAAAGCGTGGGTGCCTTTGGGGTGCCATGGGGTGGTGTGGGTGAGGTGTGGGGTGGTGTATGTGATGATGAGTATGTTGGTGTGTGGTGCTTTGTGCTACTATGTGGTGTGTGTGATGGTGTAGTGTGCCTCAGTGTGTATTGCTATGGATTGTCTGCTGTGTCTCTCTCTCCTTCTCTCAGTAATTGTGGTCGTAGGGGTTTGTGGGTGATGTGGGGGTGTGTTTTATAGTTGATTGATTGTGTGGGTGTGGGTTGTGTATGTGTATCAGGTGTGTGTATTTGTAATTGTCCAATGTGCCTGTGTTTTGGTGCTGTGTGTGTATTTTGACCGCGGCGGTGTGTACCGCCAATGGAATACCGGGTTGGAAAGCCCGCTGCGTTGATTCGTGGGTCGAAATGGCATGGGCGTATTTCTGTTGGCGTGACGGTGGAGGTTTGGTCATCTCCAGTTTATCGCTGCCCGCTGATGTGGCGGCCTGCAGTGGAGGTCGGATTTTTGGAGGTTTGGCCGTTGTGGGTCAGAATGACCGTGGCGGCTTTCCGCGGCCACGGCGGTGTTATGGCGGTCTTCTGACCGGCGGTAAGCGCCTTTTACCGCCGGGGTCAGAATGACCCCCAAAATCTTTCAATATTTGAGCGATGCCCTAGCTCAGATAGTGGTGTTGCGGGAATCAGATCTTACAAGTAAGGAATCCTCTGACATCCTTAACTCCCAGAGATAGGTGAAACAGATGGTCTGAGTTAGAAATGGGGTCTTTGGTTGGCAGTCGGGTTACCCCCTGTCCAAGCAAGGACCCTCACTCTAGTCAGGGTAACTCATACACAATCCAAAATATCCTGTGCCCACCCTCTGGCAGCTTGGCACTGTGCAGTCAAGCTTAACTTAGAAGGCAATGTGTAAAATATTTGTGCAATAAATCACACAATAACACAATATAGCACCACAAAAATACACCACACAGTGTTTAGAAAAATATATCATATTTATCTGGATATTTGCAGGTCAAAATGATCAGAGATGCAATAAGTAAATGTATAGATATCACTGAAAAGTGATATAAAGGGGGTCATTTTGACCGTGGCGGTACGAGACTGCCAGGGCTAAAATGACGGAAGCACTGCCAACAGGCTGGCGGTGCTTCCTGGGGTATTTCGCCGCGGTCGCACCGCCGGGGCTGGCGGTATTCCGCCACATTTGCCCCGGCGATGATAATCCGCCTGGGCAGCGGTGCTTGCAGCGCTGCCCAGGGGATTACAAGTCCCCCTCCCGCCAGCCTTTACCTGGCGGTTTGAACCGCCAGGAAAAGGCTGGCGGAAAGGGGAGTCGCGGGCCCCCTGACAGGGCCCCATGGAGCTTTTCACTGTCTGCATAGCAGACAGTGAAAAGAGTGACGGGTGCAACTGCACCCGTCGCACTTCCGCAACATCGCCGGCTCCATTTGGAGCCGGCTCCTGTGTTGCAGCTGAATGGCCGCCAAATGGCTGCGGCAGGAGTGCGGCCGCATTGGCGGCCGCCCGGCGGTCCGATCTTGGCGGGCAGCTTGAGGGCCAAAGTGTCATAAGTCTTTTTAAAGCAAACAAAGTCTCTTTTTAGCACAAAGTACCTGGTTCGTGTGAAAAATCTCCGCAATGGGCCGCAGCGGAGGAGAAGCGTGGAAGCAAAGGAGGTGTGCGTCGATTTCTTGGGCTGCACACGGTGATCATTTAGTTTCCAAGCGGGGACGGCTGTGCATCGATTTCCGGCGCTCGGTCATCGATCCTCTTCTGGTTGGAGGGTTTTCCGACGCCCCAGTGTTTGTGCGTGGAATCCTGGGCTTGTGGAGCGAAGTCACAAGTGCTGCGTCATTCTGGTTCGGCGTACAGTGAATTTTTCACTGCGGGGCAGGCTGTGCGTCGTTTTTAGCAAGCCGTGCGTCGAATTTTCACTGCACAAGGAGTTCAGTTGCAAGATAGAAGTCTTTTTGGTCCTGAGACTTCAGGGAATAGGAGGCACGCTTTATCCAAGCCCTTGGAGAGCACTTCTTCACTACAACCAGGGAGCAGCAAGGCAGCAGGGCAACAGCAAGGCAGCAGTCCTTCACAGAAAGCAGTCAGGTGAGTCATTTGGGCAGCCATGCAGTTCTTCTTTGCAGGATTCAGGTTCTGGTTACAAGTTTCTTCTCCAGGAAGTGTCTGAGTTCGATGGGGCAGAGGCCCTGTTTATATACCCAAATGTGCCTTTGAAGTGGGGGAGACTTCAAAGAGTGGCTTAGAAGTGCACCAGGTCCCCTTTCAGTTCAATCCTGTCTGCCAGGGTCCCAGTAGGGGGTGTGGCAGTCCTTTGTGTGAGAGCAGGCCATCCACCCTCCCAGCCCAGGAAGACCCATTGCAAATGCAGATGTATGCAAGTGAGGCTGAGTATCCTTTGTTTGGGGTGTGTCTGAGTGAATGCACAAGGAGCTGTCAACTAAACCCAGCCAGACGTGGATTGTAAGGCACGGAAAGATTTAAGTGCAGAGAAATGCTCACTTTCTAAAAGTGACATTTCAAAAATAGTAATATTAAATCCAACTTCACCAGTCAGCAGGATTTTATATCACCATTCTGGCCATACTAAATATGACCTTCCTACTCCTTTCAGATCAGCAGCTACCACTCAAACAATATATGAGGACAGCCCCAATGTTAGCCTATGAAGGGAGCAGGCCTCACAGCACTGTAAACATGAATTTGGGAGTTTTACACTACCAGGACATGTAAACTACATAGGTACATGTTCTGCCTTTTGCCTACACAGCACCCTGCGCTGTGGGTTACCTAGGGCATACCTTAGGGGTGTCTTATATGTAGAAAAAGTGGGGTTTTAGGCTTAGCAAGTACTTTTAAATGCCAAGTCGAATTGGCAGTAAAACTGTACACATAGGCCTTGCTATGGCAGGCCTGAGACAAGGTTAAGGGGTTACTTAAGTGGGTGGCACAACCAGTGCAGCAGGCCCACTAGTAGCATTTAATCTACAGGCCCTGGGCACATATAGTGCACAGTACTAGGGACCTATAAGTAAATTAAATAGTCCAATTGGGTATGATCCCATGTTACCATGTTTAAGGGGAGAGAGCATATGCACTTTAGCACTGGTTAGCAGTGGTAAAGTGCACAGTGTCTAAAAACCAGCAAAAACAGTGTCCAAAAAGTGGAGGGAGGCAGTCAAAAAGTTAGGGGTGACCACCCTAAGGCTGCCAGATCTAACAATCTGGATAGACCATACTAGCCACTCAAGAGGGGTTTTAATCTTAATTAAGAATCAACTAAATGTCTCTATAATCAGTCATAAATCAGATAGGAGGGGCAGGTGGGTTATAGGGAATATTAAAATCTTTGAGAAGGTTTATACATTAGTCGGTTATTATGACCCTAACATAGATGACACAGAGTCCTTGTAAGAATTGTGTTGTACATTATTGGACACCCCGAATCCAACAATAACTGCAGGCGATTTTAATGAGGTTCTGGAAAACCAACTGGACAAGTCTAGCAAGAACAGATCTTTAGGATGTCCAAAATCATAGACATATGTTAAATCTTTAATGAAAATATTTTATATTGTTTGATATCTGGTGAGAAGGTCATGGATCAGATCGAGGCTATACATTTCATAATGAAGAGTATAAGCACCAATCAAGAATAGGCTACTTTTTGGTAGATAGGTCGCTTATAGTGGAGATTATAGATATTGGGCACTTAGCCACCCATTTGTCTGACCATGCAGCTGTTGTTTTGAAGATGAAATGTAATTCAGGCAATCAAGCAGGGAGTTGGAACCTAGATCGCACTCTTTTGAAAGATCAGGAAGTGCTAGACACCTTAGGGCTAAAACCAGTGAGGTTTTTTTAGATTAATTCTTATTCTGCGGCACCTCACATGGTCTGGGACTCATACAAAGCATATATAAGGGGCATCCTGATTAGTCTTGCAGCTCATTAGAATAGGGGGTAAAGGAAAGCGATACAGGAGCTGGAACTGGCCATTTCCCTCTTAGCCGGAAAGTTGGTAGCATGGCAGATGCAGGAAGGATAGGGAAGCACTGATGAGGGAGATCACTGAACAAAAGGCTACTCTCTGTGCCGTTGTTGAAGCAAGGGTTAAGGCCAGATGGGAGGCAAGCAAATTAGAGCACTTCGAATATAGTGAAAGCGCAGGAAAACTCCTAGGATGGAAAATGAAAGTCAGATCTAATAAGAAATGAGGTGAGGGAGATAGGATGCAACACCACAGGGAAAAAGCTGAAGAAGACCTCACAGATACAACAGACCTTTGTAGATTTTTGTAGGTCATTATACACTGAAGAGAAAATTACAATAGCACCCAGAGGATTTGACTGGCTAGAAGAGTTGCAGATAAAAGAAAACTCACAGAGAGGGAAAAGGAAGAGCTAGAGAAGTTAATATCACCGGAGGAGACGTCACAGGCTCTTAGCAAGGGCAAAAAGGGGAAGGAGGCAGGACCAGAAGGTTTGCCTAATGAATTCCATCAGTGTGTGAGAGAAATTATCAACCAAATTCTATCCCAACTATTTAATGGTATTTTTAGAGGTGATACCCTTTTACCAAAATCTTGTGATGAGGTGGTGATCTCCCCAATCTTGAAACCAGGAAAAGACCCCCTGGTGTGCAAGTCGTACAGGCCAATATCTCTGTTAAATAATGATTATAAGCTCTTCTCTAATATTTTAGCAAAAAGGTTAGGAAGAGTGGCTGGTAAACTGTTTGCGGAATATCAGAAGGGCTTTTTAAAGGGGAGATACATGCACAAACTATCCCATGAATTAATTGGATCTATTGACCTATTAGCGGCAAATGGAATCCCTCTTGCCATAATCACTTTGGATGCTACTAAGGCGTTTGACAGGACAAATTGGCAGTACTTAAACACTCTTATGGTGCATTATAATTTCGGTGAGAAATTCAGTAGGATACTCAAGGACATTTACAAAACCCCAACGGACAGAATACTGCTAAATGGGAACTTAAACACTGCCTTTGAGATCACTAGGGGGACCCAACAGGGCTGTCCACTCTCCCTATTATTGTTTAATCTCTATATGGAGCTGTTGGCAGAAAGGATTAGGAAGGACCCCTTTATTGAGCCTTTTGTTTGCGCAGGCTGGGAAAAGAAAATATCATTATATGCGGATGATATTATGATCTGTACAAGTAATCTGCTCCCCCACCTTAGATAGGTTTGAATGTTTGACGTTGGATTTTGGGAAGGTGTCAGGGTATGCAGTTAACATGTTGAAAATGAAAACCATGACCTGGAATATGGAGGATGAACATAATGTGGGAAGGAAAGAGTTAAAATACTTGGGCATTAGGATCTGCGACGCCCTGGAAGCTACTGTAGAGGTGAATTTTAACAGCACCATGAAAGAGGCCTATAGGCTACTTTTAAGTTGGGATCATCTCCCACTCTCTCTATACGGAAGAACACATTTGATAAAAATGGCTATTCTATCGAAATTCACTAATTCTCTAAGAGTGCTTGGGTACAAAACTACAAGGGAAAAAAGACTCCTTTATTTGGGCAGCTAAAGGAGTTAGAATCACAAGAAAGAAACTGAGAAGGAAATATGATAAAAGGGGAATAGCAATTACAGACATTCAACTGTATGCTTGGGCCTTTCAGCTGAAGAACATGAAGGACTTACTATCAGGGATAGGAGGAAATCAGATAAGGGAGTTAAGGTAGTGGTAGGAAGATAGTATAAGTTTATGTACAAATTTGGCCACCCCAGATTCTACAAAAGAGTGAAACTAAAAGTTTTACGGGCAGCGGCCCAGCTATGGGCCCAGATAAGGAAAATAACTAATCTAAAATACTATAGCCACTATTCCCCAGTGTGGGACTCCCCTGGAACACTGGAATGCCTTAAAGATAGTTTATCATGTCCCTTGAGGGAAGCAGGCATTGTAGAGTGGGGACAGATGTTTCAGAATGTGAAACTCTCCACATGGGAGTGTTGTTTAGCCATTTTAGCCATAGATCCATGCACGTTATTTTAACACATTAGGCCAAGCCGCTGTGCACCTTAACCTAGATATATTTTATTTGGCTTCATTTTATTATTGTTACAATAGCCAGGGACAGGTGCAAATCAGTTAAGGGAGTTAAGGTAGGAGGAGAGTAGAAGTTTATGTACAAATTTGGCCACCCCAGATTCTACAAAAGAGTGAAACTAGAAGTTTTACAGGCAGCGGCCCAGCTTTGGGCCTAGATAAGGAAAATAACTAATCTAATGTACTATAGCCACTATGCCCCAGTGTGGGACTCCCCTGGAACACTGGAATGCCTTAAAGATAGTTTATCATATTCCTTGAGGGTAGCAGGCATTGTAGAGTGGGGACAGATGTTTCAGAATGGGAAACTCTCCACATGGGAGTGTTGTGTAGCCATTTTAGCCATAGCTCCAAGCATGTTATTTTAACACATTAGGCCAAGCCGCTGTGCACCTTAACCTAGATATATTTTATTCGGCTTCATTTTATTAGTGTTACAATAGCCACCTTTACTGTCTTGTTTTATTTTCTGTTTATCTAACTGTTTTGCCTAGGCCTGCACTCTGTTCTCAAACAAGACATCCTTTATCACTCTGTGCTTCTTCCAAGGCTACAGCACGGTACATTGCCGGTGAACGTGGTAGAAGTTTAGTCTCCAACATTCATAGAAAACACACATCCTTATGTAGGGACATTTTCCCAGAACATCAGCTGTGTTGTTAGAAAAAAATTTCCTTGTCCCTTACACGTTAGAGGGAGATTCCAGGCAGAGAACCACGAATGTATGCTGATTGCCGAATGCTTTGCTACAGATGCTAACGCAGACCGCAGGCCTTTGCTCAGGTATGGGGGATGATGTCTTCCCAGGGGAACCTGAAGGGCAGAATTAGAGCTTAACATGTTGTGCTCTATCATAGTCTAGGTAGGAGTTAGTCTATTGACAACAGTGACAATATGATTTGTGTTATTTCTATGCTTCACTCTTCTCGTCACAATTTTATTACTATCATGTTGTGTCGTCCTGGTTATTGCAGCTCACGCTTTGCTACCTAAGATCCAGTTGTTTTATTAAACTCATTATTGAAACATATACTGCCTCTGTGTGTCATTTATATATGAGACTAAATGTAACTGAGAGAAACGGATGAGACCTAAGTGACCACGGCTTCCCTGAGAAACCAATTAAGTCATGTGCTTGGCTGTAAAATCATCCAAATCCTTGGGTTGAGATGAGGCACTACTAGTTAGCCGGAGAAAAACCCGGATTGGAGCGGCAGGTGTCAACTGCAGTGGGTTAAACTTAGTCCCCCATACCGTGGGCGATTCCGCCGCTCAAAATCCAGTAGTCTCTTTAGAATAATGAGAGCCTACACGACTTGGCGCCGCCAACGTTTTGTCAAGCTTTAATTTTCGGGTCCTCCGGAGTATCTCTGTCTCATTATATACAATAATGCCTCAATACTATATACGGAGACGTCCGTGGTACTGAGGATTTCCACTCCAGCTACGTAGGCTATCCTATTTGGGGCTGCAGGTTGTTCAAGCTTGAACTTTAAAAGGAAAACCCTATTTGGTGTGTCTTCTCTGAACATTTCTTCGATCTAGTATGGTAAATCCACAGCAGATAGCAATAGCAGTCAACATGAGACAACCTCTGACTGAACACTTACTAGCAAACGGCCTAACGGCCCAGAGGGGTCCAGTCACATTTGTGGTGGATGCCCATCCAGCCTATAGAACAGAACTCTTCTATTCTTGGGTCACATTTCTAGCAGTTGATGGGAACACAAATACATACGATCACTACACACATGCAAACGCACCTGGACAATACAGGGCAAATGCATATTTCAATCAATCAATCAAAATAATTTATAGAGCGAGCTACTCACCCGTGAGGGTCTCAAGGCGCTTGAAGGGGGTTACTGTTCGAACAGCCAGGTCTTGAGGTTTTTTCTAAAGAGCAGGAGGTCTTTTGTTTTGCGGAAGTTTGTGGGTAGGGAGTTCCAGGTTTTGGGGGCGAGGTATGAGAATGCCCTGCCTCCTGTGGTGGTTCGTTGGATGCAGGGGACTGTAGCTAGTGCGAGGTCGGCTGATCGGCGGTTGCGGGTGGGTGTGTGGAAGTTCACTCTTTCATTGAGGTAGGTTGGGCCGGTGTTGTGGAGGGATTTGTGTGCGTGGATGAGGATCTTGAAAGTGATTCACTTGTCTATGGGGAGCCAGTGAAGGGTTTTGAGGTGTGAAGAGATATGTTTGTGGCGGGGGAGATCCAGGACAAGGCTTGCGGCATGTTTTGGATTCTCTGGAGTTTGCGTCTGAGTTTAAGTGTGGTGCCAGCGCAGAGCGTGTTACCATAGTTTAGGCTGCTGCTGATGAGTGCATGGGTGACTGCCTTCCTGGTCTCTGAGGGAATCCATTTGAAGGATTTTTTCAGTGTGCGGAGTGTGTGGAAGCAGGAAGAGGTGACTTCATTGATTTGCTGTGTCATGGAGAGGGAGGGGTCCAGAATGATGCCGAGGTTGCGTGCGTGGTTTGTGGGGTGGGTGCGGGGCCTAGGGTGGTGGGCCACCAGGAGTCATCCCATATGGTTTTGTTGTGGCCAAAGATTTCGGTTTTGTCAGAGTTAAGCTTGAGGTGATTTGTTGTCATGCAGATGGCGGTGTCCAGGAGAGCGGCGTGTAGGTTGGTTTTGGCGGTGGTGGGGTTGCAGGTGAGGGAGAGGATGAGTTGGGTGTCGTCTGCATAGGAGAGGATGGTGATTCTGTGTGGTCAGAGAATGTTGGCGAGGGGGATCATGTAAATGTTGAAGAGTGTGGGGTTGAGGGAGGACCCTTGGGGGACTCCAAAGATGATTTTGGTAGCGGTGGAGTGGAAGGGTGGAGGTGGACTTTTTGGGTCCGTTCAGTGAGGAAGGAGGTGAGCCAGTCTAAGGCTTTGTGACGAATTCCTGTGTTGTGGAGGCGTGTGCGGAGTGTGTGGGGACAGACGGTGTCAAAGGGAGCGGAGAGGTCTAGGAGGATGAGTGCGACGGTCTCGCCTTTGTCTACTCTTGTCCTGATGTTGTCAGTACATGCGATGAGGGCGGTTTCCGTGCTGTGGTTCTTGCAGAACCAGGATTGGGAGGGGTCAAGGGTGTTGTTTTCCTCAAGAAAGTGGGATAGGCGGGCGTTGACTAGTTTCTCGGCGACCTTGGCGGGAAAAGGGAGGAGGGAGATGGGGGGGTAGTTGGAGAGGACCTCCGGGTCGGCTTTGTTTTTTTTTAGGAGAGCAGTGATTTCTGCGTGCTTCCAGGGGTCTGGGTAGGTGGCGGAGTCAAAAGAGGAGTTGATTATGTCGCGGAGTATGGGGGCGATGGTTGGGCTGGCTTTGTTGTAGATGCGATGAGGACATGGGTTGGATGGGGATCCGGAGTGGATGGAATTCATGGCTTTTTCGGTTTCTTCGTGTGTGGTAGGGGCCCAGGAGGTAAGTGTGGTGGGGGAGATATTTAGAAATACCATTATCTTATCAAGAACATAATAATTGGCTTAATGGCGCCCTACCCCACACAATATTACCAGTAAGGTCAGGTACTCTAAGTAACAATGGTCCTACCTGGCTTTTATTGGCAACCTATACACCACATCCTGCAGTAGCGACTGCACTGCACACCCTCCTGATATTGTAATGACATCAGATTGGCTGCCAACTCTTCAATAAGGCAGTGTTGGCAGCCATGGCAGTGAGTCCCAGAAAAAAGAATAAAACAATACAATAGGGGCCAGTGTACGAACACCCTGACCCCTTACCTCTGGTGCTAAGGTCTGAGGGGGACCCCCTCAGAGCTAAAAAGCATTTCTTTTCAAATTTCCGCTGATATTTTTTGTGGTTCTGGCAAAAATGCAAGAAAAACAAAACAAGTGTAGGCTCCCGCGCTGGTTTATCTGTAGCCCCCGGGTGGGCCAAGTACCAGAGGCATTGCCATTTTCATACGTGGTCCACCCAGCTCCCACTGCCTTGGGGACCACAACTTCACTGGGGCTTTGAGCAAAAATAATGGGGGCTTCTGCCCGGCCCACCCACAGCCCCAGGTACCACCACCTGCCCGGGGCTTTCAGTAAAAATAGCAGGGAGACCGCTCACCCCCCCTGCAGCCACGGGGATTGCCACCTCCTCAGGGCTTTTATCAAATACAATGGGGGGCTGCCTGGCCCCCCATCAACCCCAGGGACCATCACCTCCACGGGGCTTTCATCAAATTTAATGCAGGGGCCAGGCAGCCTCTGGGGCTTCGATAAAACAATGAAGGTGGTCAGTTTCAGACCCCTGGGCCCTGGGGACCACCACCTCCCTGGGGCAACGGTCATTGGAGGGGGGGGCTTTGTGGCACCCCTCATGGAGCCATAGATGGCCCTAGGGACCGCCACTCCTCAGGGCTGGCTCCTGCTATGTCCTGGGCCTCCCACCCCTGAGACATAGCTGCCTGCTTTTTCTTGGTGAGAGCTGACAGCCCCCACTAAGATAAAACAAACAAAGACCGCTTTCTGCAAGTGAGACCTGTAAAACAGCTCTCACTTGCAGAAAGCAGAGTTTTCATCTGTCTTCCCTGTACACAAATATGCGTGCAGAGAAGACGGATGAAAACATTCCCCCCGACAAGCAGGGAGCTGATATTTAAATCAGCTCCCTGCTTGTGGGAGCAATGCCAGCTCCCACAGGATGCGGGGAGCTGGCTAGAATTGCAGGGGCGTTAAGGCTCCCCCCGCAGTCCTGTCACTCTCTCTCTCTCTTTCATCCCATAATGTGATGGAAGAGAGACAGTGAGAGAGAGAGAGAGAGAGAGAGAGAGAGAGAGAGAGAGAGAGAGAGACAGAGAGAGAGAGAGAGAGAGAGAGAGAGAGAGAGAGAGAGAGAGAGAGAGAGTCATTGCAATGGTCTCTCAGTGCAATGACTTGAAAAAAAGAGTCACCTGTGGCAAAATGTTTAAGGTCACAGAGCTTCACACTGAAAGTTGAGGGTTCTACTCCATGTGTGTCTGGGGTAATTTCCCTACTTAACTTTATTTTCAACTTCAAAAGTTTAAGCTTCATGATAAAAGGTGATCTCACTCTTTTAATTGACTAATACAATTTGTCCAGAAATATCTCATTCTAAGTATATCATTCATCTAAGCTTAAAAAACTTTCTGTCTCTGTCCCTCTCACTCTCATTCTCTCTCTTTCAAACTCTGCCATTCACACACCTACTCAGACCTTTAAACACCCACTGAAACCCTCTTGCACCCACTCGGAGACCCACACAGACACTGACGCACCCACTGTCAGACCCAATCAGACGGTGACGCATCCACTTTCACAACCAGACAGGCACTCTCACAGCCAGTCTCACACCCAGATACACCCTGTCACACCTATTCCCAAACCCAGAGAGAAAGGCCGTGGCCAACTCCCACCGTGCACATCCGAAAGGCTGTGCGCAGCATGGGTGGTTAGGGGATCTAGTTACATTAGGGCACAAGTTATGCTTACTTGATATAACTCTAACTATAATAGGTGAATTGTTATGGTTTGCTACATTTAAAATGTGAGCCTAACTAAAACACCCCTATAACCTTTGGTTTTTTAAGATTTTTAATTGAATTTCTATGTTTTTTTAAATTCGGTTTCCTAACTATAATGTCCCTGTAACTTTTTGTAATATATATATATATATATATATATATATATATATATATATATTCACTTAAAAAAAACAAAGGTTGCAGGGAAGATATAGTTAGGCTTACATTTTAAATGCATAACACCCTTAGAAATTCACCTGTTATAGGTAGAGTTCTCTCAAGTAAATATAATTTGTGCCCTAAGGTAACTATTACCCCCGTCATGCACAGTTATTTTCTTCAAAAACTTTACTGCAAATATTTCATTGACATTGATATTACCAATGATGTTATCAAAGATTTAATGAGTGCCGTATCTAGCACACCCTGCAGCCGACCCCCTATAACAACCCAACCCCACTCTGCGCATGGCCTTTGGTCGTTCACAGCAGACGTTGGCTGAGGTCTGGCTCTCTGGGTGTGAGAATAGGTGTGAGAGAGTGTATCTGGGCATCTATGAAGTCGTCAAAAGTCTCGATCCACATGTCCATCTGGTGCCAATATTCTGCTTTTTGATGGTGTTGAATTGTGGTAGAGGTTTCAAAAATACTACAGCATTGTACTCCATGTGTCTGGCAGCAGCAATGGGGAACCTTGGCTATCTTGAAAACCTTTTTAGTTGTACTGAAGGCCACTGGTTGCCAACTTTCCTTGTCTTTGGCAGGTTCTCCAGGGACCAACAACCTTGCGAGCACAACCCCTGTGTCTGCTTTTGAGTCACCTCGCCCGATTTTGTGGTCATACAACCTGTGAATAGGTTCACTTCTCATACCTGGTTGTCACTGCCTTTTCTGTTGTATCTGATTGTCACTACCCTTTGCGTTCTCTTTGTATGAAGGATGGCTCTGCATTGTGGTGCAACACCGTGTTCTCTCAGCCTGATCAGCGAGTCTTGTCAGGCTTTTCCGATCGCACTTCTTTGTTAGGAATTGTACAATTTGTAGTGGGGTTTACACTTCACATAGCCTAACTGCAGGCTTCTTTGCACCATCATGGGTGCAAGTGGCACGCATGAGCAGTTTGCTATTTTCTTGCAAACTATCAGGGAGAGCAGACTTGTTTCTCTGGGGCACGTATTCCCTTCTCATCACCAGTTGTTGTGTCATCTTCAGCCTGGGAGCATGCACAAGGACACTTGTAGTCAATGTCTTTATTCATCAGTGTACCACAATCAACTGACTTCTCATTATCCCATAACTGTTAATGACCTCACCTTAACACCTCCCAGAATGATTGTGTGATACTTTCATTGAGTCCGCCCCGGGCTGCGGGGTCCTAGGACTCAGAGTTCTAAGACACCACGGCCAGATTTACAAGGCTCTAGCGCCACCAGAATGTGTCACTTTTAGAGATTCGCCAGTGGCGCTATTCACTGCACCATATTTACAAGGAGGCATCAAGCCACTTTTTGTGGGTTTATGCCTCCTTGTAAATATGGGCCACTCCGACGCAGTTTTCTGCGGCAGAGGGCCATGCAATGGGTTTTGCTGTGGGTGTTCCACCTCAACAACCCAATGGTTTTGATGCTATCCCAGATGTACAAGAAATCATAAATGTGTGGCAGCACCAAAAACTAACGCCACCCCGAGGTGGCATTAGCATGGAGCAGCGGGGAGGAATACTTTTACTCCTCCTCGTTTTCGCCTTTTCTATGTGTGCTGCATAGTGCAGCACACATAGAAAAAGCAAAAAGCCATGAATGATTGTTCATATGCAGGAAGGTGTCCTTTCAGGCACATAAACAATCATTTGATAATGACGATTTGCTACTTCTATGTGTGCTGCAGATTGCAGCACACACAGAAGTGCCAAATCGCCATTGTAGATTGTTTATGTGCAGGAAGGGACACCTTCCTGCATATAAACAATCTATCTCCTCAACGCAGACACCCTTGCACTATGGTGCAAGGATGCCTGTGTTGGCAGCTAAATTTAGTGCCGGCACAGGGGGAAACCCAGGGGTGCGCCACATTTTTGTAAATACGCGCATCCCTGCATTTCAAAAGTGGTGTAGCATGGTGCTGCAAATGTGGTCACAGTGACGCTCTGGGCCACTTTTTTGTAAATCTGGGCCTACATTCATCCTCCGTCAGAACTTAGTAGATGCTCAGTTTGCTGTATGATAAGTGTGTTAATGTCACAGCACTTCACATATCAGTGAATGGGACATGTGCTGCGTTCTCAAAGACAACCTGGTATGTCAAAAACTACTGTTCTCCATAATTTATTATGTTCCCTTTAGAGAACTTCTGCAGTATTCTCCAACATGTTTGCCTTAGTTTTAAAAGTAGATATGCTCACTCAGTTTGAGGAATGACGCCTTGGAGGCATATTTGGACACTCACAACTTGCACCCACAAACTGGAGGGAGTTGGATTTATGACAGTGAGTGTGCAAAAGGCACTTGTAAGACATGTCTACCCGAGCCTCATGTGACTGTCATGGGAGCCATTAGTAAAGGTTCACTAGGCATGCGTTCAATAATATTCAGAAAGAAGGTGGTTACTTGACAGGTGATAAAGTGCAGTCAAAATTATTTGGTCCTGTGGAGTATGAGTGTGATGGGCCCTTGCACTGCTGCAGTATGCTGATGCGAGTGCACTGATCTGTTGGATTGGGTCCATGGCCAGCAGTATGAAAGTCATGTATTTGGTGTGTAAAATAGCATGTGAGTGGACCATAAAGCGATTTGTACTTAGACATGGCTTTACGGCTCACCTTCAGAAGTGTTGGTTTCAATATTCAGATACTTTGATAAGTATTTGTGCTTTGAAGCTAGCATTTCTGGCAGTGCTTAAACTTAACAGTGTAAGTGGTGGATTAATAAAAAAAAAATTAGTGCCAGATTTATACCTGTGGTGGAAAGATGACCATCATGACAAAAAGTTACAGATGAAAATGTTGTCACAAATGGCAGTTTTTTTCATTGGGAAAACATTGAGGGATCTACACATATGACTCCTTTCTGAATTTTGTATGTTGTCTACTTTTCACAAATCTATAGCCTTCCTGGATCACTCATGGGTTTTGCACTGGTTTCTACCACAAACTAAAAGTAGATTGAGAGCACAAAAATAGGAAATATTGACGTCAGGGAAGTCTGCACGAGCAGTGGAATAAGATATCCCAATGCCCCTCCTCATACTCTATGTCCACACTAAGATGAATTCAGGGTAAGTGAGAAAGCAAGAAGAAAGATGAACTGGGTAATAGAGGAGACTGTTTCCGGACATTAATCTAACATGATCTATCATACTTTGTCAGAACGATTATCACTATTTCTTTCTTCAGTCTTCTACCTTAGATGGTTCCCTATGATGCTTTATACGGTATGCTGGGCATGTGATCACTTCTCATTCTTATTTTGCTAAATGTCTTTGGACAACCAACTTTTAAGTTGCTTCTGCTGATGTCTCAGAGCACTCTCATCTTCAAGCTGTGATATAACGTCCTTGATTCTGGTTTACCTTCAAGCAGCGACGCTTAAACCCCTCAACCACTTAAAGGCAGCATGCCTCTGGCTTTCACAATTCATTGTCCTTGTTTTGTGGTGATACAGTTTCAAGTAGTCTTGTCTGCAATCTGGGTGTAAAGTTTTACTTTCTGCAGTTTTGCTCAGTTAGCTTTTATTCTTACACAGTATTCTTTCTGTTGTGTCCTTCACATATTCCACCGGTAAATTAAAGTAGGTGTGAAACACAACAAGAGCACAAATGAGGTGACACATCCTACTCCTAAACAAGGGGACTACCAATTGGTAAGTATGTACTGCTGCTCCTTCTGGGATCTATTTTGTGGAGCAATTGCTGCAGACAGCACAAGACTTTTATACCTGGACCATGCTCAGTCTTGAAATATCATAGATGTTCCCACAACATTCTAGGTGGTGTTGTGGTACTTCTCTTGTCACTGTAATAGTACTGTGACATAGGTATGGGACCTTAGGAGCTTGCATTTCACTGCTGACAGGTCCTGATCAATGCCCTGAAGACAGACTAAATGACAGTTTTGCATGGACTCTGAGGATATGGTAGAGCTCATGAAATGGCCTTGTTACTGTCCTGACAGTCCCTAAGAGGACAACGCAATCCTAACAACTTGGTTTGGGGTTGGTGGAAGGCAATTTTCTCACTAAGACACGTTCCTGAAGCTTCCCTTTCTCTAGTATCTGTACTTGAACCGGCGTATTCTGGCTCTGGAGTGGGGACAGATCTATTTCTTCTGCCCTCCCCAGGAAGGAATGGCAGCCATGATCATCTGACCATATCCCTTTGGTCAAACTGTGGATTCTTGCACAGGAGTGGTGGCTCTGATTGTGTGATCTCCATCCTTAAAACATTCCATTAAATCACTTCCTTCAAGCATTTCATCCTATAGTACAGCCCACTCTGCATTTTTTTTGTTTCTCTGAAATAAAATCTCCAAACGGCTGGGTTGTTTCTAAACAAATGCTCCTGTGGAGCTGCTAGTTTTTTCCCTGACTGGGTAGGTAATTTACTCCTTATCCTGCCTGCACCTAAAATGCTTTGCTAGGTACACTCAGGCAGGAATAGCTAATGTCCTAAAGTTGGGCTATCTGAAGTTCAGATGCTGGTGGCTCTGTTGGAAGGGGGGGGCACCTTTCAGGGGTTCAACAATGCAAAGCCAGCTGGGATTCCACTGCCAGATACCATCCAGCTCCCCCACCAATTTTGTGGTGGCATTATACAGTTACCAACCTCTAATAACTCCCTTAATTTACAAACATTTTGGACTAATGCCCAAGAAAGAGCCTGGATGATTAACTTATGTTCATTATTTGTCTTACCTGTAAGATAATTTATTTAGTAATGCAACTTATCCTGGCATTTGTTTCCCCATGTATACCTGGATTGGCAAGTTTTTGTTGATATTATTCTTTTTGGTGATGGACTAAATAATGGAGTGAATGTAAATTTGATCTTCCAACCTGTTCAAATGACTTGACTTTTTGTTTACTGGGGTAACATTTCAGACTAGCTATCATTTTGCAAAATTCCTTTTTTAGTAGACTACTTAGTGGCTTACGCTACGTTGTGGACATTCAGTCCCATATTTATACTTTTTTGCGCACATTTGCATCATTTTTTACGCAAAAGCGGTGCAAACTTACAAAATATTATTGTATTTTGTAAGTTTGTGCCGATTTTGCGACAAAAATGATGCAAATGTGGTGCAAAAAGGTATAAATATGGTTCCCAGTAAGTCTTTCAAGTGTGAAAGGGATATCTAGGGTGAAGCTCTAGCATGGCATCTATTACATGGATGAATTACTGTTTATGCCCCTTACAAATCTGACAAATTTTGACATGGTCTTACAAGGGTTCCTACATCTTGCAGAATCAATGGCCACACTTTAAGTAAGGATGGGTATTGAAGTAGAATAATCACCAGGTAGGCTCCCAACAAAGTTGTTGTATAATTCAAAAACATCTTGAAGTCCCCTGTATTTTTCAGAACTGTTGACGGAATCACCTTCAAGTTGTCACTGATGTGCCAGTTTTTATTTGCCTTTGTAAACTTACAAATACATTTACATTTATTACAATGTCACTTTGCATCAGCCATATTGTTTTAAAACCCCATTTACAATATATTCCTAAGATGAGCCGGCCTTCATGTTTGCATGGGTCTGAACCTCATTTTCACCTTGGCGTTTGTAAGTGAGAACGTTAGGTTTCTGTTCGCTCAACAGAGAAGCTTCTGCCATGTATTTTAGCTTCAAGGTCTTTGGCCTCTTGATTAGGAAAATAAGAAGCGCCTGCTCCTATTATCAGTAGTTTGCTTTCAGTCAAGTCATTCTTTTCTCTGTCTATGTGAAGAGAATGTATAAAAATATGGTGATTCCGAGATGTTTTAGCATCATATGCTCAATAACACTGCAGCAACAAAAGCTGCATTTTTCACACTTACTTACTTCTTTGCTTTTGTTAATAATCATATTCCAGACTTCCAGTAGGCTGATAAAGTTATTTTCATTTGATAATTTGAAAGGTGAGGAGAAGAGAATGGTTTTGTCTCTTTCTGCTTTATATCTTTACTAAATATTCCCATTTAATCACAAACACAAAAACATCAGTTCCTTAAAATACAACATATCATTTACTTTCGCAATTTAAAGAGCTCCAACATAACTGCATTACCTTTTTTATCTAAGATTAGGGAATGACAGAGCAATGTCCAACCTCCAGAAGCTATATGAACATGTAGGGTTTTCCAGGGACTATGACTTTAGCTGTATTTCCTTTTGAACGTACCAGAAAGGTTTGTGGGCTGTACCTCATTGTCTATATCAAACCTGCATTACCTATCGATGTGGTGCACACAACATTGACTTCCAAATGTGGTCAAACCAGAATTCACTAAATCTTTAGGGGCATATTTATACTCCGTTTGCGCCGGAATTGCGTCGTTTTTTTTGACGCAATTTCGACGCAAAACTAACTCCATATTTACACTTTGGCGTTAGACGCGTCTAGCGCCAAAGTCCATGGAGTTTGCGTCATTTTTTAGGGTGGACACCTACTTTGCATTAATGAGATGCAAGATAGGCGTTCACGTCTAAAAAATCGACTCCGAGGCATGTGCGTCGGATTTATACTCCCGGGCAAAATTCACGCCCGGGAGTGGGCGGGTCAAAAAGGCAGGTGTTAAGGGACCTGTGGGCTCTGAAGGAGCCCAGAGGTGCCCTCCCATGCCCCCAGGGACACCCCCTGTCACCCTTGCCCACCCCAGGAGGACACCCAAGGCTGGAGGGACCCATCCCAGGGACATTAAGGTAAGTTCAGGTAAGTGTTTTTTTTCATTTTTTTTTTGTGGCATAGGGGGGCCTGATTAGTGCCCCCCTACATGCCACTATGCCCAATGACCATGCCCAGGGGACATAAGTCCCCTGGGCATGGCCATTGGGCAAGGGGGAATGACTCCTGTCTTTGCTAAGACAGGAGTCATTTCTATGGGGGTTGGGAGTCGAAAAAAATTGCGCAAATCGGGTTGAGGCGAAAAAATTGCCTCAACCTGACTTGCCCCATTTCTTGACGCCCAAGCCCCATATCCCCCTACGCCGGCGCTGCCTGGTGTACGTTGTTTTTTTACACGCACACCAGGCAGCGCCGGCGGCTAATGCCGGCTAACGTCATTGATTAAATACGGCACCCGCATGGCGCTTCAGAATGGCGTTAGTCGGTGCTAATTTTTTTGACGCAAAACTACGTTAGCGCAGTTTTGCGTCAAAAAGTATAAATATGGCCCTTAATCCTTCAATTTAGTTGCAAATGGGATGGTGAAGCTCGACCTCAAGACTAACAGCATTGTGCTGTTCTAGTGTATATATATATATAGATATATATATACACACTAGAACAGCACAATATGAATGGTGAAAAACTTCTTGAGGTCCCAACGTTCGTTTACCTATTTAGGTATATCATTTAATCGTAAATTAACACGATCGAACCAAATCAAGATTAGAAAGTCTCGGTTTGATCAAATCATTGAGGTCCTTTTTAGATTTGCAGGAAAGTTGGGCTCCAAACCTATGGATGCCATGATCAACATCTATGAGGCATGTTGACACTCTACTAGGATATATGGAGTTGAGGTTTGGGGATACTGGGACACCTTGAACTTACAGACTGAAGAAAATGTGTTTTTGTGAAGGCTTTTGCCTGTACATAACTGTCTCTCCATATTTCTCTGTCAAATGGAGCTTGGTTTATTGAGTGTTGAAGATCGTATTAAACTATCCCCATTTTTGCTCCGGCACTCAATTTGGTCATGAAACTCTCTGTAATCAGGAGATAATAAATGACTGTTCATCTCCTGTCAGCATTTACAGCTATGTTATCTGTTTTATTGGTCAACTGCAGCGCACAGTTAGAAAATATTTTGTTCGGTCTGTCCTTCTCTCTTGTTGTTTTTGATAAGAAAATCAGTAGTTGTTGATTTGCATATCGTATCAGTTTGCAAAGTGCTGCATGTGTCCACATCATATGGCAGGGAACTCTTGTTCCAGTTGTCCTGTCGATGCAACACTATCACTAGGTAAACTAGAGCAACAAAGACAAAGGACAAAGGTTTTTCAGGGTTGTTGGCCGAGGCGCCATAAAGGGAAACCCAGTGATTTCTCCATATCTAATTTGGGAATTGGAACAACTAGTTTGGCAGGACGAACAAACTACGAGCGTGTTCCAAATTGTAGTGCAAATCAGAAAGATTGCTGTTTGTGCTACTTTTCATCGCGATGCAGATCTTATCTTAAACGTCCCTGTACTACCACAGTTTCCCATTATGCTTCAACACGTGCACAGACATGCACGATGCAGGGTCAGAGAGAAGCTCAATATTGTATTGCATTTGAATTATATTGAATGTTATTAATAGGATTTGCAATATTTCAGTTTTTTCTCCTTTAGTTTACCCTTTTTTCTAATTTCACTTAAATGTATCCACACATTACACTTACATTCAATTTAAAAAATAGAGGAAAAATGTCAGGTTATATCTTCTAATACATTAACACTTAGGGCCTCATTATGACCCTGGCAGCCGGAGGAACATTGGCAGGAAACACCGCCAACAGGCTGGCAGTGTTCCGCCAGTGTATTATGACCGTGGCGCATTAGCCATGGCCATACCACCGACCCCTCCACTTTACTGCCAGGCTCCCGCCCGGCGGTCATAATCCCCAGGGCAGCGCTGCCCTGGGGATTATGAGTCCCCAACCGCCAGCCTGTCCATAGTGGTAAACAACGCCATAGAAAGGCTGGCAGTAAGGGGGACGCGGGATGCCCGTGGGGGCCCCTGCACTGCCCATGTACTTTGCATGGGCAGTGCAGGGACCCCCAGGCATAGCCCCCTCGCGCATTTCACTGCCCGAATTTCAGGAAGTGAAATGCGCGACGGGTGCTGCTGCACTCGCTGCACATCAACATTGCCGCCGGCTCTATTATGAGCCAGCGGCAATGTTGATGTGACTTTTCTGCTGGGCCAGCGGACGGAAATGCTGTTATGTCATTGAACAATGTGACAGTCTTGCTGTGAAAGGAAAACCTGAAGGGTGTTATTTTTTCTATCACAAAACAAAATGTAGGTACTTGTAAGTTAATTGCACAAATATTTCAGAATTTACCAGCAGTTAGGCACAAATGAAGCACACTTTTGTAACTCAGAATTTTGATCTAAACAAAAATTCTTATTGAATAAAAACAGCTCAAACACTTTACTTGTTGATGTGCAAAAGATAAATATTCTCAGAAACTCGATTTCCACACATTATCGTTTGAGTACTGCATCGTTGTATAGGTATAACAGCATATCTGTGCCAATTTAGTGGATGCTTTAATAGAAAGTGCTCTGTCTGTAAATGGTAATGCATTGTCACACCATGCTTTAGATATATATGTGTGACAGTGTGCCCCAAAATACACCACTAGCCACATACTACACCCTTACCACTCTCTTGCTAAATACATTTGCTACATATGTTCTTAGAATGACACTTGGACTTTTCACAGTCCCTAAGACTTCAGTAAGGTAATATTGATGGCAGTACCCCACTCTGAAAATTGGTCCAGCAACACTGCCACAAACATAAAACAAGCATTTGCAATGCTGCAGGTTTCACGTTTGCTGGTGTTAGAGATATTAGCATTGTAAACCCCTAACTGGACTTTTCTTGCAATATAAAGAAATAATGAAAAGTAAAACAGTTTCACATATGCGAGCCAATGGTTGCAGCATGCATGAAGGAGACACAGAAAAGGAAACAGAAGTTTGCTCGCAGTGAAACTTATCGGCAAAAGTGCAATTATCCACATAACCTGCAAAAGTGCAATTATCCATGTAACAGGGTCGATGTCATGCAAAGCCCTCGACTTCTGCCCAGCCAGATCACGCTGCGCAGGAAATAAAAAAATAAAGTAGTCAAGAAACCAGCTGAAAACATGGAGCCTCATATGTTTTCAGTAGTTTACCGGTGCGCTCGAGGAGGGCTAAACACCCGAAAAGGCATGACATATGCATGCCTTTCACAAATGAAATCAATCGATTTTTAAAAGGCAAGCCCACGAAGTAATGAAAGTGACGGGCATGACATGGGAGTGGTTAGAAGCCCACAGAGAGATTACAACATGGTCCCGAGCACTTGTGCGCTGGACCCTAAAAAATATTTTAGATCTAAAACTGTAATTTTCACGTGCTTTTTTCTTCACTTCTTACCGCTTCTACATACTGTGAACAATATGTGGTGTTTTCAAAATATTTGCAAAACTTCAATGGACACAAAACAAATACAAAAACGTGTTTTTGAGTAGGAGCTTTGTAGATTTAGATGAAAACTACTCTATTCTACAATAATTAGAGGTGTAACACAGGCTCGTGGAACCCTTATGGCGCAGGGGGTACCCATTTCAGCCCAAAATGCATGAATATGCGATGTAGCATTCTCAAGGGCACCTTCTGCATGACCATCATCTGTTATGTACACCCCTGACAATAATGTAAAGAATTATTACAGGAATAAAGCAATGGGAATGTGATATACATCGCAGCCCTTGTAATCTGGAACATCTCTGTCAAGGAATATCTAATCCGTAATCCCTTGCAGTCCTAAATATGCATTCAAAATTTAATCATGGACGTGAGTTTAGTGCTTTTTTCTTTATAGGCCATCAGACAATTTATTGAGATACCTTGCTTTTTGTTAACATGTGTATAGGATACAAAACCATAGCTTGTCTCTTTTAGTAAACGAGGCAAAGAACTGCTCAGGAGTGGAGAAGCCAGTGTGGCACGGGCTCTAGTATAATGAAGGAAATGCCCCTCCGATCCCCCCGCTCTGACAGAACTATGCAATACAGCAATTAGCAGGGGGGGTGCTGCACCTTTGGCAGTCTACTCCTGATTTTAATGCTGCATAATCCCACTGCTATTGTACTCCTGACATTAAGGGTAAAATGCGAGAGCTAATGCGTCAGCTACTGAATAAGTGTTGTGTTATAAAATGCTCTACGTCTAGGATGTTTAGTTGAAGTATATAAGATACTGCAGCTTCGACGCTCCTCATGTCCTCTCTTGAAAGACATTTTTACATGCTTACACTTTGGATTTCAATGGACCATTCAGGGTGGCGTCTCTTCCACCTGGGTTTGGAAAGGAAAACTTGTGCTGGGCAGCTGTATCTGGTTTTATTTAAAATACTGAAGCGTCGACACAAGTTTTCTTGCTGTCATGGTATACCCGCAATTCGCTATTTTTTGTATCTTTGCATGCTACATGTATAGGGAAGAAACGTTTTTAAGCAGCCTCGAACGCATTTGAATTGTAATGTGAGCAAACCAAGCTTAAGGCACTAAGAGATTGTCTCGAGTAGTGGCTCCCGGTGTGATTGGCATAGTTTGCTGTGCCACTTATTTCAAGTACAGATCTACAATCAGTGTTGTGCATGGAAAGGCACCAGGGAAGTGGCTTACGTGGCCAACTATTTCCCAGAGTTGGGCGCCTTTTACTAGCAAAGCAGGGTTGGGAGGCCAATTCTCCTTACTTTTCAGCCCATGGCACCTCTACTACGGCCATGGACTTGTAACTCTAGTTTAAATATACCTGATATGTTTCAAAGACACACATTCATACAAGTGAATGTTAATCAACTTTTACTGCAAGTTTCTCTGGCTCCTCCTCACTTATTTACTTTCCTTCTTCCACTGTGATCTGGCCTTTGTGCCTGCCCCCTGCCTCCTCCCTGACATGTACCTGAAGATGTACAAGACACCCATGCCTCATATGAACAGATGGAAAAGACGTTTACCCAATAATGAGCACAGCTATTTTCATGACTACCATAATATAGAAAACATAAAGGCGTACTGGTACCGAGCGATGTAACTCTGTGACATCAACCTGCAGTAAATAAATGCAGAATACGTGGTCATATTTAGTACCTGAATGAATCAAGCTCATTTTCAGACCTCGTACTGAATTTAGGGATTGCATACTGCAATCCATATAGCTTACTTTCTCACTGTTTTATTCGAATATAGCATTCTACTAAAGTCCTCTGAAAGCAACTCAGTTATTTTACAGTTTCACACAAATTGAACATTGCCTATGTAAAAAATACTTGCCCAAATCAGTCAAAGAAGGAAACAGCAAAACAAATGCTCGTCTGAATCCTGTATCCTTACCGGTTTCATTATCCTGCACAATGCTTCTTCAGATGGGACAGAAGCTTGGTGTAGCTTGCGTCAAAATACACTTTTCAGCGAGTGGGAAGCTGCTCTGTTATGCCACATATATGCCGTACACAATCTCATGGGGGCCCAAAGCCCATCCCTGAGGAAGTCAGCGAGGCACCTTCGCTTCATTCACAAGTTAACACATACTTTCTCTACAACAATCATATTTTCCTCATACACTAATGAATATGTTTTCCCAATATGCACACAAGAGAAGACTGTGTTGTAAATGGTGAGGTACAGTAGTAATTCTTTCACATTTTTAGTTAATAAAATCATGTTTACATTTTTAAGCTCTTCATTTGTAATAAAGATAGATTTTGTGTTTAGTAGTAAACCAGACTCTACCTCACTGGACTAGTGCAGTTTTCTCCTCCTTGAAAAGGGGTCATGTTATACCATATTGTCAATAGCCTACACTCTACAGCCTGCTTGGGGAACATCCTGTATTGCTTGTGGGGGCCTTCTGGACATCCCTACTGCTGGTACACAAGGCGTTCACCTAGTCTTGCCTTCCTCCAGAGTTCCTCCGATTGATAGTTTTTAGGCGTCCACATATGATACGATCCCCATAGGGGATACAATACAAGCTACGCAGTGGCTACACACAACTACATTCTTTATTAAATGCTCTCTTTGCTTAGATAGCTTGATATGTGCAGGTGGCAAATAAGAGCATGTAGGTAGTACCCGGTTCGAAACATTGAGTACTTCATTATAGTGATTGGTTTGCTTTCCAGTTATAGGCCTTAGCGACGCATAAGTAATTTAATGATTCTATGCCATTGTAAGCAAGTGATATTTTCAATGACAGGGGCCTTCCTTGCAAAGATGCATAGCTACTTGAAGGGCTTATTTAAAGACTCACAAAAAGAAAGCTGTACAGAAAATCAGACAGGAAGGGCAGATATCATATAATCCGACAGAGTAATAGATAAAGAGCAGGCACTTTCCTGAAATGAGAGTAGTTCATTCACTGTAAAATGAAGACAGTTGTTTATTAATGAAGACAGTAGTTTATTATGATAAAAAACAATTTTTATGGTTTGTGCGAATAGACAAACACTTACAAATTACTAACTCCATGATAACCAAATACTATCGTAGGACTTTTACCATAAGGGTAAGACTGTTGAGTTTAGGGTGACATCACCACTGTGTATGAAGGACTGACTCAGTCTCACACTGAATGTAAGCTGCCTGGCTGACTGCATCAGCTAGCTATCAGTGCCTCATCCAAACCTAAGAGGTAAGTATGATTTGTCGTAGCCTAGATATATAACACTCAGACTCCTTATAGAAGTTGTGGTCAACAGATCATACCCCTTTCTCTCATGTATACAAGGTCTCATGCACATGAAGGCAAGCAAAGAAATGCAGGAACGTTGTCAATACATTTATTGAAGTGACTGCATCTTAGTATATAAAACCTGAGCTGTGTTTAATAATAGCATGAAACATAACACAGCGATGTTTGTGACCATTTGTGTAAAAAACATATAAACAGTCCCAAAATCCTGAAATAAGAATGATTTTAGCGATCCCTACCTATGCCCTAATCTTTAAACCTGAGAGCATGTTGGTGTGTAGCCCTTCTGCCCATTCTGGTCTAAAGGAGGAATCTGACCCCATACATGAAAAGCGGCAGAAGTCTGTCTATAAATCTGCTGGCAATCCTCACAATTAGCTGGATGACAAAACCAGGGTTGGTGTAGCTGACAAGAAAGTGGCGGACAGCATGCAATGCCTGTGTCTGGAATCCCTTTTGCCCTATTTCAGTCTATCTGGTGTTTTTATAACAAACGTGATGTTCTATGAACAGGCCTTATGTGTTGCTATGTTTAGGGTGTGAGGCTGGACTCCAGGACTCTTGTAGCAGTGATTCTATGGAAATTATCAAGTACAGCCTTTAGCAATGGCACAGGGTGAAATGTACGCAAAGGAATAATAAATGTAAAATACAAACAGTAATGCTTTCTCAAAAACAACTGATTATGAATTAAAAACATGCTAGCTAAAATCGAGCCATGCTACAATGTAATAAAATGAATAATTAATCAAATATGAATATAGGTAAAAATGCTTATGGCTAAAATAAGGGTGCCCAAGCAAAGTGCTAAAATGAACCCACAATACCCTCCCCATCATTGGTACAAGATTGCAGGGTCCAAGACCTAAAATAAGCTACACTATCACCATCTAAAAGCATGTTAAAATACGGAAAGGACATACAAATTTCCAGGTTGACAAGCAGATCATGCTGAAGGCTGGACAGATCAAATAGACAATTTAGAATTTGAATAAAAAATGCCCTATGTCAAATTTAAAAATAATTGTGATCCTGCAGGAAATCTCTGATGACATCAATGGAGACTGAATCTAGAAAAGATTCCACTTCCGTAGGTACCAACCTGACCAGCACATCAGAGAAGAGATGGAGGGAGCATACATGTTCCGGTGCATCAGCCATATTTCCATTTGAGGAGTCAGTGTTTTGTTTGTGCCAGATGGTGAAGCAGAAGGAGCCACAAAATCCACAAGGGGCAGCTCATTGTAGGCATCCTGCAACAATCATAATCTCAATGGGCATATCCAGTGATGAACCCTCATCCAGAACATCATTAGATCTGCATCCAAAGAAGGTACGTGCTGCAAAGCCAGACACACTTCCAGTGCATGTTTAAAGGGGCACCACCAACATCGAAAGACCGGCTGCACACAGTTTGGAACCATTCGAATGACAGTCACAAATTCAATTCAAGTTCTTCCTGTAGTGGTGCTCTGAAATACTGCATCATGCGTTCATGACACAGTTGTCCTGGTGGAAGCTCCATCATATTTCTTTGTTGAGATGGGGCACCCATTGCGAATCAAAAAAAGCAACAGCAGAATATCGTCAATTAGAACTAAAGTTATTGGGAATCCACCAAAAACACTTGAGAAAAATGAAGAGGACTGATCAATTCACCAAAATGTTTCAGAAAGTTGGCATTTAATAGGGACTGTATCTCTGCGGTTGACCATGCTACATTTAAATCTTAGGGCTTATGTGCTGATGTGAGTGCCCCACGTTTTTTAAAACAAAGGAGCTTTCAGGCTGCTCAGCTTGTCAAAATGTACATTACATGTAGCAATATAAGGCCATATGTCTGCTACTTTTATCTCATACATGGGGGGGAGTGCATTTCGGTAACAAGTCACAATCTGAACAACTGAAATCACATAGGCAATGCCCGGTCACATCTCACAGCAACCTTCATCACTCAGCATGAAGTAACTTCCATTCAAGAGCAACTGAAACACCGGGTGAATAAAAGGCACAGGAATGCCTTTAAAATAAAAAATCCGTGGCATGCTCCGTGCAAGGACACCTGTTTACAAATCATGGAATGGCTTACAGAAGTCTCACATTTACCACTACTAAAAAAGACATATTTCTTGCCGTTGAAACATTTATAATCAAAGAGTAGCTCCCACACCTCTTGGATGTAATTGTCTCCTAGTTGTTCAAATCTGCCTGCAGGACAATGCTTTAAGCACAAAGTCAATTGAAATGTTGAAATGTGCAGGTTGATCACTCCATGTATTAACCGTGAACTGAAAGTAGTTATCAGAGGTGAAAGCCTTAGTAAATCCTATGGTATTAGGAAGTGCCTGGACCGGGAGCACGCGCAGCAGGAGGATGCATTGGCAGCCATACAGCACCAAGTAGATAATGGCGACGCTTCGGAGGCAGATTGCCTTGGGGTGCGAAGTAGAATTGTGGACCTTTGGGGTAGACTGGATAATTATGTCCGATGGGAGTATAGGCAGTGGCTATTTCGGGAGGGGGACCATTCAAGGCATATGTTGGCTTGGCTCCTCCTGTGGGAATGTCCCATCCCCTTCACCCTGGCACTCCACGTTTTTTCAGCGGAAAAGATTTTAGAACAGTTACAGGTGAATTTGTACCTTTGAGACTATTTGAGGAATATCTATGCCTCACCATGGTGTACGGGTGTGTCCCAGATTCATGAGTACCTGGATGGACTCTGGATACCTTGCCTTACAGAGGCCCAGATGGAGGAGTTGGAGGGTGAGGTGTCATTTGAAGACCTAGTGGAGGCGTTGGGTGGTATGACGTCCGGTAGAGCACCTCGCCCGATGGGCTACCAGTTGAATTGTACCGAACCTATTCCGCAGTGATTCTTCCCCGTTTGTTGGAAATCCTTCATGAGGCACGGAGTGAGGGTATTCTACCAGAGCATATGCGGGAATCATTGATAGTTATGCTCCTGAAGCCAGGGAAGGAGGCTGAAGATGCGGGCTCCTATAGATTGTTGTCCATGCTAAATGTTGATGCTAAATTACTAGCTAAAGTTTTGGCGTCTCCTTTGAGTCGAGTGGTGACACATTTAGTACAGGGAGATCAATGTGGATTTATACCAGGGAGGGGTACTCATATGAATATACGGTGCTTATCACATATATTACACGAGACTCGTGACTCCGCGCTTCCCGCAGCACTGGTGGCTCTAGATATGGAGAAAGAGTTTGACACCTTATCCTGAGAATACCTATGGTAGGTGATGCGCAGGATGGGCATGGGTCCCGTCTTCTTATCCAGGGTGTATCTTTTGTATACAGCGCCTCGGGCGTGAATGCATATGGGGCAATAGTGTCAGATTTCTTTACTATCGAACGTAGTGTGTGGCAGGGATGCCCCTTGTGGCCACTGCTGTTCACGTTGCCCATGGAGCCCCTGGCTATACAACTACAGACTGGCCTGGATAGGTGGGGCATTCATGTAGGAACAAGAACACATATAATATCCCTGTATGCTGACGATTCTCTAGTGTACGTCATAGACCCGGAGCGGGCAGTATCCCTCTTGTTGAGTATGATAGGTGTTTTTGGTCAGGTGTCGGGCCTCCGAGTTAACAGGCATAAAACTGTGTTATTCCCAATGGCAGGTCTGTCGACAATGGAGGCGTCAGAGCTGCCCCAATTGGGTCTTACGTGGGAGACTGAGTCCTTTCCATATTTGGTCATCCAGATAACATATTCCCCCCAATTGCAATTTACTTTAAATATGGGGAGAGTGCTGAAGAGCCTCCCTGCCTCTATTTAGTTCTGTTCCTCTCTCCCATTATCGGTTATGGGGAGAATTGCACTTAGTAAAATGATCTTACTCCCTCGGTGCCTGTATGTTATGCAGAATCCACTTTGTGAGCTCCCCCTTTCGCTATTCCGACAACGTGATAAATTGCTATTATCCCGAGTCTGGGCGGGCAAGAGATGTAGAGTCCGCATGGAAGTCTTGAAGCTAGACCTGGTTAGTGGAGGCCTGTGGCTGCCAGACCCACATTTATATTACTTAGCTGGGTTACTACAGGATGCGGACCTGTGGTGTGAGGATGCCCCCAATTGAGAAAAGGATCTGTTAACTGTCTCTGTCCGTGTGGCGCGACTCCCACATATACTAATGGGTTGCTCTGGGGTTCCACAGGGTGCCCCCTACCTGGTGGAACAAGTTTCGAGGGCTTGAAAGAGAGCGGTTGTGCGTGTTCTGCGCAAGGCTCCATATGCACGCCTGCTGCCGCTATGGTGGCTCTGACCCTTTGTCAAAGCTGCTGAGGTGTTGGACTTTGCGCAGTAGCGTGCAGGGGGTTGTAATAATGGGGGTGACTTATATCAAAATGGCACATTAATCACCAGGGAGGAGGCTGAGTCCCTTTTTGGAATAGGTCAGGGGCAGTTCCTGCAGTATGCAAACATTTCGCAGACGGTCAGAGAGATTTGGATGTCCATCCTGGGGAGCCTGCCAAATCCTACCTCCTGGTGACACTTCTGGAGGTGACCGTTGTCTCCTATCCCGAACATATAAGGCTATAAAAGGAGATAGACTGACGGGCACACAGGGGATTAGGGGCCATTGGGAAGCTGGCCTGGGAACGGCACTCACTGATGGGGAATGGAATAGAACCTGTTCTCTGGTGCGGGATTCGACTAGCAACGCAAGATTTAAGTTGACACACTTCTATTACTTGCATAAAGCATACCTGACACCTCAACGCTTGCATAGAGTATTTCCCTCAAGGCCTGACAGCTGTGGCCGCTGTGGTGTGCCGTCGGCTTCATTTGACCACATAGCGTGGGTCTGTGGCTCTGTTCAGCCCTTTTGGCGTTCAGTAGTGAAGACACTGAGGGAGGTGACGGCTGTTAGAGTGCAGGCGACGATGAAACATTGCCTGCTGGGTCTGCTCCCCATCCCTAAAAAGGGTAGCAAAATGGCATATAGATTTGCGCAGCTGGGGCTTATTTTGTCGAAGAGGTGCATTGCAATCCGGTGGGCCAGCCCACACCCCCCGATACATGTTACTTGGCTGGGGGATATAACTGAATGGGCAATCGCAGAGGAATGTCGCCTACAAAGGGTTTGAGTGGATGAACATGTTGACCGTGATCTAGAGCCCTGGCGTACTATGATTAATGTGTTACCTGGTGGGCAGGAGAGTGAGGGGGAGAACTCCTTAACAGACGCTTCCGGTAGTTGAGCTCTGTCCTTAGTTAGGCCACTCGAGGAATGAGCATGGGAGTTATAGGGGTATGGCTGTGAGTTTCAGATGTGCTTTGTGCTTCAGACGATTGTTTGTGGTGTTGGTACCTTCATGTGCTGGCCCTCCTCCTCTTCTTGGTTCCTTGCTCGTGCATGAGCTGTTGTTGTGATGCCCCCCCTGGCATCTCCACCCCCACGGGTGCTTCATGCCTTGGATGAATAACGGACACCCGTTGATCTCTCTCCTGATCTATCTCTGATGCATATGATTACAGTGTTATCTTTGACAGTTAATGTATTAAAATGTACTGCACTGAATTTGTAGGGGATGGCACCGCTAATCGCTGTGCTTGTTGTGTTCTGTGGTTGTTAGATCAACCTAATCTGTTACCATCATTGTCTTATTCTCCATGCACGCTAATTTGTAGCACGGTATGCAGACCCAGAGCTGTGGTCTCCACAATGGTATCAACATTGGCGGAATGGCTGGACTGTAATATCCCCCTAACAGTAATGTGGATATATTGTAGTGCATAGTTGTATGTGTTCTTTATATGCATAAATAAACAATTTAAAAAAATGTATTAACCACAAAGACAATGGTATTTCTGGCACAGTAAAAGGCAACTTCGCTAACTTTTTATTGTTATGCATGATGTAACTAGCTTCTTTCTTAGCCATTATCTGCTGTTTCTGTGTCAAATTAAATGCCACAAATGACTGATTAGAGTTACCTGGCTTCCAGGGCATGTGGCCATTTTTTAGAACTTGTAATGTCCAGCTTAAGTGCATGCTTGGCCTAAGCTGACACCTTTCATGATGTACAAGGGATGTCGTTTTGAATGATGTAATTTGCAGATGACACAATGTTGGTTCAAGTGTAAATGTGATTGGACAATGTGTTCATACCATTATCGATGACAGCTACAGCTTTCTCCGAATGTTCCTGATCTGTTTGCCTTAACCAGGCTGCAGCTTCTGTTTGAGAAACATTTCAAATTCCATTATATATTGCATAGAAGACACACCTTGAGCATGGTTTTCTAGGAACTAGCAAGAAATCCTGGAAGTCTACGTCTTCGGAAAAGAGATTAAGGTGTAGTTTCATAGCTGTTAATGTGGATGTTTCAACCACTGGATACAAAGTTTTCCTACACTATATGTTGTGACAATACCAGAACGTTGTGTGATGATGTATCAAGGGTCTGGTCTGCTGACTCTAAAATCCAGTGTGGAGTTGACAAAAAGTACATGACAATCATTTGTGTCCACTGACCACAATAAACACCTGTTGGGACCTGAAAGTGTTGAACTAAAGGTGCCGTTCTGAACCCAAACATAGAGTTATTCTTCAGTGACGTTCAAAATCTTTTCCAAATTGTCAAATTTAGCTGGTGAAGGAATACTGGGCACATTCATTTAATTTAGTTTTGCCAATCCTAGGCAAGCTGGCTGCTTAATGACAGCATTAAAAACATAGGCCCTCATTATGACATTGGCGGTAAGTCCCGCTTACCGCCATGCTGACTGCCGCCAACATACTGCCTGCGTGGCGGTTGACCACTACCCATATTATGACACACAGATAGCAATCTGTCACTATACAGCCACACACACAAGTCTGCCAGCCCAAAGGTCAGTGATAAACTGGCGGTAGCAAAACCCACACTGTGTTGCCAACAGAACAACGCACACAACATTATGGCCCACAAATCACAGTGGCGGACATTCAACCTCAGTAAACCATTGGCAGTACATACCGCCGCGCTCAAAATACACACACACATACAAAACCACACGACATTGGACAATTCAAACTACACAAACCTGACACACATACACACACCACACCCACACACCCACACCAATATAAAACACACACTACCCACAACACATAACAACAACAAAAAATTGACAACAGAGAGAGAGAGACACACCAAGAGCACCCACAGAACCAGAGCCACAGGACACCATCACCCATACACCATCCACGCACCTTACAGCACACAACCCAACACATCACCCCACACACCCTCACACACACCACACACACTACACCCATGGTACCACAAAGACACCCAGGTTCTCAAAGGAGGAGCTAAGGGTCATGATAGCGGAAATCATCCAGGTAGAGCCACGGCCATTCGGATCACAGGTGCAGTAGACATCCATTGCTAGGAAGATGGAGCTGTGGTGGAGAATCATGGACAGGGTCAACGCTGTAGGCAGAATAAGGGATGACATCAGGAAGAGGTGGAACGACCTACAGGGGAAGATGCATTCCGTGGCAGCAAGACACCAGATAGCAGTACAGAGTACTGCCGGTGGACCCCCACCTCCTCCCCCACAACTAACAACATGGGAGTAGCAAGTCTTGGCAATCTTGCATCCTGAGGGCCTGGCAGGAGTAGCAGGAGGACTGGACTCTGGTAAGTCAACTCTTTACTACTTCCACCCCCCCATCTGCATGCTATCACATACCCCCACCCCTACCCTCACCCCATCAATCAACTACTCACATACACCCCACCATCACAACCCTAGAATCCCAATACCAAGCCCTGCACGTAACACCAATGCACGGACCCCCATCACAGACCTGCATGGACACACATCACTAAAGCATGCACATTAGAGAGAGAATCACCTAGCCCACAAAATCACTACTCACACAAGGCAAAGCTGACAGGGTAATCACAACCATAGAGGGCAACACACCCATGCACAAGATGTCACATGCAGAAACAACAACACTACATTTACATCCCCACAGATCCCCCACACAATGTCATCGGAGAGGAGGTGCCAGCAACATCCAGTCCCCCTACAGAAGTGGCCCACAGTGATGACAGCAGCTCTGGGCACCTGGATCTGAATGAACAACCTGGCCCATCAGGGATCTCCGGACAGTCGGTTACCCAGGCACAGTCCGATACCACCACAGAGCCTCCCTCTCAGGAAACACCACCACAGTACCCACCCAGCGGGCCCATACCTCTGTTCTCAGGACATGTCAATCAGAAGTGTGTCCACCACTACAGGGACCCCAAGCCACCCCACAAACACAGGACAATCATGGACCTGGGGTCAGTGGGAGTGGGCACACAGTTCAGGGGACAGAGGCACAGGACAACAGGGAAGCTGGGACGACTGCTGTGCGACAGGCCCAGGGCACTGACTCTCCAGGAGGCACTCACCAACATTCTGGGAGCATACCACCATTCCCAGGAGACAATGGGCCAGATACTGGACAAGTTGCAGGAGGCCCAGCGGCTGCAGGAGGGACAGTACCTGGGGATCAGGGAGGACCTGAAGGACATCCACACCACCCTGGTCACCATAGCAGGGGTGCTGGCAGACATGGCCAACACCATGAGGGAGGCAGTGGCACACCACTGGGCCCCTGACACTAGCCACACCGATGAACAGCCCTCCAACTCCTCTGCCGCTAGTGGACAGGAGGCCCAGCCACAGGAACAACAGGCCACCAGCACCTCTCCCACTGCAGAAGGAGAACCACCACGCAAAGGGTCCCTGTGATCCAGGCAGAAGCCAGAGATCATTGCCAAGACTCCCGCTAGGAAATAGGACTCTCCTAAGTATCACTCTTGTGTCCCACTCTGTCACCCTGTCCACCTTGAACTGCCATTGCGCCCCTTCCTATGCCCCCTTGGACAATGCACCTGTGATACAAATAGACTGGACTCTCTCCTGGACTTTCCTCCACCATCAACCCATCCCATTCCACTACCCCCTCTACTTCTTAGCACTTAAATAGACACCAGTGAAAAAAATACAAATAAGGAGTCTGTCAAAGGATTGAACTATGTATTCGTTTAACAAGCTTGGAACACTACAATACATCTGTACTGGAATAAATACATAGGAATGACCTATAGTAGGCTGCAGTCAACACACCAGCTGCCAGAGTGGGGCACAGATATCTGAAAATAGAGATGCCAAAGGGCACAGCAAGTGGCCATAGCACTGGGAGAATCTGCCTGCCATGTGCAATGTCAAACACAAAACTGTCAATGTAAAGTGAAGTTACAGTGTATTACCTGTGTGTCACTGGAAGTACTGTTGTATTATTGCTGTTCTGTTGTCCTCATCCTCTGCCTCCTCATCTTCACTGTCCACATGGTCCACTGCTACCATACGCCCATCTCCAGCCTCATCATCCTGCAGAAAAGGCACCTGGCGTCTCAAGGCAAGGTTATGCAACATGCAGCAGGCCACGATTTTTTGGCAGATCTTCTTGGGGAGTAGTACAGGGATCCACCAGTTAGATGGAGGCAACACAACCTGGCCTTCAAGAGGCCGAATGTCCTTTCTATTATTATTCCTGTTCGCCTATGTGCCTCATTGTAACGTTCCTCTGCCCTTGTCCTGGGATTCCTCACAGGTGTCAGAAGCCATGAGAAGTTGGTGTACCCAGAGTCACCTGCAAATATTGAGGGATAACTGTTAGACACACTCTAACCCTTAGGGCCAACCCCATACCCATACACCAACATCCACTGGGAGGGAACCAGGGCTCACCTATTAGCCACACCTGGTGCCTCAGGAGTCGAGCCATCACATATGGGATGCTGCTATTCCTCAGGATAAAGGCATCATGCACAGACCCAGGATACTTTGCATTGACGTGGGGAATGTATTGGTCCGCCAGGAACACCATCTGCACATTCATCGAGTGAAAGCTCATTCGATTTCTGTACACCTGTTCATTTCTCCGGGGTGGGGGGGGATAAATGCAATATGTGTTCCATCTATTGCCCCAGTGATGTTGGGGATATGTCCCATTGCATAGAAGTCAGCTTTCACTGTGGCCAAATCCTCCACCTGGTGGAAAACGATGTAGATGCGCATGCGTTTAATAAGGGCAGAAAAAACTCTGGTCAGCACTATTGAGAACATTGCCTGTGACATTCCTGCTTCCAAGCCCACTGTCACTTTGAACGAGCCAGTTGCCAAGAAATGGAGCACAGATAGGACTTGCATAAGAAGGAAGATCCTAGTGGGGTGACGGATAGCAGATATCAGGTCAGGCTCCAATTGAGCACACAGCTCTGTGATTGTGGCCCTGTCCAGTCTATAGGTGAGGATAATGTGCCTGTCCTCCATTGTTGCCAAGTCCACCAGGGGTCTGTACATGGGGGGATGTCTCCATCTCCTTATCATCCGTAGTGGTTGTAATCTAGGGGACAAAACAGTGAGCAGCTGGTCAGTATTCCACATTTCCAAACACTACACTACACTGCATTGCATGTTGTGACTGTAACATTATATTGTTGCATAGCTCCAAATGGTGCCTATTTGTACTGTGACGCAGTTAAGTGCCATGGCCTGCCCCCCCACCCCCAGAAATGGCGTCTGCCTGTCCAGTATGGATGGACATGACAAATGAGGTAATGCCACTGACGCTGTGCACCATTGCGGGAAGGGGCTGAGTACCGCCATGCAACTCTTCATTGGTTGTCATTGGGCCCTATGGGTTACAGTGGCCAATGGTGATGTACGCCCGAGGTGACAGTATGCACCGCTGCGGACGTGACCGCCATTTTCTATCTGTTCACTCACTTGCTACCTGACCTTCAACAGGAGAGGACCTACATTGCAAGTGCTGCTGTGACGTGTGTCTGGAACATACCATGGCTTGTGTCACTGGGGAAAGGGCCCCTGCCTTCACCGCTGCAGAGTTGGAGAGACTGGTGGATGGGGTTCCACCCCAGTTCCGAATGCTGTATGGGCCTCCAGACCAACAGGTGAGTACATTGTGAGCACGATGCATGGGGCATGGATGCATGGAGTACTGTGTGTGAGGGCCTCGTGTGGGGGTGGTTGGTGGAAGGGTTCTGGGCAGCGTGATGCATGTATGGTGGGCAATGTCTGTGCATAAGGGGATGGAAGGGCAATGAGTGCAACAGGCCAGACGGTCTGACTGATACCTTTTTCTATGTGTATTTTTCTGCAGGTCAGCGCCCATCAGAAAAAGGGTAGATGGCGTGCCATTGCCAAGGACGTACAGACCCTGGGGGCTACCGCAGGCGGAGCACCTACTGTCAGAAACGGTGCGAGGACCTGAGATGCTGGGCAAGGAAAATGGTGGAGGCCCAGCTGGGGATGGCCTCCCAATGAGGAAGGGGTGCCTGTCGAACCCTGACCCCCCTGATGGCCTGCATACTGGCGGTGGCCTGTCCGGAGCTGGATGGGCGTTTGAGGGCATCACAACAGCCACAAGAGGGTGAGTACAGTTTCCCAACATACTACTTGCGCGTGGTGGGGTGGTCTCATGAGGGTGATGTGGGCCTGTGGGTGCCCCTAGGCCAGGCCGGACATTGCAGGGTAGGTTCCATGTTGGGCAGGGGCTGAGGAACACAACCTGCTACCAAGCTAGTAGGCATCCACTACTGGGCAGGGGTCTGTGGGTATCAGGTATGCTGCTATTAGAGTTAGGTATTCCTGTCCATGGTATGGTGACCTGCATTGGTACTGGTTGTGCATTGCCTAGTGCGTAGGGCTGTTCCCTATGTGTGTGTGTGTGTGTCGTGTACGCTACGCCAACGGTAGTGTTGCTGGCGCCATTGACCAAGTGCATCCTTTGTCTTCCCCCCTTTTTGGTTTGTCACCCTGTCCTTATGTGTATTAGCATCATCTGGCGGAGGAGCTGAGGCCCCAGCAACAGAGGGAGCTGCATCCCACAGGGCCCAGGAGGCCAAATCCACCGACGGAAGCTCCCTGGGTGTGGCGGACACCTCTGTGCCCACCCCAACTACAGGTACAGCTGCCACCCCGTACCAGCACCGCCGTCCCAGCAGCCCCTCAGTGTATTTCCCAAGCCCGCTCACCCAGGAGGGTGGGCATCTCCTTCGCCCCAGGCACCTCAGGACCTCCCCCAGTTAGCCCTGCTGCCCTGAGTGAGGATGCTATTGACCTCCTGAGATCCATCTCTGTTGGGCAGTCAACCATAGTGAATGACATCCAGGGGCTGGCAGCCCATTTGCAACAAACAAATGCATTCCTGGAGGGCATTCACTCTGGCATGGCAGCCCAACAGAGATCAACCTAGACTCTGGCCTCCTCCCAAATGGCAGCCATTGTCCCTGTTTCTGGCCTCCCCCCTCCAACTTCCTCTACCCAGTCCCATTCCCCTCAACCCCAACCTATCCCAAGCACACAGGCAGATCAGCATGCACACAAGACCACACACAGGAGTGGCTCAGGCAAACACAAGCCGCACACATCATCCCACAGGCACTCACTCAAACACCATCCAGATGCAGACATACCAACATCCACTGCCTCCACTGTCTCTCCCTCCTCCTCGTTCTCCACCTCCCTCCAGTAGTGTCTCCACTCACACCTGCATGCACTACATCCTCATCCATTACATCCCCTGTGTCCCCTCCCACTGTGTGTGCCCCCTCCTCCCAAAGTACACAAATGCAAGGACTCAGACACCCAACAACCATCCACCTCACAACAGCATCCAGCCCACCCACCTGCACCAAAAATCAGCAAACAGGCACCTCCTACAACCACTTCCTCTTCCTCCACTCCCAAACCTTCACCCTCTTCCCGCATCAATGTCCCTAAGAAGCTATTCCTCTCCACCGTTGACCTCTTCCCTACCCCTCCCCCCATCCTTCACATCGGGCCAGGGTGCTCAGAACCCAGATGAGCATCTCTTCCACCCAGTCCACGGCCACAGTAATGTCGACAGCAGTGTTGACAGCTACTGCAGGTGGAAGAGGCTCCTGGGAACCCGGCATCAGCACTGAAAGTGTGCCTGCACCAGCTGCCAAAGGGAAGGTCAAGGAGGCACCACCAGCTGGCAAAGCAAAGGGGAAGGAGGCACCACCAGCTGCCAAAGGGAAGGGCAAGGAGGCACCACCAGCTGGCAAAGGGAGGGGCAAGGAGGCGCCACCAGCTGTGAAAGGGAAGGGCAAGGAGGCACCACCCGCTGCCAAAGGGAAGGGCAAGGGGCTTGCACTAGCAGGCAGGAAGGAGAGGAGGCCTGGTGCTGGGACTGATTCTCAGCCCCCACCACCAACCATGGCAGTTTCAGCCATCCGAGGCTGCAGGGGAAGGGCTGGAGCCTCCCCCGACCACTGTCTGCACCACCACCAGCACTGCCAGCAGCACCACTGCCAGCAGCAGCAGCCCCAGTGGGCAGCCGTCGAGGCTGCAGGGTAAGGGCTGGAGCCCCCCCACCACTGCCAGAACCGCCATCAGCACAGCCACTGCCACCACCGAGCAGCCGTCACTGCCGGCGGGTAGTGTGTAGTCCTGCCTCCATGGGCTGTAATGTGACCTGGCCCCTGCAAATCCTGTAGGTGTGACACCCAGGTGAGAGACTGTGACCTTGCACTCCCTAAGATCTGCATCACAGGGCACAAGGCCCCCTCCAGAACCAATAGCACACATTTATACTATTTTATCTTATTACACTCCTTTTTTCCTTGCTTTATTCCTGAGGGGTACGGGTGGAAATGTAATGATGTTGCATGTGGTTGTGTGTATGGTGTTGGGGGTGGAGGTGGGGGTGTTGCGTGTTGCATGTGTGTGTCACTCTCTTTTTCCTCCCCCCTCCCCTGTGTGCTACGCGGCAATACTCACCGTGGTCATCTTCACCGGCGTTGATGTTCGTAAAGCAGGAAGAGGCTTAAAGAGCTCCAGCCCTAAGCTCTACTCCTTCCCGATGTATGGATCTGAAAGTAATGAGCAGGAGCCTCTGGAGACAAAACCAGATGCCTCAAACAGGACGGTAGAGGAAGAGAAAGCCTCACAGAATGAATTGCTGAAAGCAAGAATGACTGAAGGAGACCCAAGGGGTGACCATAAGGTCAATCCACAACCCTCGTGGGTAACCAGTGTGAATGAAATGTGGGCTGCAATCCTGAACTCAATGCAGGTAACAGTAATGGCAGTTCAGTTTCACTCTGACAAAATGGATATCCAGGTCGATCTGTTTAATACACTGGCGGTATTTGTCTCCGGAATAGAGAGCAAGTTAGAAGAACTAAACACTTTGATAACAAGGGCCCAAGACAAACAATTTAATGATTTTACCATCTGCTATTGCAAAGAGGTGGTAGATAGATTATCTCAACTGCCGCTAATTCTGGAAGGAATATTAAAAGAAGTTTGCACCGCCTGAAAAGATGAATGCACATACGTCAACTCACTTGCTACCATGCTGACATCCGTTCCCACCTTTGGAGAAATCAGAGGGCAGGCCTCATACCTCCCAAGTGGCCTTATCCCTGACAGCAGCAGATAAAAGGGACTCTACAGAAAGGAATACAACGGCAAAACCTCAGTAAAGAGGTCTTACAGACACCAGCACTTTCACCATCTGCCAACAATTCTGGGAATTCTGAGAACCCCACAGCCCGGGAAAATATCAAAAAAAGAACAAAAACGTGCAAAAAAGTGCAGGAAGTCGGCACGGTCTCACCATCTAACCACCACAAAGGCCACTGAGATTAGCCCCATAGAATTAAATAAGGAGAACATGGCCTTAAGTGAAAGACAAAATGTGGATAGCACTTCCCATGTCAATTTAAATGTCAACTTAAATGGAGCAGCAAAGAACGCCCTCGACCCAGATGTCATCGCCCCGATAACAAGGACATCATTCGTCCACTATAGTCAATGACCATATGGATGAAATAGCAAGTCCCTCAAGGGGTCAGCAGAGCATAAAGCCCAAAACAAATACACCAGGAGTGTCTAGCCCACTAATTTGACCAACGCAAGTAGCAAGAGAAATGCACAACCTGCTACACAGAGTGAAACCTGCTACACGGAGCAAAACTGGCCAATTCAAATTCGCACGAGCAGCCATGAGTTGAACCATCAGCTGCTTTGGATCCCGGAATTCACCTCAAGATCCCCCACAGATGTTCTCAATGGCTCCACTATTTCAAAACTTATAAAAGCACCTCCAGACCTCCAACATGTGTCCACCGATGACATTGCTGCTATAAAATTAATCCAAGCAAGAGATCAGATTACTGACCCAATGCTCATTATCTTTTCAGCGCCTGATCTCCCTAAACAAATCATGGCGAGGAAGGGCCTCTTGAGAGCCTGGGGTATTGAAGTGGTCATTTATCAAGGTGAGAGATATCCGTACCCGCTATTACAAAATCAACATTCCTACACATCCAAGGGTGCATGGTCAGTCTTGCGTGGGACACACATAGCCATTAATCTAAGCAAAGCCAGTGAAGAAAAGACTAGCAAAAGGGTAGCCGCTCAGTCCCCTTTGAGAATTCAAATATGGAAGGAAAATGGGAGAAAGAGACTAGTGTCAAGCCAGAAATCTCGGCCAGATTGGAGATGGTTACCATTGGCATATCCTCAGGAGCGGCTGGCAAAAGCTGACTAGAAGGGGTATTAAACATCTGCTCATGCAATATAGGTGGCCTACAGGCAAAATTGGAGGACCCAGCAATAATCCAATTCTTTAGGTAATTTAACCTTATATTGATACAGGAATCCTGGGCCAAGGACTCAATACCCCTTATTGGATACACAGAATTTCTTAAACCAGCCATGAAAACTAGCAGATCTGGTAGGGCAAAGAGAGGCCTAGCAATTTATGTCAGCACAAGTATTCTCGCCAAGATTTCAGAGTTTAATGAGGAAGATCAACCATTCCAACTAGTCAGGGTACACGGTTGGGGAAAGAATATTCAGGAACCACTGAGTCAATATATGTATTAACCCAAAAAAGAAACCAGTTGAAGTTAAGAACCTGCTAAAGCATCTGGCGTTTATAAAAAGTACAATACACCCGGCACATTGGCTAATTTCGGGTGATTTTAACCTCTATCTATTCCATAATCCCGGTGAGGATCACATTCAAACCGTAGCAACGGTGCCTGGACAAACTCTCCCAGTGAACAGTAAGAAAGATAAGCTAGGGGAGAAGTTCATACATATGTGTGGGTCTGTAGGCCTCTTTGCGCTAAATCCGTCCAACATCCTGCCAGCATGGACAAGATCCTCTGGATCCGATCCTCACCGCATAAGCCAGAGGAAGCAGTTTCCCTGAAAGGGGTGATCGACATTGAAAACCTTAAACAATTGAAATGGTCATCCAACTCCATTAAAAGTCAAGCAGAAGAGGCTCTATCGAGGCTAGAATCCATAGCCATGGACCCTGCAAATTTGACAACGGTCTAGGAGAACTTCGTCATTGACCTCACAAGCCAAGGCCCCTCGGAAAATGCAAAAAAGGGAGCACAATTGAAAATGAAATTGAACTATTGAAATTGCACACACATACCGCAGCCTGTTCGTAGGAGGAAAGCAGCAGTATATAGGCTGCTGAGGCGACTGCACAAATTCCCAGAGAATGGAACACAATTGAGTGCCCTGCGAAAGCAAAGGAAACTCCTTAAAAGGGAAGTGTGGTCCTTTAAACATCAGCAGGAAATGCTTTGGGCCAAGCTACATCATGCGTCAAAGTCATCAGACTCAAAAAGATTCTGGAAACTTATTAATTCCATTAAGGGTCCAAAGGCAGCCAACAATGCCAACATGACAGAAGAAGCTTGGGTAAACTATCCTGAAGTCACATCTAAGGGAGCTGCGCACCAGAGAAGTAGTGTTAGCTAAGGGGGTACCCAACACTTGGGAACCTGACGACTTGAATACCCTGATTATCACGGCGTCAGAGTTAATAAAAATCATCGGAGGTCCCGAAATGACTGCGCGCCTGACCTCAACGGTTTACCGCAAGCTCTGTTTAAACAAGCAACAGAAAAATGGTCTGACTTCTTGGCTGCAATGTTTAATCACGTTCTGACAACAGGAATAGTGCCGGCAACATGGAAGAGTTCAATATTCCACCCTATATATAAGGGAGGGAAGGCTGCCTCGCCAAGCAATTACAGACTAAGGCCCTCATTACAACCCAGGTGGGCGGGGGAGAAGTGGCGGTCATACCGCCAACAGGCCGGCGGAAAAAAAAGGGAATTATGACCATGGCGGTAACCGCCACTTCTCCACTCCGACCGCTGGGCTGGAGACTTCGGTCTCCAGCCCGGCAGTTGTCACCAGACAGCCGGCGGTACCAGGACCCTGCATACCGCCATGGATTTCGTGTGGTTTGGAACCACCATGAAATCCATGGTGGTAGGCACTATCAGTGCCAGGGAATTCCTTCCCTGGCACTGATAGGGGTCTCCCCCACCCGAGTCCTCCCCCCACACACGACCCCCCTAAACCCCATAAAGGTGGCAGGACCCCCCTCCCCACCGCGCACCACCAACATTGACACCCCCCCACCCCCACCTCCAACATTGACCCCCCCAAATCCACCCCCAACATTGACACCCCCCTACACGCACACATACACTACAACACATACTCGCACACATACAAACAGACATGCAAACAGCCCGACCGGCACACATTTTCCAGATGCACAACACACCCCCGCATGCATACACGCACTCACACACCCCCTCTACATACTCACACGCACACCCCCATGCATGCACACAACATCCCCCCACCCCCTCCCCTAACGGACGATCACCTTACCTGGTCCGGTGATCCTCTTGGAGGGAACGGGGTCCATGAGGGTTGCTCCGCCGCCAGCTCCCCATCACCAGAACACTGTCACGCCAAATCCTGGGTTGTGATTCGGTGGGCGGTGTTCTGATGACGGGGCGGTGGAGGTGGAGCAGCCTCCACTTCCCCGCCGACCGCCAGTATGGCTGCTGGTGGCTCTCCGTCCGAAAAAAGGACAGAGGGCTGCCAGCAGTCATGATACGCTGCGCAGAAAACCGCCTGCACTGGCGGTCTTCAGCACGGCGGTACCTCGGCGGTCCTACAAAAAAGACCGCTGAGGTTGAAATGAGGCCCTAATTGCCTTCTTAGACGTTGATCTCAGGTATTTTTCGGTATGCTTGCTGCAATACTTAGAGGCATGGATTGCAGACAACAACATACTTCCCCTAAATCAAAGTGGTTTCACCAAGAACCAGTGGACGTTATTGAACCTTATGGCTCTGGGACTTATTATCAACAGAGTAAAAGCAACTGGGACTCCCACATACCTGTTTTTTGTTGATTTTAAAGCTGCCTTTGATTGTGTCCCCTGCTGCAAACTATGGGCTAATCTACAGCAATGGGGGCTGCCAGCAACTATTTTAAATTTAAATGCCATCAAATTGATTTATTCTGATAAGTCGTGAAGTTTAAACTTGGGAAGGCTCATACCTATCTAGGCCAGTCAAAAAAACAGTTGGTTTAAAACAAGGCTGTGTGCTGGCGGCAATTCTTTTTAATATGTACATAGCAGACCTCTCCGCCAAGTTAAACAATCAGTCAGCCCATTCCCACTCTCTTGGTGGTCAACAATTCTTTAACATGCTTTATGCAGATGACCTGATATTGGTTAGCAACACCAGAATTGGCATGCAAGAACTTCTGAATAACCTAGAAGGGTATGCAAGAATAAATAAATTAGAAATAAATCATAGCAAAATTAAAATGATTGCCCTTAACTGTAGACTCTCTAGCCAACGTATGTGGTATCTTAACGGAAAGACCATAGAGGAAGTAACCTCGTACAGATACCTAGGAGTCATGATAGACCCTAGATGCAATTATGTGCCTAAAAAAAAAGCGATAAAAAACAAGGCATATGCACTCATTCACACTTTTGGAACTCTTGCAAATACCATTCCTGGCCACGCTCTGAACACACTGACAGCCATAGTGAGAGAAAATTACTTCCAACTCTCACCTATGGGACTGAAATAAGGAGGGGGATGGAGGAAACTCGCCTGGACAAACTTTTGGTAAAGGCCTACAAGCATGTCTTCCGGTTACCAGGATATGCTTCCCCGGTTCAGGTCAGACTGGAATTTATGCTGGTCAAGCAGTCAATGGCTCGACCCGCAGCATATATCAAATGTTGCTATAAACTGTGTCATGCCACAAAAGGGACGTTGGCTAGCTTATTGTGGCAGGAAATTAATTTGAAAGAGGTAATAGTAATTATAAAAAGTATCTGGAAAAAAGCCTAATACATCTGAACCTAGGTGATATATGGGATCAGTTGCTTCCTAGCCTAGCTTTTAATAAAGTAGTGAATAAATCAAGCAAATTACACAGCTGGCTAGAAGACAGGGAAGAACTGGCTAAAAGAAGTCTGGCGGTATTCCGTTGAGGGTCATGGTGGCAGACGGAGGTAGGCCATGCCAGAAAAACACCGCCTATCATATCATGAGCCATGATACGGGTTGGCGGTGTTTTGCTGGCGGACGCTGCTGCTGGCAGCAGCGCCGCATCCCATCTCCTGCCGGAGGACCCCCTCCAAGCAGGTAAGTCGGGTTCTCCGACAGGAGAGGGGGGGATGTTGTCTGGGTGTGTGGGGGTGTTGTGCGTGGGGGTGTGTGTCTGTTTTTGTATGCGTGCATGCGGTGTGCGTCGCATGGAATGCGTGCATGAATGAATGAATGTAAGTGTATGTTGTGTGTTGTGAATATGTGTGTGCTACAATGTATGTTAATGTGTGTTGCGAAGTGTGGGTATGTATGTGTGCGTGTGTGTGTGGATGTGGGTATGCGTGTGTGTATGAATGTGTATGTGTGCACGTGTGGGTGTGTGGATGTCGGGGGGGTTGGGAGTGGGAAGGGGGAGGGTGGGGAGGCCTCTGGGGAGGGGGAGGTGCGGGGGAGATCCCTATCAGTGCCAGGGAAGGAATTCCCTGGCACTGATAGTGCCTACCACCTTGGTTTTCATGGGGGTAAGATTGCCACGAAAACCATGGTGGTAGGCGGGGTCATAATTCAGAGGGTGGGATTGTGACAGCCGCCAGGCTGGAGACGTAAGTCTCCAGCCCAGCGGCTGTTACCACCCTGGCGGACGGAACAGTACATTGGCGGTTTGGCTTGAGCTAAACCGCCAATGTCATAATTTGGGAAAAGGTACCGCCAGCCTGTTGGCATTACCTTTCCCCAAATTACCACCGTCTGCTAGGGTCGTAATGACCCCCAAAGCTCCTAAAGAACCACCACTAGTGGCTGCCCCCTATTCATTGAAAATTTAACAATGCTTTCTAAAGATAAGGCTATGTGATGTGGCAGCACTAGACCTCATGCCACAAGTAGACAACCAGAAATGCCGCCTATGTCATCAGGCAGTAGAAAACTTAATGTATGTGGTCTGCATTTGTCCAGCTTTGGCCATTGAAAGAAGACCAATATTGAAGAAAGCACTAAATGAATTAGGGGTCAGATCATGTAGACAAGCTGTAATTGAAGCACTTAACCCAAGAAACTCCATACTGAATATCAGGTTCATCCAATTTCTGGAAATTTTTATTTCCATAATCTGCCCCTCCACAGAAATTAGTGGACAGGAACTTCGCCATGGGTGCTAAAACCACTCCACCACGGAATACGAAATCTGCCTAGTATGAATAGGTTGGAAAGAGGAAGGGCAAATAGTTAATGTAGTCATGTTTCTAACTAACTCTGCAATTAAGTCCTATACTAGTAATCAGAGTTAAGTGGTGCTAACCTGCACAATGTATTAACTATCTCTTGTTTTATAGCATTATTAATGTTTTCTTGCACTAATAATGTTTTGCTTGGATCCTGACGACCCTTCTTCGTATCGCCTGCTTACCATGTTAAATAGCGATGTTAAGATACTTTGTAAGATTTTAGTCACTCGACTCCGTGGGGTGATTAGATGCTTGGTGCATGAGGATCAATGTGGGTCACAGCACGTCCTATAATCTGTGCCGTTTGGCTCATGTTCTGCATGAAACTGAGGGCCAGGATATTGAATTGGCGCTAGTGTCCCTGAACCTGGAGAAGGCCTTTGACACAGTTGAGTGGGCTTACCTCTTGGAGGTGTTGCAGGGCATGGGGTTCGGCCCTGGCTTCTGAGCTTGGGTGCGTTCATTGTACACTGCCCCCACTGCACGTGTTCGGGTGGGGGAGAGCTCTCTGACTTCTGGGAGATTGGCAGGGGTACGAGACAGGGATGCCCGCTTTCGCCTCTCCTTTTTGCCCTGGCAGTGGAGCCACTGGCATTCTGGCTTTGGGAGGGGCTGGCACTATGGGGGATCTGGGTGGGGCAGACTACTCATGGGGTTTCCCTATATGCAGATGATGCATTGGTATATCTTCGGGAACTCCATGTATCGGTGCCGTTGTTGCTGCAGAGGTTGGATGTTTTTAGGGTAGTTTCTGGTCTTCAGGTAAATAGGAAAAAAATCACTCCAGTTTCCCTTGGGGTCCCTTTACGTGGTTCCCCAGGATGAGTTACCAAGGGCAGGACTCAGGTGGGAAGTTAAGAGTTTCAGATATCTGGGCATGTGGGTTACTCAAACGGTGAATGAGCATGAGAAGCATAATGTAGAGCGAGTAGTTAGCTCCCTGGAGAGTTCGTTCTTGTTCTGGAATAGATGACCTCTTTCTGTAATGGGCAGGGCCACTGTAGCAAAGATGGTGTTCTTGCCGCGGTGTCTATACCTGGTCCAGAACTCTCTACGTCCGCTCAGCTCTTTTGCGGTCTGGATAACTTGCTGATCTCGATGATGTGGGCCGGTCGACGAGCAGGGTGGTGCGCCCACATTGCAGAGGGGCCTCGAGTGGGGAGGGCTGGCGATTCCCAATATTAGACAATATTATTACGCAGCACACCTGCAATATGCTGCTAAGTGGATGACGGATTCCGATAATTGGGAGAAAAGATTGTTTGCAGGAATGTTGGATGGGTGGACTTTGGTGCATCTCTTGATGTCAGGGGGTCGATCTGATCCCGTTGTTCCCTACTTGGTTAAGACCACTGCCGGGATCTGGGAGCAGACAGTTAAACATGTGCTCCGACGGGCCCCTTTTGACATGACAGAGAACTGACGATACGGGATTTAGCACCCTTTAGGGATATGGAAAAGTTAATGTCAATCGAGGTTTGGATGCTGCGAGATGCGAGGTGGCTGGAGATCTATACCCCAATGGAGAGTTAGTTTCTTTCACTGAAGCTAAGTATTCATTCAGCCTGGGCTCTGGGCAATTCTTGCAGTATGCAAAAATGGAAAGTGTGGCACGAGAGCTTTGGAGTGGTTTTCCAGTATCCCCTAAGTCCTCAGCGGTGCTGAATGGATTGATTAACTGGGGTGAGGGGACTCACCTGATTACCCGGTTTTATAAAGCTCTTCGGGAGGATCAACCAGCTGTGATAAGTGTGGGCGCTGGGCATGGGAGTGTGAACTGGGGGAGCCCATAGCAGACGCTGATTGTGAATTGTCCGTGTCCCTGGTGTGCACCATATCAGGTAACAATAGGTTTAAGCTATTACACTTTAACTTTGTGCACATGACATATCTTACGCCTACTGACTAAACAAGATCGATCTGAGATGCAAAGTGGGGTGCCCCAGGTGTGGCGCACTTGTGGCTTCCTTCCTGCATTTGGCCTAGACCTGTAGGACGGTGTATGCCTTTTGGCACGAAGTGGCAGCGAAAGTTGAGGAGGTTACGGGATGGGGTTGGAGGCCACTCCAATGACTTGTCTTTTGGGTGTGGTGCAGAGACCACAGGGCCAGAGTGTTCCATATAAACTAGCACAGCTGGCGCTGGTATTGGCACGGCGCAGGGTAGCTATTGGTTGGATGAGCACCCGGAGTCCGTTGATTTCCTGCTGGATACAGGACTTAATGGAATGGGGTCCGGGTGAGGAACAACATATGGGATGAGGGGGCACTCATTGATGTCGCTGCTTGTGGAGTCTTACTGGAACGGTTCACTGGTGTGGAGGACTTAAGCTCTGCAGGTAGTACGGAGGATGAATTGAGTGAGGATCCACATTAAAACTACTGAGCAGGTGACGACCAACTACGGTGTCAACATGTTTCTATTTTCCATAATTTATAAAATGTCTGGTCTCATGTGGATCTTTTCTGGGAGGGGTGGGTTGGAGGGAAATTCTCCTGTAGTGGTTACTATCGCCTCTTAGCTTGGACTTCCATTAATAATACCCTATTGTACTGTGATATAATGATACTGTCATGTCTTGCAATATCCTGCGCTGCACTGTATGTTTACTGTAGATTATAATTTTCAAACTTATCAAAAACAGTTAAAAAAAGTTTTGCTTAATTTTATGCTTAGAGAATATTTTATGGTTTTAATCAACTAACAAAGTAAATATTCATGTCATGTCATCAACCAATTCAACAGCAAGGGGTTCACGAAGATAGTGACCATCGATCAGCAGAAAGAAAACAATGTCAAAACCAATCCAAAGAAGAAAGGGAAACACAGTCAATAGTACCCACAGGTAGGACGTTGTTGAATTAAGTAGTTACGTTTAAGCCATTTGAAAAGCATATGTCCTTTTGATACAGGCACTGTAGCTGATGCTGAATAGTTTGAAGAGAAGTTGTCTATGTCGGCAAAGTGACCAGAAGCAGTCTGTACAAAAACTGGAGCTGGTGCATGTGTAACAGAACTGGCAGATGTATCCTTTGGTGGTGATGCATTTGAAGAGTGCAAATTTGAATTTTGGACATTTCTTGTCAATTAACTGGTGACGGAAAACAACAGAGGTTCATTCTCCGCCCCTCCCATGCTAGGAGAAATAATTTCAGCATCATTGATTGCTTGAAAAGGTACATCTTGAAAGGTAGTGAGAGGACTACAGTGACTACTCAGGAGACCTTGTGATCTACTGTACAGGATCAGACACATTGTGCAATTTGACATGGTCAATTGAAGCAAAACTGTTTTTTGTAGAACCAGACAACAGTGATAGAATGACAGTTCTGGTACCTTGTATTCCCAGGACTGGAAACAGTGTTTGAGATGATATCCAAACTCTTTCTTTACAGAGATCTTTTCGTAAAGCAGATCCCCAACTTTATGAATCCATCTGTGGATGTTGGCAAATCCCTCATTGTCAAGGTGGTAGCAAGTGCAGATGAATTTTCATCACAGAACTGTTGTAATTTTTGCCAGACAGTGAACTGTTCAGTTCTGTGAAATGGTATCTCTGCCGTCACCGCGCTAGAACCATCTTGATCAGTGTTAAAGTTGGCATCCTTGGCGTGGTCTCCTCTACCTTTTTGTCTCTACTTCCCAGGTTGTTGATGTGTGCTGGACTCTGCTTTTGCTTTTTATTGTACTCTGTGACTTTTATCACTGCTAACCAGTTCTAAAGTGCAGGTGCTCCTGTGTAAAATGTATGTGTAAGTGACTACCATGATTGCCATATTTGATTTACTAGTAAGTCCCTAGTAAAGTGCACTAGAGGTGCCCAGGGCCTGTAAACCAAATGCTGCTAGTGGGCCTGTGGGGGAAAGTAGCATCTTTCTAGCATGGTTAGCCCCCCTTTTGGCCTCTTTGTAAGTGTATGTCAGTGTGTTTTTACTGTGTCACTGGGATCCAGCTGGTCAGGACCACAGTGCTCATAGTTTATGGCCTAATGTGTGTGTCTGTATAGTGCTTAACTGTGTCACTGAGGCTCTGCTAATCAGAACCTCAGTGCTTATGCTCTCTCTGCTTTTAAATTTGTCACTATAGGCTAGTGACTTCATTTACCAATTTCAATTGGCACACTGGACCCATCCCCTTATAGAATGGGGCCTTATGTACTCTGCAGGAGTAGCGCCAATATTTTGGTGGGGATAACTGGACCTGGTACAAGGTGTAAGTACCCAAGGTACCCACTACAAGCCAGGCCAGTCTCCTACTTTGGTGGTGCGGTGGTGGGAGAAGTACTTGCAATTGCTTTACAACTTTTGTTATTGGTGCTTTTCACAAGAAAAGCTTACTCCAATACTCATAGCATACATAGTATATACCTAGAAGTAATTTTCTAACTTTCAAAAAAGTTCTTCAAACTTTGCAAACGTTTTTACAAAGTTCTGAAAAGTTTTCTTCTTTTCTCTAAAAAGTGAGCTCTGTTATTCTACTAACTTTTTACTCACTTTCCTAAACTTTTTCTCTTTCAATATGTCTTCTGTAGAAGTTACCCCTAAAGTTGTGAAAATAACATATGAGAATCTTAACTTTAAAAGTTTGAGGGGTCTCTGTATTGAAAGAAGTTTATGGGTTGGGAAGAACCCCAATAAGGAGTTCCTCTTAAATCTTCTCCTCCAAGATGACCAGGGACTCAGCACTGGTCCAGATCAGACAGAGGGGAGTGGGGTAGACGATGATTCCAACCAGGAAGGCTCAGAGGAGCAAGCTGACAGTCCTGGGGAGGGCCCTTCCACTGATTGTTCTGTTAACAGACCCCTTAGTACAACTGGGAGTCGGAAGGGTTCACACACTAGTAGGGCTCCGTTCACACCTAGAGGCCAGGTCACTAGGGTGGCTCCAGTTAGGGATAGATCAGCATCTGCACATCTCCATGTTACCTCTGTTTCAGAGGCATCCCACACTTCTAACCCTGAGGACCATTCCCTAGATAGGAAACTCAGAACGCTGAGGTTAGAGGAGGACAGACTGAGGCGACAGCAGCAACAGTTGGTCTTAGACAGGGAATCCATGGCTGTGGAAAGGGAAAGGCAGGGTTTGGGGTTAGTTCCCATTGGTGACAGCAGCAGTTTCAGAATTTCAAATGTTAGGGAACCTTCATTTGACTCTAGGAATCTGCATAAAGTTGTCCCTCCTTACAAGGATGGAGATGACATATATAAGTGGTTTGCTGCACTTGAACGGGCCTGTACAGTTCAGAGGGTCCCTCGTGTGCAGTGGGTTGCTATCCTGTGGCTATCCTTCTCTGACAAGGGGAGAGACAGACTCCTTATTGTGAGAGAGGATGATGCAGATAATTACCAAATTCTAAAAAGTGCACTCTGAGATGGTCTGGGCTTAACCACTGAACAATACAGGATAAGGTTCAGAGAGACCAGAAAGGAGTCATCACAGGATTAGACAGACTTTGTAGACTGTTCAGTGAAGGCCCTAGAAGGTTAGTTAAATGGCAGTAAGGTGACTGACTATGAAAGCCTATATAACTTGATTCTGAGAGAGCATTTATTGAATAACTGTGTGTCTGACTTGTTGCATCAGTATCTTGTGGACTCAGATCTGACCTCTCCCCGAGAATTGGGAAGGAGGCAGACAAATGGGTCAGAACAAGGGTGAACAGAAAAGTTCATACAGGGGGTGACAAAGACAGCAAAAAGAAAGATGGTGAAAAATATCAGGACAAGCATGGGGATAAAAGTAAAAACAAAGATCCTTCTTCAGGTCTAAAACACTCCTCTCAGGGGTGGGGATAAAACATCTTTGTCTTCTTCAAACTCTTCACACAATAAGAAAAAGCCTTGGTACTATGTGTGCAGAGATAACGGCCATTGACCAGGGGATAAGTCCTGCTCAGGTAAAGCCCCTGAGCCTACCACCACTAATACATCACACTCTAGTGTCCCTGGCAGTAGTGGTAATAGTGGTGGGACTACTGGCAATAGTCAAACTAAAGGTGTAGTTGGGTTCACTTTTGGGACCATAATAGAAACTGGGGTAGACAGTTCCAAGACAGCTTCTGTTACACCTGGTGGCAATGGCCTTGCCACCTTGGCTGCTTGTCCCCTTAACGTGGATAAGTACAGGCAGTCAATCTTAATAAATGGTGTTGAGGCAGAGGCCTACAGGGACACAGGTGCCAGTATCACTTTGGTGACTGAAAACCTGGTGTCACCTGCACAACACCTCCTTGGACAGAAGTACCAATTTACTGATGTCAATAACTCCACGCAGTCTCTCCCCTTAGCTGTAGTTCAACTTAGATGGGGTGGAGTTACTGGTCCTAAGCAGGTGGTGGTATCACCCAGTTTACCTGTAGATTTTCTCCTGGGGAATGACCTAGAGGCCCCAGGGTGGGCTGAGGTAGAGTTTAGGACCCATGCATCCATCCTGGGTATGCCTGAAGAATTGCTTCCTCTCATTTCTGGTGAAATTAAAAAGCAAAGGAGAAAAAAAGGCCTGAAACCTCAGGATCCCTCTCCACCAACAGGTAAGAAGTGTATCAAAGTATCCTTTCCCCACCCTGCCACTGAGGATACCATTCCTGTGGTGGGAGAAACCTATCCTGGGGTGGAATCTGTACCAAGGGAGCCATCCGCTACCACAGCTGGACTCCCAGAGGTCAAAGTACCTCTCTGTGGAACCACTAAGCCAGATGTACAAAATTGCACCATTTTAGTAAATATAGAGCATCCATTCAGCCCTCCCAGAGAAATTTTAGTGCAGCAGCCCTGCACTGCCTTCAAACACTTAGGACAGCAGCCCTGTCCTAGTGTGGAGCTTATAGGACAGCAGCCCTGTCCTGCTCCAACTCGGGAGAAACAGCAACCCTGTTCTCTCTTACAGCCATATAGACACAATTTTTACCCAGCTATGGCTTTGTTGAGACAGCATCCCTGTCTAGCATTTACTGCATTTGACATAGGCCCAGTGGACCAATCCCACTGCCCAACTTTAAAACATACTAATGAGAACTCTGAGAAATTATACTCACACTGTTGGTTAGGTAAAAATCTCTAAACAGGGTGGTTTACATCCCCATAGGGAAGTAACCATACAGTGGATGATAAAGGGAGTAACCACTCTATTGCAGATCTACTCTCCACTTATCACCACTTGGACAGTAAAGTCTCAACTGGCCAAGGTTAGCCTTATGGTCCTTCGTTTGGGGGGGTTATGTGAAAAAGTAGCCTTTTTCTAGCAGGGTTACCCCCACTTTTGGCCTCTTTGTGAGTGTATGTGAGTGTGTTTTTACTGTGTCACTGGGATCCTGCTAGCCAGGACCCCAGTGCTCATAGATAAAAACCTGTATGTCAGTGTGTTTTGCCTGTCTCACTGGGATCCTGGTGGTCAGGACCCCAGTGCTCACAGTTTATTGCCTAATGTGTGCGTCGGCATAGTGCTTAACTGTGTCACTGAGGCTCTGCTAATCAGAACCTCAGTGCTTATGCTCTCTCTGCTTTCAAATGTGTCACTATAGGCTAGTGACTTAATTTACCAATTTCAATTGGCACACTGGACCCCCCTTATACGTCCCTAGTATGTGGTACCCAGGTACCCAGGGCATTGGAGTTCTAGGAGATCCTTGTGAGTTGCTACATTTATTTTGCCACCCATAAGGAGCTCAGACAAACCCTTTCAGAGGACTGCCGCAGCAGCCTGCTGAAATAGTGCACACATTATTTCACAGTCATTTTCACTGCACTTAAGTAACTTATAAGTCACCTATATGTCTAACCTTCATTTAATGAAGGCTAGGTGCAAAGTTACTAAGTGTGAGGGCACCCTTGCACTAGCAAAGGTGCTCCCACATAGTTCAGGGCCAATTCATGGAACTTTGTGAGTGCAGGGATGCCGCTACACGCGTGCACTGCATATATGTCAATACCTATATGTAGCTTTACAATGGTAACTCCGAATATGGCCATGTAAGGTGTCTCAGATCATGGAATTGTCCCCCCTTTCCAAATTTGGTATTGGGGAGCCAATTCCATGCATCCTGGGGGCTCAACCATGGACCCCCAGTACTGCCAAACCAGCTCTCTGAGGCTTGCAATGCAGCTACAGCTGCTGCCACCTCCAAGACAGGGTTCTGCCCTCCTGGGGTCTGAGCAGCTCAGTCCCAGGAAGGCAGAACAAAGCATTTCCTTTGGGAACAGGGTGTTACAACCTCTCCCTTTGGAAATAGGTTTTACAGACTGAGAAGGGGTAGCCTCCCCCAGCCTCTGGAAATGCTTTGAAGGGCACAGATGGTGCCTTCCTTGCATAAGCCAGTCTACACCAGTTCAGGGACCCATTGTCCCTGCTCTGGCGTGAAACTGGACAAAGGAAAGGGGAGTGACCACTCCCCTGTCCATCACCACCCTACGGGTGGTGTCCCTAGCTCCTCCAGTGTGTCCCAGACTTCAGTCATCTTGCTTTCCATGGTGTGGGAGCCCTCTGGAGGATTCTGAATGGCCAATGCCAGCAGGTGACGTCAGAGACCCCTCCTGATTGGTCCATACCTGATAAGGTATCCACCCCTCTCTCAGGGCTATTTAGGGTCTCTCCTGTGGGTTCTCTTCAGATTCTACTTGCAAGTTTCCAGCAGGAATCCCCTGCAACTACTACTTCATCCTCTGACCTCGGATCAACCGCAGCCTGCTCCAGGAACCGCTGTAACAGCAAAAAAGTATCCAGAAGGGATACGTTTCCTCTGCAACTTCAGCTCCAGCCAGCAACTGCAACAGTTTCCACAGTGTGCATGCTCTGAGGACTACCTGTCTTTACCCTGCACCAGTAGGACTGAAGAACTCTCCCGTGGGGTGACGGAGTCACTCCCCTGCTGAAGCAGGCACCTTCTAAGTCGACGACTGGTTCTCTTGGACTCCTCTCTTGGTGACGAGTGTTTCCTTGGAACTCAGAGGGTGGACCCCATCGACACAGACTGTCCTGTGGTCCTGCTGTCACAATGTGGTGGAGGAAAGACCTTGCCTTCCCCCAGAACGACAGTACTCCTGTGCACCACGCCTTCTTCACCTCCTGCAGCCTCTGTGCACTATTTGAAAAATTCCTTCATGCACAGCCCACGTCCCCAGCACTCTATCCTGCAGCGCTCAACTCGCTGAGTTGATCTGCGGTGGCGTGGGAACTTCCTTTGTACTGCATTTTGCACCTCCTTTGTCCCCGTGTCCTGGGACTCCCATGAGTGCTATCTGGGGCTCTAAGGGCATTCTGAAGTGCTTCCTCCTGATAGAGTTGAGTTCTCCAAGGTCCCTCCTGGGTCCAAATAGCACCTACTTGACGTAAAACGCAACTTTGCCAGAACTAAGGCTTGTTGGAGGAATCCAGAGCCAAAACTCGCCTGTATCCAACTTCACGACGTGGGACATCCAGTGCATCATGCTGGAACCCACTGATATCTTCCTAGGGTGCATTTCTGCAGTCTTCGTTCAACCGGGGATTCTTCTTTTGCACCCTCTTCTGGGTTGGCAGGGGCTTCTGTCCTTCCTGGAACTTCTTTCGACTTTTGGACTTGGTCCCATTCCTTTTCAGGTCTTCAGGTCCAGGAATCCAGCAGTTGTTCTTTGCAGTCTTGGTTGGTTGCTGCAAAATCCCAATCACGAGGTGTAGTGTGTCCTAAGGAAACTTGCAGTACTTTACTCCTGCTTTTCTGGGCTCTAGGTTGGGTTAATTTAATTACCTTTACTGTATTCTTAATCTCCCAGCGATTCTGCACCCACTACACTTGTCTAGGGGGGAATTCGTAATTTGCATTCCATTTTCTTAGTATATAGTTTGTGTTGCCCCTACACCTATTTTCTCCTATTGCATTCTATGCATTTCCTATTGTTTGCACTATCCTATGTCTAATTACTTGCCTTATTTTGGTTCTAGTGTATATATTGTGTACAATACTTAACTCCAGAAGGAGTATTGCCTCTGAGATATTTTTGGTACTGTGTCCCCCAAATAAACTACCTTTATTTTTGGTAATACTGAGTATTGTCTTTACTTGTGTATAAGTACTTTGTGGCTATATGTGGTATTGCAGGAGCTTTGCATGTCTCATAGTTCAGACTAAGCTGCTCTGCTATAGCTACCTCTATCAGCCTAAGCTGCGAGAACACTACCACATTTCACTGATAAGGGATAACTGGACCTGGTACAAGGTGTAAGTACCCAAGGTACCCACTACAAACCAGCCCAGCCTCCTACAGCCTGCAGCACTGGTTGTGCCACCCACATGAGTAGCCCTGTAAACATGGCTCAGACCTGCAACTGCAGTGTCTGTAGGTGCAGTTTTAAACTGCCAATTCAACTTCGCAAGTGTACCCACTTGCCAGGCCTAAACCTTCCCTTTTTATACATTTAAGGCACCACTAAGGTAGGTCCTAAGTAGCACCATGGACAGTGTGCAGTGTATATTAAAGGTGAACATGTACTGGTGTGTTTTACATGTCCTAACAGTGAAATACTGCTAAGTTCTGTTTTCACTGTTGCAAGGCCTATCTCTCTCATAGGTTAACATGGGGTCTGCCTTTAAATATTATTAAAGTGCAGATTTCCTTTGAGAGCAGATACAACTATGGATCATGGGATCTCTGAACTCACAATTTCAAAATAAATCTTTTAGTGAAGTTGTTTTTTAGATTGTTAGTTTGAAAATGCCACTTTTAGAAAGTAGCCATTTTTTTGGATAAACCATTCTGTGACTCTGCCTGTTTCTGGATTCCCTGTATGGGTCAGTTTGACAGCTGGGTTGTTTGTGAATCCCCTCTAGACAGTGAGGCAAAGGGAGTTGGGGTGTAGCCTACATATCCTGATGAGCCATCTGAGCTAGAGTGGAGGGAGGAGTGGTCCCTTACACCTGAATGGGCTGTGCCTGCCCTCTCAAAATGCTGTCTCCAACCACCTGGTGTGTCTCTGGGGCCTGGCCTGGGCAAGGCAGGATCTTTTGAACAGAAACTTTCCTTTTAAGTTTGCCTACTTCAAAGGCAGAAAGGGGTATAAGTAGTGGACCCAAAACCCCAGACTTTTAGATCACTTCTGGTTTCAAGAGAAACCTCTGCCAAGGAGGAGAGCTGAAGAGCTGAGGAGTAGTGCTGCCCCTACCTGTGATTGGGCTATCCTGCAGTTGCTGCTTCTGTCTGTGAAAGGGGACAAAGACTGGTCTTTGTTGTGCATTCCTGCTTGAGAAGAATCTTCAGGGCTTGAAATTATCATGCCTCCTGTTTTGAAGTCTCAGGGCCATCAAAGTCATCCTCTGCCAGCACCTGGGCTCTCTGCTCAGACTCCTGCCCTGCCAAGTGGTGCCCTATCCAGTCCCTGGGCATTTGAAAGGTGAAGATGGCAGAACAAGAGCTGAAAATCCACACACAGAATGCTGTGCAAAGAAACTTTTAATGCACCATCTGCAAAGTGGCTGATAAATGATGCGCTGCCGGCTCCACGGCTAAAGTCGAAGCTCCACCTGCATCGCTGAGAGATCTATGCATCGTGGCTGGAGAAACGACACGCAACACCCACTTGTGACTGCTGATAATGATGCAAACCCTACACAGCGCAGTTTTCTAACACGGTGCAACCGGATTTCTCATGCATCGTCCCGGGGCATCAAAGTCATCCTGACCCTGTGCAGATCCGAGATGCCCTGCCCAGAAATCGATGCATCGCTCTTTTGCGAGGGAGAAAATGATGCATCGCCAACCCGACCGGAGAAGAAACAACAAACAAATTCCTTTGAGAGGAAAGAATCAACGCATCACTGCCTTTTCCGATGCACGCTTGCCCGTGTGGCTTTATTTTTAACACTAACTAGGTACTTTGTGTAAAATCACTGTTTCAATTGTTTTCTATGGAGTATTTATGATGCCCTAGCGCTACCTTGCACCACTCTAATGTCATTATTTTTTACATTAATGTGGCGTTACAAGGTCAAAATCCCTGCGCTGTATTTACAGGGTGGTGCAATGCATGCTTTGAGCCACTCTGTAACCCTTTGTGCCACATTATGCCTGCGCCAGGCATAATGTATGCAAAGGGGGCGTTTCCCCCGTTAGGGGTGCTGGAAAAGTGGCATAAGGAAATCTCTGAAATTTCCTTGCACCATTTTCTATGCCACTTTTAACACCTGCTCAAGAGTAGGCGTTAAAAGGGGGCTTCCATTCTTTAGAATGGGGCCTTATGTACTCTGCAGGAGTAGCGGCAATATTTTGGTGCTATTCCTGCAGAGTACATCTATAGTGTCATAAGAAATGACGCTATTGCCCCCCACCCTGTGCCTTGGTATGCTGTATTTAAATACGGCACTCACATGGTGGTGGTAGAGGGGTGCTAAGGGGCGCAGGGAAAGTGGTGTTGCACTCAGTGCAGCGCCACTTTCCATAAATCTGCCCCTTATTATTTTGAAAATTCATATTTTGACTTGTGTATGTTGGATTTTTGTCATGTCGGGCTTGTTTGATTTAGAGAAATATGGCATATTTTTCTAAACTGGTTTAGTGTCCATTTCAGAGTGTCTTCACAGTATTACTTTGTGAGTTGGTACAAATACTTTACACATTGCTTCTGAATTAAGCCTGCTTGCTCGTGCCAAGCTACCAAGGGAGTGAGTGGGGAGTTAACCAGGTGTGTTTCTCCTACACCCTGACTAGAGTGAGGGTCCTTGTTTGGACAGGGGGTATCCTGACTGCCAACCAAAGACCCCATTTCTAACAATCAGAGATATACTTAGATATCCCAAACAGGACCTCACCAGGGGCACGTCCTCCAAAGACTTTCTGGGCAGATTGTTTAGTGCTCTCCAGATCCATACAGATGATGAAGCCAAATACGACCTGAACCTAATACTATAGCTGATAAGGATTGCTTTGAATCTTGTTTTTTTCCGCTCCACAAGCATTTCCCTTGGGATGATAAGGAGACAGAAAAGCCACTGCAACACCCATTGTTGCCATGGTGTCCCTGAACGCCTTGGAAGAAAAATCAGGGCCCTAGTCCGAGTGAAATGCTGCAAATGCATATGTCCAGATGAAGACTTGCAAATCTTTAGTAAGAGTTCGAGCATCAGACGATTGTTGTAGCTGCACACCTAGAAATCTGGAGCATGAATCTACAGCAACTAGAATGCGTATGTATGCACCATCAGATTTAAGAGACATCAATGGTCCAGGTTCACGCATTGTAGTGGTTTGTTGGTAACCAAGAGATATGTCTGCGGTCACCATTTGATGGTGTTAACGACATACCGCTTAGTCTGTTTTTATAGGTCATGCTATCAATAGCATTTCTGTAGAAAAAAGATAGTAGCTGCCACACCAGCCTGGGCAGAAGCAACCTGTTCATGTGTTTTGATTATATCTAATCTTTGAACTAGGTTTAGGATCACACACTCACCCACCCCTGGTATAGTTGCAAAGGCAATATTTTGGGGGGTTTAAGTGCTAGGAGTATTTTGGAGGATATGGTTTTGGTAAGGGCTTGCCGTCAGCTGAGGCTTTCACAGCAACTAATGTTTCATCGCCCAACTTCACCTGGGAATGATTAATCTCATCAACAGATCCCGTAGCAACTGGAGATTTGGCAGCTTCATCAGTCAAAGAATTTCCCACAACGTGTATTCCAAAACGTTGGTGACCCAATGTATGTACTACATGAGCCTGCAGCTGCTTATCTTTAACATCAGCCACCTTCCCTCACAAGAATTTGTGTTTTATGGTGTTTCCTTTTGAGTCTCCGAACCCATTAAGGTGCCAGTAATGTAAGTATTTGTAAAATGACTGGACACAATAATATGAGTCACAGACAATCAGTGTAGAAAGTCCTGGATCCATTGTGTTTCAATTCCAAAATTAAGGCTTTGAGCTCTGCAAGTTGTGCTGTGCAGTCCCCTCGGGTCTGTGTAAAGGTTTGTTGAGGGTGGAATTCACCATCCCTCATCACTCCACAAATGGCTGCACAAGCCCCAGAGTATTGATGTTTATTACATACAGCTGGTTGAGCCGAACCATCGGTGTAAATTATTATTTGGTATTGGTCAAGAGGCAAAATGTTAGTGGTCATCAGATATTCTAGTTCATATTGTAAAACTTCTTGGGTCTGAAGCGTGGGATCAAAAATGTAATCAACATCAATAGCAGTCAGGGAAGTCACCCATTGAATTCAACATGGATGTAATGCTTTGCCTTCTGAAAGCTTGCTTTGGGAACAGCCTCAAGGGCTGGTATTGGGGTAATGACAATGGTGCTTTTTCTGTGGGCTAGTGCCTTTCCTTTATGGCCACCATCTGAATTTCAATCAATATTTTTTAGGGTGTGAATATGCTGCTTGAACCCAATGGCGCCAGGAATTACCTGGATTACTAATTTGTTTTCTTGTCACATGTGTAAATGTTTTGCTTCAAGTACGTCAATCGGTGGTGCACTGGACATTTGTATATGTTGTGGTGTCCAATGTTTGCAGGAATGAAATCTGGACGAATTAAGTCATAAAGTGTTTTTTTGTTATCTGCATATTCTGGAATGTAAGTTCTGCCAAAATTACAGAAACCAAGCAGTGACTGTAATTTCTTGACTGTGTTTGATGGTTGTACCTGTACACACTTTTCTTAAAAGTATGGTGTTGGACTTGTCCCTCATTTGAGAGTTCTTATCCTAAAAATAGGACACAAAAAAGCTTTTTTTGTTTTCTTGAAATTGAACTTGTAGCCCAACGCAACAAATCCCCAAACAATCTGACCCACCCGGGTTATGTGTGTGTTGAGATCGTCATATGTCAAATAAATGTCACCGACATAGGACAACACCATAAGATCAACATCATGTAATATTGATGTCACACTTTTCTTATACCTTTGAGGGAGTTTGTAATTTTTTCTTTGATACCCTAGTGTTGTGAAGTGTCTAAATCCTGACCTTGAGGTGTTAGATTTTGGTAGAAAAGATCATTGGAATTATCCAAGGTTATTTTGTATTTTTTGCACACTATGGGCCTGATTCTAACTTTGGAGGACGGTGTTAAACCGTCCCAAAAGTGGCGGATATACCACCTACCGTATTACGAGTTCCATAGGATATAATGGACTCGTAATACGGTAGGTGGTATATCCGCCACTTTTGGGACGGTTTAACACCGTCCTCCAAAGTTAGAATCAGGCCCTATGTTGTTTGTGAGTGCTGTGCTATGTGAATTTTGTATGGCTTATGTGCATGTGTGACTGTTTAAGTATCTAAGACTTTCCTAAATGAATAGTCTATTTTTTCTACCGGAAACAAGGGATTGTTCATTGGGGAGACGCAGGATTGGATTTCTCCCTGGTAGTCAAGTTGTAAGAGAATTTCCCTCACTCGTGCTTTAGCCTCATGCTCTATTGGATATTGATGTTGTATGTGTGGAGTGGGCCATATTAGAATGACATGGTAAGGGGAATTCCTATCCCACCCCACATGGTTACGGTACATCACTGGTGCTTGTGCCAAAGCCCAGTCGGCAGCATAAGCCTCTTTTACTGCATCTGGAACGAGGACTGATAAAGAAGGAAAAATTAAATCTTCCCCTTGTGGGACTTTACGGACAATTGCAGATGGACAATCTTTTTCTGCCAGGAGGATATATTAACTGAGTGTTCATCATCCCCAATAAATTACTTTAATGGTGTGCTCCATGTCTCCCTCAATCTATAAATGTAATTTAAAAACCCTGTGTTGTGGGGCGACAGGCCTGTCCACTGTTTCAACTGCAGGGAAGTCTTTAGTCGGTGTCACATCCAGACGTTCTAGAAGATTCTATCGAAATATCATGACCTCTGCTGTGCTGTCGGGCAGAGGTTGCCGGCGCCCTGTTCTTTAGTAGAGTTCTCAATATGTGTGGCATGTTTAGCTGAAATAGCCTCGACCTTTTTCTTTTTAAACTGGGGTTTTTGTTGCAGAAGTTTCTTTTCCTTTTTTGTAAAGATCTCTGAAGAGCATTGTGACTCCTTTTCCAATTTCACAAACTTGTTTTGATGTTCTGACTGCTCTCCTCTCTCACTCCATTTGTCGGTTGAGTCCTGGAAGGAAAGAGATGGGCTAATATCAGTACACTGATAACTGTCATGAGTTTTTAAAGTTTCCCTATTTCATAAATTATCTCTTTTTTCTAAGGTCTCAAAATGCAGAGATTCTCCTCTTTGACCCCTTTTATCTTCATCAGATTTTTTTTTGTAATTGTGGTTGTAATTGTGGTTTATTTGGTCTGGCTCCTAGCTATACTAGCATAAGTTTTGGAAATAATCTTTGGCAGCTCACGCTCCTGATTTTGTGGACGACTGTCCCTGAGTCACTGGCATTTTGGCAATACTGCTGCTTCCCCTTGATTATTTCTTAAAATAACTGAGGACACTGTTTCAAAGTTAAACATTCATTTCATCACCAAATCCAGCCTATTCATTTTGACTTTGCTTTAACTCTTCCGAAAGATTCGCAAGTGTTGGTGTGCCATGTATAGTGGTGTAAATATCAGCAAAAACTGGGCCCCATGTCGCCCAGTCGTCTATTGAGGAAACCATCACAGATGGTAAGAACATTGTGAGATTTCTATGTTTTTCTTGGGGTCCCATATGGGGAAACACCTCTTCCAGCTGATTTGTGTTTTTGTGCAATCCAAAAAGGAATTTCCTCCCGTTTGGTGGGGGGTTTACCCATTACTGTATGTACAGTTTGCAGATAAATTCCTGCAACAGCTAATTGATGTCCAACTGGAGCAGCCCTCACTGGGGGGGGGGGGCAGTGTTTAATATCCACATTATGAATTATATTAAGTGTCTATATATACCTACAAGGTCATTATATAATTAACATAATTCTGCTACTGGCATAGCTTGTATATTGGGATGTGGTGTATATGTAGCCAATGTTGGCCATGTGGGTCCATCATTACTTAAAGGACCTAATCTGACATGTTGTACTATGACTGGAAGGGTAGAGGTATCTTACTTGTTAGAAATTGGGTCTCTAGTTGGCAGAGGTATGCACCCTCTCCAAGTAGAGATGACAATTCTAGCCAGGGTAAGTCATAACACAACTTAAATTATCCTGTGCTCACCCTTGGATAGCTTGGCACAGAGCAGGCTGGCTTAACTTAAAAGGAAATGTGAAAAGTATTTGTGCAATAACTCATATGGTAACACAGTGATAACACCACAAAAAGAACTCCACACCATTTTAGAAAAATAGATAATATTTATCTGAATAAAATAAGACCAAAACGACAAGACTCCAATAGGCACAAGTCAAGATATCACTTTTTAGAGGTTTTACAAGTCTTTAATTAATAGGAATAAATAGATGTATGATTTTAGCACAAAGTACCTTGGATGCATATAAAATATTGATGCAGAGGGCTGTTGAGGAGGTGATGTGTCGGAAAGTAAGGTGATGCATTGATTCTTTCCTCGCAGACAAGGGATGCATCGATTTCTGGGTGTGTGGCCTCGGCTTCTTACTCTGGTGCAGGGATATTTTGATGCCCAAGGACGATCCATTGCAAATCCAAAATGCCCTGTGAGGATGAAGCAGGCACTGCATTGATCCAGTAGGTGCTGCGGTGATTTGACAGACACTGTGTTGATTCTGCAGGCGATGCATCTGTTTTTGCAGGTGTTGCTCGATTTTTCGATGCATTTTCTCTCTGATGAAATCTTTATTGGTCCTGAAACTTCTAAATAGGAGACAAGCTCAGTCCAAGCTCAGCAGGTTCAGGGAGCAGCAGGCAGCAGGGCAACAATCAAGAGAGCAGTCCTTTCAGAAAAACAGTCCAGATGAGCCCTTTGGGCAGCACGGCAGCCGCTGTGACGGAGCCCAGTTGTAGGTCCAGAAGTGTCTGATTTTAGGGGGTTACAGACCAAGTATATATACCCAAATGTGTCTTTGAAGTGGTCACCTCACAGAGTGATTTTGAAATGCACCAATTCCCCTTTAAACTCATTCCTGTCTGCCAGGAGATCTGTGTGTGTGTGTGTGGGGGGGAGTTATCAGTCCTTTGTGTGAGGTCAGGCCACTAGACTTTGATGTGCAAGTGAGAGCCCTCTCCACCCTTCCTGCCCAGGAAGACCCATCAGTATGCAGATATATGCAGACACAGCTGAGTATCCTGTGTCTGTGGCTGTCTCAGTGGAATGCACAAGGGGAGCTTTCAATCAGCATGAGCTAGACGTGGATTGGAGGCAGGCTGTAAGGCACAGAGAGCAGTAAGTGCAGAGAAATGCCTACTTTCCAAAAGTGGCATTTCTAAAATAGTAATGATAAATACAACTTCACCAGTAAGCAGGATTCCACACTACCATCCCACCAAACCAAACATGACAATGCCACTCATGCCATTCAGATACAAAAAATTACCACTTAAAAGTATTTAAGGAAATTTCCAAATCTGTCCTATGAGAGGTGCAGGTTTCACAGCAGTGAAAAACGATTTTGGGAGTTTTTCACTACCAGGACATGTAAAGTTCACAAGTACATCTCCTGCTGTTTACTGATATAACACCTTGCCCTGTGGGCTACCTAGTGCCTGCCTTAGGGGTGACTTATATGTAATAAAAGAAGGGAGTTTAAGGCTTGGCAAGTCAAAGTGGTAGTGAAACTGCACACACAGGCCTTGCGCTGGTTAGCAGTGGTAAAGTGCCCAGAGTCCTAAAGCCAATTAATCAATCAATCAATCAGGGTTCTTGAGGAACATGGCTACTCACCGGAGAGGGTCTGAAAATGCTTGGGAGAGGGGAGAAGGGTTGTGCACTTCAGTCGAAGTGCCAGGTCTTGAGGTCCTTCCTGAATTGAGGCAGTGAGCGTGATCGTCTGAGATGTAGCGTTAGAGAGTTTCAGGTCTGTGCAGCAAGGTAAGAGAAGGATCTTCCTCCGCCCGAGGTCTTGCGTATCCTTGGGATAATGTCCAGCGCCAGTTGGGCGGAGTGGAGATGTCTGGTTGGTGTGTAGAAGTAGAGGCAGTAGTTGAGGTATGCAGGTCCAATGTTGTGGAGGGCCTTGTAGGAATACGTGAGGAGCTTGAAGGTGATTCTTTTGTTGATCTGGAACCAGTGAAGGTCTCTCAGGTTACCGGAGATGTGGCTATAACAGGGATCTTCAAGATAAGTCTGGCTGAGGCATTCTAAATTCTCTGCAATTTCTTTTGGGGTTTTTGGGTGGAGCAAGCATACCGTAGTCAAGCTTGCTGCTGACAACCACCTGGGTGGCCATTGTGCTGGACTCGGTTGGGATCCACTTGAAAATCTTCCAAAACAGGCAGAACATATGGAAGCAGGAGGATAAGACAGTGTTGATTTGGCTGTTTATTGAGAGTGAGGAGTCAAGGATGATGCCAATGTGATGTGTGTGGTTGGTGGTTTGTGGGGGGAGGAGGGGTTTAAGCGCTGCAGGCCACCAGGAATCATCCGAGGTGGAAGGGGTGATGCCCAGGGTGAGGACTTCAGTTTTGTCTGAGTTGAGTTTGAGGCAGCTGTCCTTCATCCAGGCAGTGACTACCTTCATGCTTTTGTGAAAGTTGCTTTTAGTGGCTGTAGGTTCATCGGTGAGGGAAAGAATCAGCTGTGTATTGTCTGTGAGGCCACTAGCAAGTAAATACTGTGTGACTGGCTGTCTATAGTTTGCTGTTAGGATGCTTTGAGGTAGCCTAGAGACATAACAGTCAGACTCCTCAGGGAAGTAATGGTCAACAGATCATACCCCTTTCTGTCATGTACAGAAGGTCTCATACACATGAAGGCAAACAAAGAGATGCACAAAGGTTTCAGTACATTTATTCAACTGCCTGCATCTTAGTATATCAAATACGAGTTGTGATTATTAGAAGCATGAAACATTATACAGCATTGATTGTGACCATTAGTGTAAAAAATATGAACAGTACCAAAATCCTGGATTAAGCATGAATCTATGGTCTCTAGCCACACCCTAATCTCCAAACCTGAGAGCACATTGGTGTGTAGCCCTTCTGTCAGTCCCAGTCTAAAGGAGTAGTCCCGACCCCATACCTGAAGAGCCACAGGAGTCAGTCCGTTATTCTGCTGTCAATCCTCCTGATTATCTGGAGGACAAAACCAGGGTCCGTGTAGCTGTTGAAAAGATGGCAGACAGCATGCAATGGCTCTGGCTGGAATCCCTTCTGCACTATTCCGGCCTTTGTGGTGTTTTTATAACAAACATGTAATGTTCTAAGAACAGGGCTGATGTATTTCTATGTCTACGGTGTGAAGATGTACTCCAGGGCTCTTGGAGCGGTGATTCTAGGTAAATTATCACTTACAGCCTTGAGCAATGGCACAGAGTGAAAAGTACACAAAGGGCTGATAAATGTAAAATACAAACAGCAATGCTTTCTCAGAAACAACTGATTAAGAAATAAAAACATGCAGGTTAAAATCAAGCCATGCTAAAATGAAATAAATTGAATAATGAATAAAACGTGTATATAGGTAAAAGGGCACAGGCAGCAGGCCTAAGGCTAAAATGAGGATGCCCAAACAACGTCGTAAACTGAACCCATGACAATACGTGCTTGATCAGCATCACAGATCTTTTCATCTGTGCCACCATAATCAGCTACTGACTCAAAAAACACATGACATAATGAGGTAGAAAGTCGCTCACTCATTATGTCAAGTGTGATGTTACTCATACCTCTAAATTATGTATATGTTTTAGAATTAATACCCGGTGGGGTAGGTGGTGGCACTTTAGTGTCAATGTTGGTTGGTGCGAACACTGACTGTCTCAATTAGTTCTTTTATAGATGTTGCAGGTGGTTCAGATGAAGGGCCTTCACCACTTCAGGATATATATTTTGCAACATAAAGTAGCAAATTTGACATAAAAGGGTAAGCCACACTGCTGCTTTACTTTTCAACAGTTCATATCGGAAGACAAACATGTCACTTTGTTGCACACCCCCGTACTTTCTTCAGAGTTCAATACCTAGTGCAGTCCTTTATTTAGTTGGTTCAGCAAGATCCTTTATGTGTTTTTATGAGGGAGGTAGGCTATTCATTCATTCACCAGTGCTAGGTATCTTGTTAACCCTCACTGCTCCCAGATCGTCCTACTGACAATGACACAGGTTGCTGAGGGGCCAGTCCTTTTTGTGGATTTAAGTCATAGAGAATATTTATTATGTTAACCTTGCGGAAATTCATCCGCTTGGTCCATTGATCTTATTCTAATTTACATCAAAAAAGTAATTGAGAAGAACTATTTCTGGTTTCTACAAACTCCAACTACAAAGTGGACTTTTCTTACTTGCTTTAGATGGACTTACAAATAATGTTGAAGGCATCACCCACATGTTTTCATACTAAAAGTTACTGGGAAACAATTAACACATCTTTTTAAAAAAAATCAATTTTAGGTTGTATTTCTGTTGCCATTCACTTGTAACAAAGCTCAGCCATTTATATATTTTTTGTTATTCCCCTTTCGCCAGGTGTTTCTGATTAGTTTTTGCAGTTTTGTCTGGGGACTATTTCAAGATTCTGTCAGATTGGGGGTATCAGCATTGGGATTGCCCGTCCTCTGTCCAAAAGTCTGACAGTAATGTGTTTTAATGATTTGCGGTTGGAGTCAAAGATTGCTATGGAGGGAGCTGGCTTGATGAATATCTGATGAGTTTAAAGAGGTTCTCTCGGCGTTTGTTTGTTCATCTTTATGAAACTAGGAGCATATGGCTCACACCTAACCTCTCAAACAGAAAAGTAAGATTGCTGGTACAAAATGCAGTAGGATTGCCTTTGAAGCAATTATGTTGAATGGTCAAGGATCAGGTATCAACTAGTCTAAAACTGGCTTAACAACCAGGATGTATTTGAGCACTGTTCTTCACCCAGCACAAAGTCACTTATATTCACCACAGAAGCTGCCCTGACCTCATGGAACAGTTCATCAAGAACACAAAGATGAATTATCACCAGCTCCATCTGGTAAAAATAAAAAAAAAGTGAATTAGTTAATCCCAGAAAACATCTTCAGAACTGCTATTCAATCCATTTTACTCTTTTTTTACAAAAAAAATCTATTATTTTTTCAACAAACCATATACCATTCCCACACAGGATCGCACTTGCCAACAGTGAAATGACCAATCAAACCCACTAATTAACAGTGCACAATAGTGAAAGCAAATTTGAAGACAACCTTATCATCAGTGAAATGACCAGTCACACAACAGTGCACAATAGTGAAAGCAAGTATAAAGACAATCGCCTAATACACCCATTCCTAAACCCATCTGACCACAAGCACCCTGACCCCAATGTCTTTTTTACCTGACCTTTGAAAGATCAATTCAGCTCACATCACTATAGATCCAGACCTTCTCCTCCAAGGAGCAACCATGCGTCTCCGATCATTACAGTGTAATGCTCGATACTGGCACCATGATGCCCAAATGTTATAGTGTTTAAGGGGCCAACCTCTAGGCTTCTATATCGGAATCTCCATGCTCATGCATCTGTCTAGTCGGTGTTCCACCCTTCTAGAGAGGGTGGGTCTGTGCCATTCCTGGCACTAGCAATGTCTGTTTTTGATATCACCAACCCTAACCACAACAGAGCGCTATAAAACCTATTAGCAACCATATCCCCAGTTGTATATCCATTTTAGGATCGTGGGACAGCACACACCCCAACACTGTCTCCAGGCACCACAGCACTACCCTCCTTAACAAAGCCAATTTAATGCATTCCCAGGTCATAAGGAGGACGCGTCCCTGTTCCAACTAGCATTTCAGGCAACTCACGGTGTCCGTCATCCACCTACATCTTCCAAAGTTTTTCCTAAGTATAGTAGGCCCTGTGGAAATACTTCCATTGTTTGAGTCAAAATTGTGAGGCAATCGCTGTCTGTCTGGGGGAGGCACATGCCTTCCTCCAGATGTTATCTGTCAGGTGCCCAAGTCATCCTTCCAAACATCATTTAGCTGATCAAAATGTGCAAGGGGTGTTAATTACTAATGATCTGTACGTCTAGGAGAATTTATGTTCACTTAGTTCCTCCATAAGTATTTTGGTATCTAGGTGATTGAAGTCTGGTATGCCTGTGCAGCCTTTAATGTATGGGATAAGTGCATGTCTTAATTGCAGATACCTGTAAAGTTGTGAACTATGTAGCTCGTAATCTCCCTGCAGTTCCTAGAATGATTACATAGTAGACTCTGACATAAAGTCTCCCAGTTGGAATGTGAATAACACCCCAGGACCTAAAACCTTCCAGGGCTGCAACCTGAGACAGCTGGGTCCTGCACTATCATGGGGTTTCCTTGGTCAAACACCCTTCCCAGCCCACGATTCTATGAGAGTCCTGCACCACCTGGAGCACAACCTATGTGGCTGCTGGGAGGCGCACTAGTGGAACTCAGTACTGTCTAGGAAATTAGGGTAGCACTGACTGTTGTATCCACCAGGAGCAATGTTCTAAAGTTTAGTCATCTAATGTCCAACTATGCTAATTCCAAAGAGCTTCAAACAACCCACTGGGAGAAAGCACAGAGGGGAATAAAACAAGGTACATAGGGGAAGAGACAGTGTTCAGGTGTCCGCCCTGGGTCTACCACTATCTGCCCTCTGGAATGTCTGCTCATGGAATACTGTGTTGTGCACTGATGGAAGGATCAGTACCCCTGGGATTCTTGTGATCCTGAAAAAACAGTATATGTTAGAACATCAACAACACTACTGGTGGTGTTCTGCGTGGTGGCTAAGTAACCTGTTAGATCTTTATACTTAGAGCAGTGTTAGTAATTCAATGTTCTGGAACCTAGTGGAATGTGCAGATTCGAAGAGTCTCGCTGAAATGTCCTGCACTAGGCCCAACTTGACCAAGGTTGTAGAAAGATTGGAGTATAGGTAGAGCTCTAATAATCAGAGTGCAGAAGGAAGCTCTTGTAATCAGAGTGCAGGGAATGAGGGCTGAAACACATATTAAGAGCCCAGCGCTAGGTAAACAGGTGTCTGTGGGTCTTCTGGGGAATTCTCACTTACTCTTCACTTACACTATAGCCCTTTCCACTCACACTACTTCAAACATTGCAAAGGAAAGGAAGCACAATGCAGGCATGCATTTCGGTATTTGCAGGATGAATAAGGCTCATCCAAAAAGGATCTTGAAAATAAGGCTTTCTCTCTCACACCAACAACTAGTGCTGGTATTCAGTCCCCAAAGCTGAGCTGCACTGCATACAGAGGTTTTCCCAAGTCCTACATTGCTGCTAAAAGCCTATTAGTTGTACTTTACATGCAAGCTTTTGTCATATATTGTTAATTACATGCCCCTGATACACGTGTGCGCTTCTTTAAATATTATTTTTAACTGTACCTTTCTTAATTTTGCAGGATATGATTCAGTGCTTCAGGACTGCCGACGCAGTCTGGAGACTGATCCTGCCATGATGTGGGGCTTGGAGGAATCCAGTAAGGGTAAGTGAAGATGCTGCTGGTTCAGATGCCAGCTCCTTGCATGGTCTTTTAAGGCCTGAGGCTGCCAAGGTGGCTGCTGAGAGTTCTGAGTCTCGCACAACGTAGGAACCACCAACCAGATGGTTGGGAGCCAGGGCACATCTCTGGCATTCGTCTGGGACATGAGTGGGCTTGTTTGTGGGTGTGTCTGGAATGCCAGCATGCCCTTGGTCAGGTGAGGCTCCCTCACATGTGGCAGCAGCGTGTGTAGGCATGCCTGTGCTGAAGGAGTGTGTTGGTGTGTGAAGGAGGTATGTATGTGTTGCTTTCATCTTGTCGATCACCGCACTGGTCCACAAGGGCCCATAAAGGGCTGAAGGGGTGACGGGACAATTAGCATCTGACACCTTTAGAGAAAATGCAGCAACTGCAGAAGGGGTTGTCTCCCTCATCACACACCATTCAGTGGTGAAGTCAGAATCTTCTGCACCCGAAAGCCGCCACTCGTTTATGACAATAAGATGAGATGCCCTATAGTCTGAGGACATGTCTGGTGTGACGAGTTCCCCATTATTTGTGGATGTGTACCACTTAGAAAGGGCAATCATTAGGGCGCGGTTTCTACACAGAAACCCCGTTCTCAGGGATTCTAATTTCTTAAAGACCGAGGGAGAAAGCAGGAAGGGGTAATTCTGCATTTGATAAAGAAGACAGGGCAGTAAAACCGTTTTATAAATAGCTGATCGTCCAATAATGGACAGTGGCAGTGTACCTCAATAGCTCAGGTCCCTGTTCATCCAATCCAGAGGGGGTTCGATGTTCTGTTCCCAGTCCCATGCCCAGGCCCATGCAGGGTCATATATGCCCACGGGTATTGGAAACCCTCCCTGAGGATCTGTAAGCTCATTGTCTAATCCAGTGCTTCTGAGGCACAGGCCAAAGGATTCACCAAAGATTTGGACTTAGCAATGGTGAGCCCTGAATACTCATCAAACGTCCTCAGTATATATAATACATGGACATATATGCCAATGGGACTGTTAAAAAAAACAGCACATCATTGGCATATCGTGTTATCCTGCCTGAGATTCCCAGTGTCCACTCCAGACCCTCAACAAGATGTCAACCCTCACCAACGCTACCAGGGGCTCAGATGTTACAGCAAACAGCAGACAGGTGACGGAGGGCAGCACTGTCTTGTCCCCCAGTACACTGGTAATTGGCTAGAGATTGAACACCCCACCCTTACTCTTGCCTGAAGGTTAGCGAATAGCATGCTCAACCAGATGATGAATTTAGGCCCATAGTTGATCTTCTGCAGCAGGCAAAACAGATAATCCCAACGTACAGAGTCAAATATCTTGTGGAAATCTACCAACAGAAGTTTGTGAGCTCCAAGTATTCTGTGGGACAGCGCATTGTACATTCGTAGGCACAAAACCCCCATTGATCTGCATGAACTAAAGTGGGAATTACAAAACATCACCCATTATCTAGGACCTTTACACACATTTTAAACTCTGTGTTCAACAGGGAAACAGGACAATACAATGAACAGTCATCCAGTGGATGTCTCTGCTTATGTATGACCACTATTTCTGCAAGCGGGCGGTCAAGGGGGAGCCTGCAGTTACCTGAGCCTGCTTGGCATAAGCCATAGGGGGTTAAGGAGCAAATTTCCATTCACCTTAAAGAACTTTACCAGTATGCTATTGGGGTCTGGGATTTTGCCAGAGTGGAGCTGTGAGAGCCCCCCCCCCCAATCTTTTTGAATATGATCTCTCAGTCCAGGGAGTCCTGGTCCTGTTCAGACAAAGGGTGCATGTGCAAATCTCTCACAACATCCATAATGGCCTCAAACTCTCCCTCAGGTGTTTGATTGTGCTCTGTGTAGCGATCTAGGCCACATTGGCCTCATTCATGAGTAGAAGAAGTATTTCTTGTTGTTGGAGGAAGTCTAGCACAGGGATAGGGGAGCCAGATGCAGCATAGGGTGCCTCCAGCTCAACTATGTAAGTCTCCAGATCAGTAATTTCTGGTCTGCACTTTTTGTAACTGCCTGAGATAGAACCAATAATATTGCTCCGGATAGTGGCCTTTAGGGCCTCCTAGAAAGTCTTCAGGGACTCAATCATACCTGTACTAATGTTAATGTATCTTGGAACTGCAGTGTGAATGTGCGTTCTGGCCCCAGCATCTTGAAGCCATCAGTAATGTACATACCAACCCAGCTACAAATGCCATGGCCCTAGCTGGATCCACAACACCAGGGGAGAGTGGTCTAAAAGACTGTGAGCATGGATATGAGTAAGAAGTCCAGGTGGGAAAAGACATTATGGGGTCCAGAGTAGAATATATAGCCATATTCCCCTTGATGTAACTCTTGCCATGTGTCTATCAGGCTCATAACTGCCATAAATTGGATGACAGGAGTATTCACCGCTCGGTCCCCCCAGTCATGGAGGTCTGATCCAATCCCCACTCTGCCACTACGTTGAAGTCTCTCTCAAATAGCCAGCACCCTGTCGGTAATTGTGTCACTAAGGCCTCCAGAGCATGTAAGAACTCATTGATGAGTTCTTACATATCAGTTGGAGGAGCATGTATGCTGGCCAGTGCCATGGGGTGCCCAAGGAGAAGCTTGAAATAGCCACATAGTCACCCTGGTTTTCGTCCATTGCTTGTCTTCTATCAGAGTTCAACATTAATATATCAATATGGCTGTTCCCTGGGATCCTTGAACAAAGCCTGCCTGAAACACCTGCAAATATCCAGTAATGGCAAGGAAGGGATACTTAGGGACTTATTTACAAGTCCCTTGTGCTGCTGTAGTTTCACTTTTTTTGATGTTGTGGTGGCACAATCAGTCCTCCACACTGTGCCACATTTTCAAACTGGCACAATGGGACCATTGCACCATTTTGCAAAGCCTTGCACCACATTATACCAGCGCCAGGTACAATGTATGCAAGGTAGTTGTTTTCCCATTAAAAGCCACACCATTCTGCACCTTCACACTGTCACTTTTTAATGCCTGTTCAGACCAGGCATTAAAGTGACACTGGGCTATTTAACATTGTATCCCGTATCATATTGCGGGAGCAGCGTAATTTTTTTCACACTAGTCCAGCAAAGTGTTGGTAAAGTGCCACAGATGCGTCCGAATTTCTGATGAAATATGCACCATAGAGCGCTGTATTATAAATACAGCACTAACATGGCGTTGAAAACTAGTGCATCAATTCCAATGTGCTAATTTCTTGAAAATGAGGCCCTTAGTGCACATTAGGTGGGTTAATTCCAAAAGCACATCAGCCATGTCATGTTTAGCCTGTCTCAGGATCACACTTCATTTTATGGGTGCCATTATCCACTGCATTAGCTTGTGTTGCCATCTGGGCTATTAAAACATAGTTGAATGTTGGGTGGGAGGGGCTATCTGGCTCCAATGTTGGACCTGTCTATTTATATCAGTGACTTGTGTGTAAATAGACAATTATCAATAAAGCAAAACCACAATCCACCCCACCCTGTCCCTAAACCTCTTGAACATAAAGTACCTGTCATGGATTAAACTTGAAGCTGCTGCCAAGTGGGTGACCAAACGGCAATGATGATCCTCTGTAACAACCCCATACCAATAACCAACTAACATCCCCAATTATGAAAAAGAAAATAGGAAGAACAAGGGTCCATGGGATCATCAGTTTACCTCCTCTGCTTTAATGTTAGGATTAAGTCTATCTGTGAAAGGGTTGTCGGAGGGCCTAAGTTCCCAATGCAGCTGGGTAGGGATCATCCTCCACCATGCGCCAGGCTTGGATCCATGGGTTTCAAGTGGGAGGGTTCTGGATCATCTGCCAGTTCATTCTCAGAGTGGTGCCTTCTTCGTATGCGCCTGGAGTGATGTGACAGCTGTCCCCACCTCTGACCCAGCCTCATCATGTCCGAACCTGTGGCAGAGGAGGGCCCCATCTGACGTGAGGGGAGGCCTCTCCTCTAGTCACAACCAGGCTGCTCTGAGCGTGTCAAAGAAAAGCATTTTGTTCTGTATAATCAGTTTCACTCATGCCTGAAAAAGCAGCATCTATTGAATCTGGAGCTCTCATAGTTTCTGTTTAACTGCAAAGAAGTTACACCAGTCCCACTGAACTTTGAGCACTTAGTCAAGGGAGACCTTCACGCTTATAAATTCAGATGTCAAAATCTCCTGTAGTCAAGAAGCCTTCAGGATTTTGGTCAGCAAAATTGGAAATGTAGATATTTATGGGGCGGGGCAGGACTCCCAGTGGGAGCTCCTACACCAGTGACCTGTGTGCCCTTTCCACTGCAAAGCAAGGGGACAGCTGTTCTCCCGGCACCCATGTTTTTAGTCATGCAGTCTCCGATTGATTGGGTGAGGACCACTCTGCCCCCTCTGGGACCCCCACAATTCTGATATTATTCCATCCTGAGTGGCCCTCTGCATCTTTCACTCAGAATTCAAGCTGGTGCACAGCGTTCCACAGCTCTGAAACCATGGTTTGCAGGGTGTGGACCCTGTCCTCTCTAGTTGAAATCTGGCTCTCAGCTTTCGTTAACTTGAAAATAGTATTGTGCAAATCTTGGTGCGTCAAGGAGATATCCATATTTTATTCTCCTACTTTTCACTCTAAGGTTGAGAGTAGTACTTGAATTGCCTGTAGAATGGGTACCTATTTATCAGCGGACATCAGTGTAACCATCAGCGTAGATTCCCCAACAGCAGCACCTATGGGTCACTTGTACTTGTCTATCTAATTTTGAGAGGCCTGGGACCCAGGTTTTTGACTTTCCCCATGATGGGGGCAATTTAATCCCAGCTATCCAAAGATGACACTAAGAGGAGGGATAAGTGCCCAGTTGAGCTCATACTGTCTAGCAGAAACCCTGAGTATCAATCCCTTGTGTAGGACATAAACTGTTATGGGGGGCTTTCAACCCCCTCTCCCCACCATCCAGAATCCCCCGTCCACCATGGTTGAGGGCACCTATTTGTGGCCCGGGCCACTCCTCAGACCCTGTGGCAGGTGGCGGAAGTCAATGAAAGCTCCCCTTCCACCAATTAAGGCTGGTCACATACCTCATTCCCCTGAAGCTGGAGTGACTGTTACCACTCCTCCATCTGTGTCCATTGTGCCACTTTTCTGCTAGCACCCCACTCTGTCTCTCTGGTGCAACTCTTCTGTCAGAGCTTGGGAACAACACAGAGCACACTCACAGGGGTAGCCCTGGTCTCTTGATGCTACACCCACAGGGCAATCCACAAAGCTCCAGAAAGTGGAGGGCTCACTTCCATGAAGTCTCTCCACCATGCTGGGGAATGGCTAGGCAAAGATGCCCAAAAGGCATATTGGGCCGTCACACGCTCATGACTTGTAGTGATGGGGGTCTCCCTGTACTTCCCAGGGCCTCCTCAATAATCTCATGCCCCTTACATACAGGGCCCTGCTTGCAGAATAAAACACCTGTCCATCTATCGGGTATTAGAGTGCACGGGTCCTATACCCTTTACTTTGAGTAGGCCGTGCCCATCAATGTACGGGGATCTCCTCTGCAGCGCTGTCCTTGGTGCAGGGAGGGCCAAGCTCAGGGATTCTTCCTCTCTGGTCCTACTGGGCCTTCTGGTGCTGCCTCCTGACTTTAACTGTCAAATTTATGGCCACCAGTGCCTGGGCCCCACAGGAGGACCTGGCCCACCAGACCAACTCCAAGGCCTTGGTGCCAAACTGGGACATCCCCTTAAAAACCACCCTGCCCACATGGCCATGGGATGAGGCACTGGGATGTTTTTTTTAGAGCACCCCTCTGTTCTGCAGTTCAATTCCACCATTACCACCATAGCTTCTGACCTTCTGACATGCAGATGTTTGGGCCCCCAATCTGGTTTTGCCACCACATATGCAGATCATTGCTGGTTCTGGGCTCCCTGGACCGCTGGCAATGACAGATGTAAGCGGAGACAGCCACTGAGCTCAGAAAAAAGCTGCTGCCATACTCAGGGTTGTGCCCATGGCCGCATTCTGTTAAACTCCTGCATCTGGATGGTGGTGAAGGAATGCTCTATGATCTCCCAACCTCCTCAGTGACTCCTATATCACATTGTGTCCCATTAGAGGCCAGAACATAAATTACCACATCATCCCCCGTTGAAAAGGTTCTGGGTGCATAGACAACAGGATCCAACTGGGTGCAGAGTGGTGTAGTACTGGCAAGTCCAGCCCCTGCAGTTGCAGGCCAGTGCACATATTCTATTTCCGCCAAGCGGGGAAGCCATCAAAGTATTGATTGGTGTAGGCTGATTTTGGACTGGAGGAGGGTTGTGCTGGAAATGGCCCTTTCTGCAGGGTTACCCCTAACGTTTTGTCTTTCTCCTCCTATTTTTCGGACCCTATTTTTGTTGGCTTTGGGATCTCTGGGATCTTTATTACTGCAAATCTGTACCGAAGGTCATGTGCTCTCTCTCTTAAAACTTGGTATTATTGGCTTACACCTGTTTGGCTTATTGAATTTACTGGTAAGTCCCTTGTAAAGTGGTATACCATATAGCCAGGGCCTGTACATTAAATGCTACTAGTGGGCCTGCAGCGCAGGTTGAGACACCCACAGAAGTAGCCTTCCAAATCTGCCTAAGGCCTGCCACTCCAGGGCCTGCATGCCCAGTTTATTGCCACATTGTAAAGAAATGGCTCCCTGTTGCAGTTACCCCCCACTTTTTGCCTGATACTGATGCTGACTTGACTGAGAAGTGTGCTGGGACCCTGCTAACCAGGCCCCAGCACCAGTGTTCTTTCACCTAAAATGTACTTTTGATTCCACAATTGGCACACCCTGGCATCCAGGTAAGTCCCTTGTAACTGGTACCCCTGGTACCAAGGGCCCTGATGCCAGGGAAGGTCTCTAAGGGCTGCAGCATATCTTATGCCACCCTGGGAACCCCTCACTCAGCACAGACACACTGCTTGCCAGCTTGTGTGTGCTGATGAGAACAAAACGAGTAAGTCGACATGGCACTCCCCTCAGGGTGCCATGCCAACCTCACACTGCCTATGCAGTATAGATAAGTCACCCCTCTAGTAGGCCTTACAGCCCTAAGGCAGGGTGCACTATACCATAGGTGAGGGCACGAGTGCATGAGCACTATGCCCCTACAGTGTCTAAGCAAAACCTTAGACATTGTAAGTGCAGGGTAGCCATAAGAGTATATGGTCTGGGAGTCTGTCAAAAACGAACTCCACAGCTCCATAATGGCTACAGTGAATACTGGGAAGTTTGGTATCAAACTTCTCAGAATAATAAACCCCCACTGATGCCAGTGTTGGATTTATTAAAAAATGCACACAGAGGGCACCTTAGAGATACCCCCTGTATTTTACCCAATTGTTCAGTGCAGGACTGACTGGTCTGTGCCAGCCTGCTGCTGAGAGACGAGTGTCTGACCTCATGCGGTGAGAGCCTTTGTGCTCTCTGAGGACAGAAACAAAGCCTGCTCTGGGTGGAGGTGCTTCACACCTCCCCCCTGCAGGAACTGTAACACCTAGCAGTGAGCTTCAAAGGCTCAAGCTTCGTGTTACAATGCCCCAGGGCACTCCAGCTAGTGGAGATGCCCGCCACCTGGACACAGCCCCCACTTTTGGCGGCAAGTCCAGGAGAAATAATGAGAAAAACAAGGAGGAGTCACTGGCCAGTCAGGACAGCCCCTACGGTGTCCTGAGCTGAGGTGACTGTGACTTTTAGAAATCCTCCATCTTGCAGATGGAGGATTCACCCAATAGGGATAGGAATGTGCCCCCCTCCCCTTGGGAGGAGGCACAAAGAGGGTGTACCCACCCTCAGGGCTAGTAGCCATTGGCTACTAACCCCCCAGACCTAAACACGCCCTTAAATTTAGTATTTAAGGGCTCCCCTGAACCTAAGAATTTAGATTCCTGCAACTTACCTGAAGAAGAAGACTGCTGAGCTGAAAAACCCCTGCAGAGGAAGAACAGAAGACACCAACTGCTTTGGCCCCAGTCCTACCGGCCTGTCTCCTTCCTTCCAAAGAAACCTGCTCCAGCGACGCTTTCCAAGGGACCAGCGACCACTGAATCCTCTGAGGACTGCCTGACTTCGAGAAAGACAAGAAACTCCTGAGGACAGCGGCCCTGCTCCAAAAGAACTGCAACTTTGTTTCAAGTAGCAGATTTAAAGACCCCTGCAACTCCCCGCAAGTAGCGTGAGACTTGCAACACTGCACCCGGCGACCCCGACTCGACTGGTGGAGAAACAACGCTTCAGGGAGGACCCTCCGGCGACTCTACGACTGTGAGTAACCAAAGTTGTCCCCCCTGAGCCCCCACAGCGACGCCTGCAGAGGGAATCCCCAGGCTCCCCCTGACCGCGACTGTCTGAACTACATTTCCCGACGGCTGGAAAAGACCCTGCACCCGCAGCCCCCAGCACCTAAAGGAACGGAACTCCTGTGCAGGAGTGACCCCCAGGAGGCCCTCTCCCTTGCCCAGGTGGTGGCTACCCCGAGGAGCCCCCCCCTTGCCTGCCTGCGACGCTGAAGAGATCCCTTGATCTCTCATTGAAAACCCGACGCGTGTTTGCACACTGCACCCGGCCGCCCCCGCGCTGCTGAGGGTGTACTTTTTGTGCTGACTTGTGTCCCCCCCGGTGCCCTACAAAACCCCCCTGGTCTGCCCTCCGAAGACGCGGGTACTTACCTGCTGGCAGACTGGAACCGGGGCACCCCCTTCTCTCCATTGAAGCCTATGTGTTTTGGGCACCTCTTTGCACCTGACCGGCCCAGAGCTGCTGGTGTGATAACTTTGGGGTTGCTCTGAACCCCTAACGGTGGGCTACCTTGGACCCAAACCTGAGACTTGTAAGTGATTTACTTACCTGACAAAACTAACAAAAACTTACCTCCCCCAGGAACTGTGAAAATTGCACTGTGTCCACTTTTGAAACAGCTTATTGTGTTTTATGTAAAAAGTATACATGCTAATGAAATGATTCAAAGTTCCTAAAGTACTTACCTGCAATACCTTTCAAATGAGATATTACATGTAGAATTTGAACCTGTGGTTCTTAAAATAAACTAAGAAAATATATTTTTCTATAACAAAACCTATTGGCTGGATTTGTCTCTGAGTGTGTGTTCCTCATTTATTGCCTGTGTGTATGTTCAACAAATGCTTAACACTACTCCTTTGATAAGCCTACTGCTCGACCACACTACCACAAAATAGAGCATTAGTATTATCTCTTTTTGCCACTATCTTACCTCTAAGGGGAACCCTTGGACTCTGTGCATACTATTCCTTACTTTGAAATAGTGCATACAGAGCCAACTTCCTACATTGGTGGATCAGCGGTGGGGTACAAGACTTTGCATTTGCTGGACTACTCAGCCAATACCTGATCACACGACAAATTCCAAAAATTGTCATTAGAAATTGATTTTTACAATTTGAAATTTTTCTAAATTCTTAAAAGTCTCGCTAGGGCCTTGTGTTAGTCCCTGTTAGCATTTCCTTTTAGAGTTTAAAAGTTTGGTAAAAGTTTGAATTAGATTCTAGAACTAGTTTTAGTTTCTTAAAAAGTATTCCAACTTTTAGAAGCATAATGTCTAATACAGATGTGAATGTGGTGGAACTCGACACCACACCTTACCTCCATCTACAGATGAGAGAGCTAAGGTCACTCTGTAAACTAAAGAAAATAGCAATGGGCTCCAGACCTTCCAAACTACAGCTCCAGGAGCTGTTGGCAGAGTTTGAAAGAGCCAACCCCTCTGAGGATGGCAACACAGAGGAGGAGTATAGTGACTTGGAGGGTGATTCCCCCCACCAGTCCTATCTAGGGAGAACAGGGCCTCTCAAGCCCTGACTCCACAAATAATAGTCAGAGATGCTGGTTCCCTCACAGGAGGGACCAACCTCTCTGAAATCACTGAGGATAACTCCAGTGAAGAGGACATCCAGTTAGCCAGGATGGCCAAAAGATTGGCTTTGGAACGACAGATCCTAGCCATAGAAAGGGAAAGACAAGAGATGGGCCCAGGACTCATCAATGGTGGCAGCAACTTAAATAGGGTCAGAGATTCTCCTGACATGTTGAAAATCCCTAAAGGGATTGTAACTAAATATGAAGATGGTGATGACATCACCAAATGGTTCACAGCTTTTGAGAGGGCTTGTGTAACCAGAAAAGTGAACAAATCTCACTGGGGTGCTCTCCTTTGGGAAATGTTTACTGGAAAGTGTAGGGATAGACTCCTCACACTCTCTGGAAAAGATGTCGAATCCTATGACCTCATGAAGGGTACCCTGATTGAGGGCTTTGGATTCTCCACTGAGGAGTACAGGATTAGGTTCAGAGGGACTCAAAAATCCTCGAGCCAGACCTGGGTTGATTTTGTTGACTACTCAGTGAAAACACTGGATGGTTGGGTAACTGGAAATGAAGTGCATGACTATGTTGGGCTTTATAATTTGTTTATGAAAGAACACATTTTAAGTAACTGCTTCAATGAAAAGTTGCATCAGTATCTGGTAGACCTAGGACCAATTTCTTCCCAAGAATTGGGAAAGAAGGCGGACCATTGGGTCAAGACTAGGGTAACCAAAACTTCCACTGGGGGTGACCAAAAGAAAGGGGTTACAAAGACTCCCCAGGAGAAAGTGGGTGACACTAGAAACAAAGAAAAAGAGTCCTCTGTAGGCCCCCAAAAACCAGACCAGGTGGGTGGGCCCCGAGACACAACCCAAAACAAAGGTGGGTACCAGGGTAAGAACTGGGATGCCACTAAGGCATGGTGCCATAACTGTAGACAGACAGGGCACCACACCAAGGACACTTCTTGTCCCAAAAACAAACCCCCTAGCAAAATCCCAGGGGTGACCAGTGTAGCCATTGGGGATGACTCCTCAGATGAGGAGGTCTTCATAGCCTTCAACTGGAAAAAGGGCCCAACAGGTGAGTTGGAGATTCCAGAGGGAAGTAGACACTTCCACCACCTACTGGTGAATGGAATCCCAGCCACTGCCCTGAGAGACACTTGTGCCAGTCACACTATTGTGCATGACAGGCTGGTGTTCTCAAACCAGTACATCCCAGGTGAGATAGCCAGAGTAAGAGTTAGCCCAGACAGGGTCACTGATAGGCCTGTGGCTTTTGTGCCCATAGAAGTGGGTGGGACTTTTAGCTGGAGAAGGGTGGTAGTCAGTACAGACCTCCCCCTTGATTGTCTCCTTGGAAATGACTACCCAGAGGTTAGTCAGAGCCCAAGAGAGGAACTGGTCCAGTGCCAGTCCTCTCCCAAGGATTCTGGAGTTCCTGCCTCTGCAGTAAATGCAAGTAGGCCCCAGAAGAAAAAGAAAAGGAAACAGAGTAGGAAAGGTGGACAACCTTTAGCCAAGGTTCCAGCAAGCCAGGGAGATTCTGCTCCAGTAGGGGAGAACTCCAAAAATGGCACTGTTAAAGTCCAACCTGACCCACAAGAAGTCCTGGCTAGTCAGGCAACTGTTAAGCCTGAGTGGGTGGCTCCTCAGCTAACAGAAGAAAGAGTGGAAGAAGGGTGTTTACTACAAGATGTGGTAACCCCCCACGCTAATACAGCAGACAGGCACCCTGAACCCAAAGAAGCCTATAACTTAGCCCCTTCCCTTGTAGGTGAAGAGCTAAAGGTGTGGTTCTGGGCACTGACAGCTGTCAGTGGCTTCTGCTGGGTGTTAGCCTTTATGGCTGCCCTATCCTTGGCATGGTGGTCAGACCCCATGCCAAATAGCAAGTTAGGCCCCCTGACCCTGTTGGTCATGGTGGGGTTACTCCAGCTCTGGGTAACCTCTGTGGGTAAGCTAGGGGTGACCCTGGCTAAGATAAGATTAGCAGAGGTGGATACCTCTAACCCCAAAATAGAGAGAATGGGTGAAGACATTAAAAGCACAGACAAGAGGCAGTTCCGATTAGGTCCTATCACTGTGGAAGTGGGTCAGTTCCCCAGAGGGAATGACCTGGACAGGAGGATGTAAGGCAGAGTAGGCCCTGCAACAAACCAGACTATTTCCTCTACTCTTTCTCGCCTGACAGACTAGGAAGACTCTCCCAACTTTGGCTGAGTCTCCTGGCCTGTGGGCTGGGGGGGGCTTGTGTAAAGAAATGGCTCCCTGTTGCAGTTAGCCCCCACTTTTTGCCTGATACTGATGCTGACTTGACTGAGAAGTGTGCTGGGACCCTGCTAACCAGGCCCCAGCACCAGTGTTCTTTCACCTAAAATGTACTTTTGATTCCACAATTGGCACACCCTGGCATCCAGGTAAGTCCCTTGTAACTGGTACCCCTGGTACCAAGGGCCCTGATGCCAGGGAAGGTCTCTAAGGGCTGCAGCATATCTTATGCCACCCTGGGGACCCCTCACTCAGCACAGACACACTGCTTGCCAGCTTGTGTGTGCTGATGAGAACAAAACGAGTAAGTCGACATGGCACTCCCCTCAGGGTGCCATGCCAACCTCACACTGCCTATGCAGTATAGATTAGTCACCCCTCTAGTAGGCCTTACAGCCCTAAGGCAGGGTGCACTATACCATAGGTGAGGGCACGAGTGCATGAGCACTATGCCCCTACAGTGTCTAAGCAAAACCTTAGACATTGTAAGTGCAGGGTAGCCATAAGAGTATATGGTCTGGGAGTCTGTCAAAAACAAACTCCACAGCTCCATAATGGCTACACTGAATACTGGGAAGTTTGGTATAAAACTTCTCAGAATAATAACCCCCCACTGATGCCAGTGTTGGATTTATTAAAAAATGCACACAGAGGGCATCTTAGAGATACCCCCTGTATTTTACCCAATTGTTCAGTGCAGGACTGACTGGTCTGTGCCAGCCTGCTGCTGAGAGACGAGTGTCTGACCTCATGCGGTGAGAGCCTTTGTGCTCTCTGAGGACAGAAACAAAGCCTGCTCTGGGTGGAGGTGCTTCACACCTCCCCCCTGCAGGAACTGTAACACCTAGCAGTGAGCTTCAAAGGCTCAAGCTTCCTGTTACAATGCCCCAGGGCACTCCAGCTAGTGGAGATGCCCGCCCCCTGGACACAGCCCCCACTTTTGGCGGCAAGACCAGGAGAAATAATGAGAAAAACAAGGAGGAGTCACTGGCCAGTCAGGACAACCCCTACGGTGTCCTGAGCTGAGGTGACTCTGACTTTTAGAAATCCTCCATCTTGCAGATGGAGGATTCGCCCAATAGGGATAGGAATGTGCCCCCCTCCCCTTGGGAGGAGGCACAAAGAGGGTGTACCCACCCTCAGGGCTAGTAGCCATTGGCTACTAACCCCCCAGACCTAAACACGCCCTTAAATTTAGTATTTAAGGGCTCCCCTGAACCTAAGAATTTAGATTCCTGCAACTTACCTGAAGAAGAAGACTGCTGAGCTGAAAAACCCCTGCAGAGGAAGAACAGAAGACACCAACTGCTTTGGCCCCAGTCCTACCGGCCTGCCTCCTGCCTTCCAAAGAAACCTGCTCCAGCGACGCTTTCCAAGGGACCAGCGTCCTCTGAATCCTCTAAGGACTGCCCGACTTCGAGAAAGACAAGAAACTCCCGAGGACAGCGGCCCTGCTCCAAAAGAACTGCAACTTTGTTTCAAGTAGCAGATTTAAAGACCCCTGTAACTCCCCGCAAGAAGCATGAGACTTGCAACACTGCACCCGGCGACCCCGACTCGACTGGTGGAGAAACAACGCTTCAGGGAGGACCCTCCGGCGACTCTACGACTGTGAGTAACCAAAGTTGTCCCCCCTGAGCCCCCACAGCGACGCCAGCAGAGGGAATCCCCAGGCTCCCCCTGACCGCGACTGTCTGAACTCCATTTCCCGACGGCTGGAAAAGACCCTGCACCCGCAGCCCCCAGCACCTAAAGGAACGGAACTCCTGTGCAGGAGCGACCCCCAGGAGGCCCTCTCCCTTGCCCAGGTGGTGGCTACCCCGAGGAGCCCCCCCCTTGCCTGCCTGCGACGCTGAAGAGATCCCTTGATCTCTCATTGAACCTCATTGAAAACCCGACGCGTGTTTGCACACTGCACCAGGCCACCCCCGCGCTGCTGAGGGTGTACTTTTTGTGCTGACTTGTGTCCCCCCCGGTGCCCTACAAAACCCCCCTGGTCTGCCCTCCGAAGACGCCGGTACTTACCTGCTGGCAGACTGGAACCGGGGCACCCCCTTCTCTCCATTGAAGCCTATGTGTTTTGGGCACCTCTTTGACCTTTGCACCTGACCGGCTCAGAGCTGCTGGTGTGATAACTTTGGGGTTGCTCTGAACCCCCAACGGTGGGCTACCTTGGACCCAAACCTGAGACTTGTAAGTGATTTACTTACCTGACAAAACTAACAAAAACTTACCTCCCCCAGGAACTGTGAAAATTGCAGTGTCCACTTTTAAAACAGCTTATTGTGTTTTATGTAAAAAGTATACATGCTAATGAAATGATTCAAAGTTCCTAAAGTACTTACCTGCAATACCTTTCAAATGAGATATTACATGTAGAATTTGAACCTGTGGTTCTTAAAATAAACTAAGAAAAGATATTTTTCTATAACAAAACCTATTGGCTGGATTTGTCTCTGAGTGTGTGTTCCTCATTTATTGCCTGTGTGTATGTACAACAAATGCTTAACACTACTCCTTTGAAAAGCCTACTGCTCGACCACACTACCACAAAATAGAGCATTAGTATTATCTCTTTTTGCCACTATCTTACCTCTAAGGGGAACCCTTGGACTCTGTGCATACTATTCCTTACTTTGAAATAGTGCATACAGAACCAACTTCCTACACACATTGATTTGGCAATTTAAACTACTTGTCAAGGCCTAAAATCCCCTTTTAGTACACCTGGTTCAAGATAGGGCATAGGTAGCCTTAAGCTGTGTGTGTGAAAAGTAGCATCACAAAACAAAATAAAATGATGGACTGAGTGTTGAAACTTTTCAAACACTCACCCCCAGTCACGGATCTGGGTTTAATCCATTGTTACTTTGCTCGCCACGTCACCCCAGTTTGGACCCAGCCGTATACAAATCAGTCTTGACCCTGTTCCACATGGGAACAGTCCAGCCCGAACTGCTAGGCCAGGTCTTCCCTGGACAGGAAACAAGCATCCTGGGCCTGGTTTCAGGGTATCACCCTTCATCAGCCAGGCTAGCTTCAATCCAGGGGAAAAGAGCATCCTGGGACCGGTTTCTGGGTATCACCCTTCATCAGCCAGGCTAGCCTGAATCTAGTGGCACAGTGAGCATGGGACCCACGTCTGGGCATATCCTTCCCACTTAGGGCAACTTTAGCAACACAAAAGGATGATGGACGGAGTGCTGAACAATGCAATTACTCACCCCCAGTCACAGATCTGGGTTTAATCCATTGTTCTTTTGCATACATGCCACCCCAGTTTGGACCCAGCTATATGCAAATCAGTTTTGATCCTGTTCCTCAAGGGAACAGTCCAGCCCGAACTGCCAAGCCAGGTCCTCCCTGGACCGGAAACAAGCATCCTGGGACCAGTTTCTGAGTATCACCCTTCATCAGCCAGGCAAGCTTGAATCCAGTGGCACAATGAGCACGGACCCACGTCTGGGCATACCCTTCCCACTTAGGGCAACTTTAGCAACACAAAAGGATGATGGATGGAGTGCTGAACAATGCAAATACTCACCCCAAGTGACAGATCTGGGTTTAATCCATCGTTCTTTTGCTCACCATACCACCCCAGTTTGGACCCAGCTACATGCAAATCAGTCTTGACCCTGTTCCGCAATGGTACAGTCCAGCCCGAACTGCCAAGCCAGGTCCTCCCTGGACCGCAAACAAGCATCCTCGGACAGATTTATGGGTATCACCCTTCATCAGCCAGGCTAGCTTGAATCCAGGGAAAAAAGCATCCTGGGGCCGGTTTCTGGGTATCACCCTTCATCAGCTAGGCTAGATTGAATCTAGTGGCACAGTGAGCACGGGACCCACGTCTGGGCATACCCTTCCCACTTAGGGCAACTTTAGCAACACAAAAGGATGATGGACGGAGTGCTGAACAATACAAACACTCACCCCCAGTCACAGACCTTGGTTTAATCCATTGTTCTTTTGCTCACATGCCACGCCAGTTTGGACCCCGCTATATGCAAATCAGTTTTGATCCTGTTCCTCAAGGGAACAGTCCAGCCCGAACTGCCAAGCCAGGTCCTCCCTGGACCGGAAACAAGCATCCTGGGACCAGTTTCTGGGTATCACCCTTCATCAGCCAGGCAAGCTAGAATCCAGTGGCACAGTGAGCACAGGACCCACGTCTGGGCATACCCTTCCCACTTAGGGCAACTTTAGCAACACAAAAGGATGATGGACGGAATGCTGAACAATGCAAACACTCACCCCCAGTCACAGATCTGGGTTTAATCCATCGTTCTTTTCCTCACCATGCCACCCCAGTTTGGACCCAGCCATATGCGAATCAGTCTTGACCCTGTTCCACAAAGGAACAGTCCAGCCCAAACTGCTAGGCCAGGTCTTCCCTGGACAGAAAACAACCCTCCTGGGACCGGTTTCAGGGTATCACCCTTCATCAGCCAGGCTAGCTTGAATCCAGTGGCGGAAGCGAGCAAGGGACCCACGTCTCGGCATACCCCTGCCACTTAGGGCGCACAAAGCAACATCACAAAACAAATTAAAATGATGGACGGAGTGTTGAAACTTTTCAAACACTCACCCCCATTCACGGATCTGAATTTAATCCATTGTTATTTTGCTCGCCACGTCACCCCAGTTTGGACTCAGCCATATGCGAATCAGTCTTGACCCTGTTCCACAAAGGAACAGTCCAGCCCGAACTGCTAGGCCAGGTCTTCCCTGGACAGGAAACAACCCTCCTGGGACCGGTTTCAGGGTATCACCCTTCATCAGCCAGGCTAGCTTGAATCCAGTGGCGCAAGCGAGCAAGGGACCCACATCTGGGCATACCCCTGCCACTTAGGGCGCACAAAGCAACATCACAAAACAAAATAAAATGATGGACGGAGTTTTGAAAATTTTCAAACACTCACCCCAGTCACGGACCTGGGTTTAATCCACCGTTATTTTGGGTCCCGTGCTCACTGTGCTACTGGATTTGCATGTAGCTGGGTCCAAACTGGGGTGGCATGGTGAGCAAAAGAACGATGGATTAAACCCAGATCTGTGACTGGGGGTGAGTGATTGCATTGTTCAGCACTCCATCCATCATCCTTTTGTGTTGCTAAAGTTGCCCTAAGTGGGAAGGTTATGCCCAGACGTGGGTCCCGTGCACACTGTGCTACTGGATTCAAGCTAGCCTGGCTGATGAAGGGTGATACCGAGAAACTGGTCCCAGGATGCTTGTTTCTGGTCCAGGGAGTACCTGGTTTGGCAGTTGGGGCTGGACTGTTCCCTTGAGGAACAGGGTCAAGACTGACCTGCATATGCCTGGGTCCAAACTGGGGTGGCATGGTGAGCAAAAGAACGATGGATTAAACCCAGATCTGTGACTGGGGGTGAGTGTTTGCATTGTTCAGCACTCCGTCCATCATCCTTTTGTGTTGCTAAAGTTGCCCTAAGTGGGAAGGGTATGCCCAGACGTGGGTCCTGTGCTCACTGTGCCACTGGATTCAAGCTAGCCTGGCTGATGAAGGGTGATACCCAGAAAACTGGTCCCAGGATGGTTATTTCTGGTCCAGGGAGGACCTGGCTTGGCAGTTCGGACTGGACTGTTCCCTTGAGGAACAGGGTCAAGACTGATTTGCATATAGCTGGGTCCAAACTGGGGTGGCATGATGAGTAAAAGAATGATGGATTAAACCCAGATCTGTGACTGGGGGTGAGTGTTTGCATTGTTCAGCACTCCGTCCATCATCCTTTTGTGTTGCTAAAGTTGCCCTAAGTGGGAATGGTATGCCGAGACGTGGGTCCCGTGCTCACTGTGCCACTGGATTCAAGCTAGCCTGACTGATGAAGGGTGATACCCAGAAACTGGTCCCAGGATGCTTGTTTCCGGTCCAGGGAGGACCTGGCTTGGCAGTTCGGGCTGGACTGTTCCCTTGAGGAACAGGGTCAAGACCCATTTGTATATAGCTGGGTCCAAACTGGGATGTCAGGGTGAGCAAACGAACGATGGATTAAACCCAGATCTGTGACTGGGGGTGAGTGTTTGCATTGTTCAGTACTAAGTCCATCATCCTTTTGCGTTGCTAAAGTTGCCCTGAGTGGGAAGGGTATGCCCAGAAATGGGTCCCGTGCTCCCTTTGCCACTAGATTCAAGCTAGCCTGGCTGATGAAGGGTGATACCCAGAAACAGGTCCCAGGATGCTTTTTTTCCCTGGATTCAAACTAGCCTGGCTGATGAAGGGTGATACCCAGAAACCTGTCCCAAGATGTTTGTTTGCGGTCCAGGGAGGACCTGGCTTGGCAGTTCGGGCTGGACTGGTCAAGACTGATTTGCTTGTAGCTGGGTCCAAACTGGGGTCGCATGGTGAGCAAAATAACGATGGTTTAAACCCAGATCTGTGACTGTGGGTGAGTGTTTGCATTGTTCAGCACTCCATCCATCACCCTTTTGTGTTTGCTAAAGTTGCCCTAAGTGGGAAGGGTATGCCCAGATGTGGGTGCCGTGCTCACTGTGCCACTGGATTCAAGCTAGCCTGGCTGATGAAGGGTGATACCCAGAAGCCGGTCCTAGGATGCTTGTTTCCGGTCCAGGGAGGATCTGGCTTGGCAGTTCGGGCTGGACTGTTCCCTTGAGGAACAGGGTCAAGACTGATTTGCATATAGCTGGGTCCAATCTGGGATGTCAGGGTGAGCAAAGGAACGATGGATTAAACCCAGATCTGTGACTGGGGGTGAGTGTTTGCGTTGTTCAGCACTCCGTCCATCATCCTTTTGTGTTGCTAAAGTTGCCCTAAGTGGGAAGGGTATGCCCAGACGTGGGTCCCGTGCTCACTGTGCCACTAGATTCAAGCTAGCCTGCCTGATGAAGGGTGATACCCAGAAACCGGTCGCAGGATGCTTTTTTCCCTGGATTCAAGCTAGCCTGGCTGATGAAGGGTGATTCCCAGAAACCTGTCCCAGGATGCTTGTTTGCGGTCCAGGGAGGACCTGGCTTGGCAGTTCGGGCTGGACTGTTCCCTTGAGGAACAGGGTCAAGACTGATTTGCATGTAGCTGGGTCCAAACTAGGGTGGCATGGTGAGCAAAAGAACGATGGATTAAACCCAGATCTGTGACTGGGGTGAGTGATTGCATTGTTCAGCACTCCGTCCATCATCCTTTTGTGTTGCTAAAGTTGCCCTAAGTGGGAAGGTTATGCCCAGACGTGGGTCCCGTGCTCACTGTGCCACTGGATTCAAGCTAGCCTGACTGATGAAGGGTGATACCCAGAAACCAGTCCCAGGATGCTTGTTTCCGGTCCAGGGAGGACCAGGCTTCGCAGTTTGGGCTGGACTGTTCCCTTGAGGAACAGGGTCAAGAATGATTTGCATGTACCTGGGTCCAAATTGGGGTGGCATGGTAAGCAAAAGAACAATGGATTAAACCTAGATCTGTGACTGGGGGTGAGTGTTTGCATTGTTCAGCACTCCGTCCATCATCCTCTTGTGTTGCTAAAGTTGCCCTAAGTGGGAAGGGTATGCCCAGATGTGGGTCCTGTGCTCACTGTGCCACTAGATTCAAGCTAGCCTGGCTGATGAAGGGTGATACCCAGAAACCGGTCCCAGGATGCTTGTTTCCCTGCATTCAAACTAGCCTGGCTGATGAAGGATGATACCCAGAAACCGGTCCCAGGATGCTTATTTCCGGTCCAGGGAGGACCTGGCTTGGCAGTTTGGGCTGGACTCTTCCCTTGAGGAACAGGGTCAAGACTGATTTGCATGTAGCTGGGTCAAAACTGGGGTGGCATGGTGAGCAAAAGAACGATGGATTAAACCCAGATCTGTGACTGGGGGTGAGTGTTTGCATTGTTCAGCACTCCGTCCATCATCCTTTTGTGTTGCTAAAGTTGCCCTAAGTGGGAAGGGTATGCCCAGACGTGGGTCCCGTGCTCACTGTGCCACTGGATTCAAGATAGCCTGGCTGATGAAGGGTGATACCCAGAAACTGGTCCCAGGATGCTTGTTTCCGGTCCAGGGAGGACCTGGCTTGGCAGTTCGGGCTGGACTGTTCCCTTGAGGAACAGAATCAAGACTGATTTGCATATAGCTGGTTCCAAACTGGCGTGGCATATGGGCAAAAGAACGATGGATTAAACCCAGGTCTGTGACTGGGGGTGAGTGTTTGAATTGTTCAGCACTCCGTCCATCATCCATTTGTGTTGCTAAAGTTGCCCTAAGTGGGAAGGGTATGCCCAGACGTGGGTCCCGTGCTCACTGTGCCACTGGATTCAAGATAGCCTGGCTGATGAAGGGTGATACCCAGAAACTGGTCCCAGGATGCTTGTTTCCGGTCCAGGGAGGACCTGGCTTGGCAGTTAGGGCTGGACTGTTCCCTTGAGGAACAGAATCAAGACTGATTTGCATATAGCTGGTTCCAAACTGACGTGGCATTTGGGCAAAAGAATGATGGATTAAACCCAGGTCTGTGACTGGGGGTGAGTGTTTGCGTTGTTCAGCACTCCGTCCATCATCCTTTTGTGTTGCTAAAGTTGCCCTAAGTGGGAAGGGTATGCCCAGACGTGGGTCCCGTGCTCACTGTGCCACTAGATTCAAGCTAGCCTGCCTGATGAAGGGTGATACCCAGAAACCGGTCGCAGGATGCTTTTTTCCCTGGATTCAAGCTAGCCTGGCTGATGAAGGGTGATTCCCAGAAACCTGTCCCAGGATGTATGTTTGCGGTCCAGGGAGGACCTGGCTTGGCAGTTCGGGCTGGACTGTTCTCTTGAGGAACAGGGTCAAGACTGATTTGTATGTAGCTGGGTCCAAACGGGGGAGGCATGGTGAGCAAAAGAACGATGGATTAAACACAGATCTGTGACTGGGAGTGAGTGTTTGCATTGTTCAGCACTCCATCCATCATCCTTTTGTGTTGCTAAAGTTGCCCTAAGTGAGAATGGTATGCCGAGACGTGGGTCCCGTGCTCACTGTGCCACTGGATTCAAGCTAGCCTGACTGATGAAGGGTGATACCCAGAAACTGGTCCCAGGATGCCTGTTTCCGGTCCAGGGAGGACCTGGCTTGGCAGTTCGGGCTGGACTGTTCCCTTGAGGAACAGGGTCAAGACCCATTTGCATATAGCTGGGTCCAAACTGGGATGTCAGGGTGAGCAAAGGAACGATGGATTAAACCCAGATCTGTGACTGGGGGTGAGTGTTTGCATTGTTCAGTACTAAGTCCATCATCCTTTTGCGTTGATAAAGTTGCCCTGAGTGGGAAGGGTATGCCCAGAAATGGGTCCCGTGCTCCCTTTGCCACTAGATTCAAGCTAGCCTGGCTGATGAAGGGTGATACCCAGAAACAGGTCCCAGGATGCTTTTTTTCCCTGGATTCAAACTAGCCTGGCTGATGAAGGGTGATACCCAGAAACCTGTCCCAAGATGTTTGTTTGCGGTCCAGGGAGGACCTGGCTTGGCAGTTCGGGCTGGACTGGTCAAGACTGATTTGCTTGTAGCTGGGTCCAAACTGGGGTCGCATGGTGAGCAAAATAACGATGGTTTAAACCCAGATCTGTGACTGGGGGTGAGTGTTTGCATTGTTCAGCACTCCATCCATCACCCTTTTGTGTTTGCTAAAGTTGCCCTAAGTGGGAAGGGTATGCCCAGATGTGGGTGCCGTGCTCACTGTGCCACTGGATTCAAGCTAGCCTGGCTGATGAAGGGTGATACCCAGAAGCCGGTCCTAGGATGCTTGTTTCCGGTCCAGGGAGGATCTGGCTTGGCAGTTCGGGCTGGACTGTTCCCTTGAGGAACAGGGTCAAGACTGATTTGCATATAGCTGGGTCCAATCTGGGATGTCAGGGTGAGCAAAGGAATGATGGATTAAACCCAGATCTGTGACTGGGGGTGAGTGTTTGCGTTGTTCAGCACTCCGTCCATCATCCTTTTGTGTTGCTAAAGTTGCCCTAAGTGGGAAGGGTATGCCCAGACGTGGGTCCCGTGCTCACTGTGCCACTAGATTCAAGCTAGCCTGCCTGATGAAGGGTGATACCCAGAAACCGGTCGCAGGATGCTTTTTTCCCTGGATTCAAGCTAGCCTGGCTGATGAAGGGTGATTCCCAGAAACCTGTCCCAGGATGCTTGTTTGCGGTCCAGGGAGGACCTGGCTTGGCAGTTCGGGCTGGACTGTTCCCTTGAGGAACAGGGTCAAGACTGATTTGCATGTAGCTGGGTCCAAACTAGGGTGGCATGGTGAGCAAAAGAACGATGGATTAAACCCAGATCTGTGACTGGGGTGAGTGATTGCATTGTTCAGCACTCCGTCCATCATCCTTTTGTGTTGCTAAAGTTGCCCTAAGTGGGAAGGTTATGCCCAGACGTGGGTCCCGTGCTCACTGTGCCACTGGATTCAAGCTAGCCTGACTGATGAAGGGTGATACCCAGAAACCAGTCCCAGGATGCTTGTTTCCGGTCCAGGGAGGACCAGGCTTCGCAGTTTGGGCTGGACTGTTCCCTTGAGGAACAGGGTCAAGACTGATTTGCATGTACCTGGGTCCAAATTGGGGTGGCATGGTAAGCAAAAGAACAATGGATTAAACCTAGATCTGTGACTGGGGGTGAGTGTTTGCATTGTTCAGCACTCCGTCCATCATCCTCTTGTGTTGCTAAAGTTGCCCTAAGTGGGAAGGGTATGCCCAGATGTGGGTCCTGTGCTCACTGTGCCACTAGATTCAAGCTAGCCTGGCTGATGAAGGGTGATACCCAGAAACCGGTCCCAGGATGCTTGTTTCCCTGCATTCAAACTAGCCTGGCTGATGAAGGATGATACCCAGAAACCGGTCCCAGGATGCTTATTTCCGGTCCAGGGAGGACCTGGCTTGGCAGTTTGGGCTGGACTCTTCCCTTGAGGAACAGGGTCAAGACTGATTTGCATGTAGCTGGGTCAAAACTGGGGTGGCATGGTGAGCAAAAGAACGATGGATTAAACCCAGATCTGTGACTGGGGGTGAGTGTTTGCATTGTTCAGCACTCCGTCCATCATCCTTTTGTGTTGCTAAAGTTGCCCTAAGTGGGAAGGGTATGCCCAGACGTGGGTCCCGTGCTCACTGTGCCACTGGATTCAAGATAGCCTGGCTGATGAAGGGTGATACCCAGAAACTGGTCCCAGGATGCTTGTTTCCGGTCCAGGGAGGACCTGGCTTGGCAGTTCGGGCTGGACTGTTCCCTTGAGGAACAGAATCAAGACTGATTTGCATATAGCTGGTTCCAAACTGGCGTGGCATATGGGCAAAAGAACGATGGATTAAACCCAGGTCTGTGACTGGGGGTGAGTGTTTGAATTGTTCAGCACTCCGTCCATCATCCATTTGTGTTGCTAAAGTTGCCCTAAGTGGGAAGGGTATGCCCAGACGTGGGTCCCGTGCTCACTGTGCCACTGGATTCAAGCTAACCTGGCTGATGAAGGGTGATACACAGAAACTGGTCCCAGGATGCTTGTTTCCGGTCCAGGGAGGACCTGGCTTGGCAGTTAGGGCTGGACTGTTCCCTTGAGGAACAGAATCAAGACTGATTTGCATATAGCTGGTTCCAAACTGACGTGGCATTTGGGCAAAAGAATGATGGATTAAACCCAGGTCTGTGACTGGGGGTGAGTGTTTGCATTGTTCAGCACTCCGTCCATCATCCTTTTGTGTTGCTAAAGTTGCCCTAAGTGGGATGGGTATGCCCAGACGTGGGTCCCGTGCTCACTGTGCAACTAGATTCAAGCTAGCCTGGAAGATGAAGGGGGATACCCAGAAACCAGTCCCAGAATGCTTTTTTCCCTTGATTCAAGCTAGCCTGGCTGATGATGGGTGAAACCCAGAAACCTGTCCCAGGATGTATGTTTGCGGTCCAGGGAGGACCTGGCTTGGCAGTTCGGGCTGGACTGTTCTCTTGAGGAACAGGGTCAAGACTGATTTGTATGTAGCTGGGTCCAAACGGGGGAGGCATGGTGAGCAAAAGAACGATGGATTAAACACAGATCTGTGACTGGGAGTGAGTGTTTGCATTGTTCAGCACTCCATCCATCATCCTTTTGTGTTTGCTAAAGTTGCCCTAAGTGGGAAGGGTATGCCCAGACGTGGGTCCCGTGCTCACTGTGCCACTGGATTCAAGATAGCCTGGATGATGAAGGGTGATACCCAGAAACTGGTCCCAGGATGCTTGTTTCCGGTCCAGGGAGGACCTGGCTTGGCAGTTCGGGCTGGACTGTTCCCTTGAGGAACAGAATCAAGACTGATTTGCATATAGCTGGTTCCAAACTGGCGTGGCATATGGGCAAAAGAACGATGGATTAAACCCAGGTCTGTGACTGGGGGTGAGTGTTTGCATTGTTCAGCACTCCATCCATCATCCTTTTGTGTTTGCTAAAGTTGCCCTAAGTGGGAAGGGTATGCCCAGACGTGTGCCCCGTGCTCACTGTGCCACTGGATTAGAGATAGCCTGACTGATGAAGGGTGATACCCAGAAACCGGTTCCAGGATGTATGTTTCCAGTCCAGGGAGGACCTGGCTTGGCAGTTCGGGCTGGACTGTTCCCTTGAGGAACAGAATCAAGACTGATTTGCATATACCTGGGTCCAAACTGGGGTGGCATGGTGAGCAAAAGAACAATGGATTAAACCTAGATCTGTGACTGGGGGTGAGTGTTTGCATTGTTCAGCACTCCGTCCATCATCCTTTTGTGTTGCTAAAGTTGCCCTAAGTGGGAAGGGTATGCCCAGACGTGGGTCCCGTGCTCACTGTGTCACTAGATTCAAGCTAGCCTGGCTGATGAAGGGTGATACCCAGAAACCGGTCCCAGGATGCTTGTTTCCCTGCATTCAAGCTAGCTTGGCTGATGAAGGGTGATACTCAGAAACCTGTCCCAGGATGCCTGTTTCCAGTCAAGGGAGGACTTGGCTTGGCAGTCTGGGCTGGACTGTTCCCTTGAGGAACAGGGTCAAGACTGATTTGCATGTAGCTGGGTCAAAACTGGGGTGGCATGGTGAGCAAAAGAACGATGGATTAAACCCAGATCTGTGACTGGGGGTGAGTGTTTGCATTGTTCAGCACTCCGTCCATCATCCTTTTGTGTTGCTAAAGTTGCCCTAAGTGGGAAGGTTATGCCCAGACGTGGGTCCCGTGCTCACTGTGCCACTGGATTCAAGCTAGCCTGGCTGATGAAGGGTGATACCCAGAAACTGGTCCCAGGATGCTTGTTTCCGGTCCAGGGAGGACCTGGCTTGGCAGTTCGGGCTGGACTGTTCCCTTCAGGAACAGAATCAAGACTGATTTGCATATAGCTGGTTCTAAACTGGCGTGGCATGTGGGCAAAAGAACGATGGATTAAACCCAGGTCTGTGACTGGGGGTGAGTGTTTGCATTGTTCAGCACTCCGTCCATCATCCTTTTGTGTTGCTAAAGTTGCCCTAAGTGGGAAGGGTATGCCCAGACGTGGGTCCCGTGCTCACTGTGCCACTAGATTCAGGCTAGCCTGGCTGATGAAGGGTGATACCCAGAAACCGGTCCCAGGATGCTTGTTTCCCTGCATTCCAGCTAGCCTGGCTGATGAAAGGTGATACCCAGAAACCGGTCCCAGGATGCCTGTTTCCAATCCAGGGAGTACCTGGCTTGTCAGTTTGGGCTGGACTGTTCCCTTGAGGAACAGGGTCGAGACTGATTTGCATAAAGCTGGGTCCAAACTGGGGTGGCATGGTGTGTAAAAGAACGGTGGATTAAACCCAGATCTGTGACTGGGGGTGAGTGTTTGCATTGTTCAGCACTCCGTCCATCATCCTTTTGTGTTGCTAAAGTTGCCCGAAGTGGGAAGGGTATGCCCAGACGTGGGTCCCGTGCTCACTGTGCTTCTGGCTTCAAGCTAACCTGGCTGATGAAGGGTGATACCCAGAAACTGGTCCCAGGATGCTTGTTTCCGGTCCAGGGAGGACCTGGCTTGGCAGTTCGGGCTGGACTGTTCCCTTGAAGGACAGGGTCAGAACTGATTTGCATATAGCTGAGTCCAAACTGGGGTGGCATGTATGCAAAAGAACGCTGGACTAAACCAGATCTGTGACTGGGAGTGAGTGTTTGCATTGTTCAGCACTCCATCCAGCATCCTTTCGTGTTGCTAAAGTTGCCCTAAGTGGGAAGGGTATGCCCAGACGTGGGTCCGGTGCTCACTGTGTCACTAGATTCAAGCTAGCCTGGCTGATGAAGGGTGATACCCAGAAACCGGTCCCAGGATGCTTGTTTCCCTGCATTCAAGCTAGCCTGGCTGATGAAGGGTGATACTCAGAAACCTGTCCCAGGATGCCTGTTTCCAGTCAAGGGAGGACTTGGCTTGGCAGTCTGGGCTGGACTGTTCCCTTGAGGAACAGGGTCAAGACTGATTTGCATGTAGCTGGGTCAAAACTGGGGTGGCATGGTGAGCAAAAGAACGATGGATTAAACCCAGATCTGTGACTGGGGGTGAGTGTTTGCATTGTTCAGCACTCCGTCCATCATCCTTTTGTGTTGCTAAAGTTGCCCTAAGTGGGAAGGTTATGCCCAGACGTGGGTCCCGTGCTCACTGTGCCACTGGATTCAAGCTAGCCTGGCTGATGAAGGGTGATACCCAGAAACTGGTCCCAGGATGCTTGTTTCCGGTCCAGGGAGGACCTGGCTTGGCAGTTCGGGCTGGACTGTTCCCTTCAGGAACAGAATCAAGACTGATTTGCATATAGCTGGTTCCAAACTGGCGTGGCATGTGGGCAAAAGAACGATGGATTAAACCCTGGTCTGTGACTGGGGGTGAGTGTTTGCATTGTTCAGCACTCCGTCCATCATCCTTTTGTGTTGCTAAAGTTGCCCTAAGTGTGAAGGGTATGCCCAGACGTGGGTCCCGTGCTCACTGTGCCACTGGATTCAAGCTAGCCTGGCTGATGAAGGGTGATACACAGAAACTGATCCCAGGATGCTGTTTCCGGTCCAGGGAGGACCTGGCTTGGCAGTTCGGGCTGGACTGTTCCCTTGAGGAACAGAATCAATACTGATTTGCATATAGCTGGTTCTAAACTGGCGTGGCATGTGGGCAAAAGAACGATGGATTAAACCCAGGTCTGTGACTGGGGGTGAGTGTTTGCATTGTTCAGCACTCCGTCCATCATCCTTTTGTGTTGCTAAAGTTGCCCTAAGTGGGAAGGGTATGCCCAGACGTGGGTGCCGTGCTCACTGTGCCACTAGATTCAGGCTAGCCTGGCTGATGAAGGGTGATACCCAGAAACCGGTCCCAGGATGCTTGTTTCCCTGCATTCCAGCTAGCCTGGCTGATGAAAGGTGATACCCAGAAACCGGTCCCAGGATGCCTGTTTCCAATCCAGGGAGTACCTGGCTTGGCAGTTTGGGCTGGACTGTTCCCTTGAGGAACAGGGTCGAGACTGATTTGCATAAAGCTGGGTCCAAACTGGGGTGGCATGGTGTGTAAAAGAACGGTGGATTAAACCCTGATCTGTGACTGGGGGTGAGTGTTTGCATTGTTCAGCACTCCGTCCATCATCCTTTTGTGTTGCTAAAGTTGCCCGAAGTGGGAAGGGTATGCCCAGACGTGGGTCCCGTGCTCACTGTGCTTCTGGCTTCAAGCTAACCTGGCTGATGAAGGGTGATACCCAGAAACTGGTCCCAGGATGCTTGTTTCCGGTCCAGGGAGGACCTGGCTTGGCAGTTCGGGCTGGACTGTTCCCTTGAAGGACAGGGTCAGAACTGATTTGCATATAGCTGAGTCCAAACTGGGGTGGCATGGTGAGCAAAAGAACAATGGATTAAACCTAGATCTGTGACTGGGGGTGAGTGTTTTTCATTGTTCAGCACTCCGTCCATCATCCTTTTGTGTTGCTAAAGCTGCCCTAAGTGGGAAGGGTATGCCCAGACGTGGGTCCCGTGCTCAGTGTGCCACTGGATTCAAGCTAACCTTGCTGATGAAGGGTGATACCCAGAAACCGGTCCGAAGATGCTCCTTTCCGGTCCAGGGAAGACCTGGCTTGGCAGTTTGGGCTGGACTCTTCCCTTGAGGAACAGGGTCAAGACTGATTTGTATATAGCTGGGTCCAAACAGGGGTGGCATGGTGAGCAAAAGAACAATGGATTAAACCCAGATCTGTGACTGGGGGGTGAGTGTTTGCATTGTTCAGCACTCTGTCCATCAGCCTTTTGTGTTGCTAAAGTTGCCCTAAGTGGGAAGGGTATGCCCAGACTTGGGTGTTGTGCTCACTGTGCCACTGAATTCAAGCTAGCCTGACTGAAGAAGGGTGATACCCAGAAACCGGTCCCAGGATGCTTGTTTCTGGTCCAGGGAAGACCTGGCTTGGCAGGTCGGGCTGGACTGTTCCTTTGAAGGACAGGGTCAGGACTGATTTGCATGTAGCTGAGTCCAAACTGGGGTGGCATGTATGCAAAAGAACGCTGGATTAAACCGAGATCTGTGACTGGGAGTGAGTGTTTGCATTGTTCAGCACTCCATCCAGCATCCTTTTGTGTTGCTAAAGTTGCCCTAAGTGGGAAGGGTATGCCCAGACGTGGGTGCCGTGCTCACTGTGCCTCTGGATTCAAGCTAACCTGGCTGATAAAGGGTGATACCCAGAAACCAGTCCCAGGATGCTTGTTTCCGATCCAGGGAGGACCTGGCTTGGCAGTTCCGGCTGGACTGTTCCCTTGAGGAAAAGGGTCAAGGCTGATTTGCACATAGCTGGGTCCAAACTGGGGTGGCATGATGAGCAAAAGAACAATGGATTAAACCCAGATCTGTGACTGGGGGTGAGTGTTTGCATTGTTCAGCACTCCGTCCATTATCCTGTTGTGTTGCTAAAGTTGCCCTAAGTGGGAAGGGTATGCCCAGACGTAGGTCCCGTGCTCACTGTGCCACTAGATTGAAGCTAGCCTGGCTGATGAAGGGTGATACCCAGAAACTGGTCCCAGGATGCTTGTTTCCGGTCCAGGGAAGACCTGGCTTGGCAGGTCATGCTGGACTGTTCCTTTGAAGGACAGGGTCAGGACTGATTTGCATGGAGCTGAGTCCAAATGGGGGTGGCATGTATGCAAAAGAACGCTGGATTAAACCAAGATCTGTGACTGGGAGTGAGTGTTTGCATTGTTCAGCACTCCATCCAGCATCCTTTTGTGTTGCTAAAGTTGCCCTAAGTGGGAAGGGTATGCCAAGACGTGGGTGCCGTGCTCACTGTGCCACTGGATTCAAGCTAACCTGCCTGATAAAGGGTGATACCCAGAAACTAGTCCCAGAATGCTTGTTTCCGATCCAGGGAGGACCTGGCTTGGCAGTTCCGGCTGGACTGTTCCCTTGAGGAACAGGGTCAAGGATGATTTGCACATAGCTGGGTCCAAACTGGGGTGGCATGATGAGCAAAAGAACAATGGATTAAACCCAGATCTGTCACTGGGGTGAGTGATTGCATTGTTCAGCACTCCGTCCATTATCCTGTTGTGTTGCTAAAGTTGCCCTAAGTGGGAAGGGTATGCCCAGACGTGGGTCCCGTGCTCACTGTGCCACTAGATTCAAGCTAGCCTGGCTGATGAAGGGTGATACCCAGAAACTGGTCCCAGGATGCTTGTTTCTGTTCCAGGGAGGACCTGGCTTGACAGTTTGGGCTGGACAGTTCCCTTGAGGAACAGGATCAAGACTGATTTGCATATAGCTGGGTCCAAACTGGGGTGGCATGGTGAGTAAAAGAACGATGGATTAAACCCAGATCTGTGACTGGGGATGAGTGTTTGCATTGCTCAGCACTCCGTCTATCATCCTTTTGTGTTGCTAAAGGTGCCCTAAGTGGGAAGGTTTTGCCCAGACACGGGGCCCGTGCTCACTGTGCCACTGGATTCAAGCTAGCCTGGCTCATGAAGGGTGATACCCAGAAATCTGTCCCAGGATGCTTGTTTCTGGTCCACGGAGGACCTGGCTTGGCAGCTCGGGCTGGACTCTTCGCTTGAGGAACAGGGTCAAGACTGATTTGCATATAGCTGGGTGCAAACTGGGGTGGCATGGTGCAAAAAAGAACAATGGATTAAACCCAGATCTCTGACTGGGGGTGAGTGTTTGCATTGTTCCGCACTCCGTCCATCATCCTTTTGTGTTGCTAAAATTGCCCTAAGTGGGAAGGGTATGCCCAGACGTGGGTCCCGTGCTCACTGTGCCACTGGATTCAAGCTAGCCTGGCTGATGAAGGGTGATACCCAGAAACCAGTCCCCGGATGCTTTTTTCCCTGGATTCAAGCTAGCCTGGTTGATGATGGGTGATACCCAGCAACCTGTCCCAGGATGTATGTTTGCGGTCCAGGGAAGACCTGGTTTGGCAGTTCGGGCTGGACTGTTCTCTTGAGGAACTGGGTCAAGACTGATGTGCACGTAGCTGGGTCCAAACTGGGGTGGCATGGTGAGCAAAAGAACGATGGATTAAACCCAGATCTGTGAATGGGGGTGAGTGTTTGCATTGTTCAGCACTCCGTACATCATCCTTTTGTGTTGCTAAAGCTGCCTAAGTGGGAAGGGTATGCCCAGACGTGGATCCCTTGCTCACTGTGCCACTGGATTCAAGCTAACCTGGCTGATGAAGGGTGATACCAAGAAACCGGTCCCAGGTTGCTTGTTTCCGGTCCTGGGAGGACCTGGCTTGGCAGTTTGGGCTGGATTCTTCCCTTGAGGAACAGGGTCAAGACTGATTTGCATATAGCTGGGTCCAAACTTGGGTGGCATGGTGTGTAAAAGAACTGTGGATTAAACCCAGATCTGTGACTGGGGGTGAGTGTTTGTATTGTTTGGCACTCCGTCCATTATCCTTTTGTGTTGCTAAAGGTGCCCTCAGTGGGAAGGGTATGCCCAGACGTGGATGCCGTGTTCACTGTGCCATTGGATTCAAGCTAACCAGGCTGATGAAGGGTGATACTCAGAAACCTGTCCCAGGATGCCAGTCTCCAGTCCAGGCAGGACCTGGCTTGGCAGTTTGGGCTGGACTGTTCCCTTGAGGAACAGTGTCAAGACTGATTTGCATGTAGCTGGGTCCAAACTGGGGTGGCATGGTGAGCAAAAGAACGATGGATTAAACCCAGATCTGTGACTGGGGGTGAGTGTTTGCATTGTTAAGCACTCCGTTCATCATCCTTTTGTGTTGCTAAAGTTGCCCTAAGTGGAAAGGGTATGCCCAGACGTGGGTCCCGTGCTTAATGTGCCACTGGATTCAAGCTAACCTGGCTGATGAAGGGTGATACCCAGAAACCGGTCCCAGGATGCTTGTTTCCCTGCATTCAAGCTAGCCTGGCCGATGAAGGGTGATACCCAGAAACCTGTCCCAGGATGCCTGTTTCCAGTCCAGGGAGGACCTGGCTTGGCAGTTTGGGCTGGACTGTTCACTTGAGGAACAGGGTCAAGACTGATGTGCATGTAGCTGGGTCCAAACTGGGGTGGCATGGTGAGCAAAAGAACGATGGATTAAACCCAGATCTGTGACTGGGGGTGAGTGTTTGCATTGTTCAGCACTCCGTCCATCATCCTTTTGTGTTGCTAAAGTTGCCCTAAGTGGGAAGGGTATGCCCAGACGTGGGTCTTGTGCTCACTGTGCCACTGAATTCAAGCTAGCCTGGCTGATGAAGGATGATACCCAGAAACCGGTCCCAGGATGCTTGTTTCTGGTCCAGGGAAGACCTGGCTTGGCAGGTCGGGCTGGATTGTTTCTTTGAAGGACAGGGTCAGGACTGATTTGCATGTACCTGAGTCCAAACTGGGGTGGCATGTATGCAAAAGAACGCTGGATTAAACCGAGATCAGTGACTGGGAGTGAGCGTTTGCATTGTTCAGCACTCCATCCAGCATCCTTTTGTGTTGCTAAAGTTGCCCTAAGTGGGAAGGGTATGCCCAGACGTGGGTGCCGTGCTCACTGTGCCACTGGATTCAAGCTAACCTGGCTGATAAAGGGTGATACCCAGAAACCAGTCCCAGGATGCTTGTTTCTGGTCCAGGGAAGACCTGGCTTGGCAGTTTGGTCGGGACTGTTCACTTGAGGAACAGGGTCAAGACTGATGTGCATGTAGCTGGGTCCAAACTGGGGTGGCATGGTGAGCAAAAGAACGATGGATTAAACCCAGATCTGTGACTGGGGGTGAGTGTTTGTATTGTTCAGCACTCCGTACATCATCCTTTTGTGTTGGTAAAGCTGCCCTAAGTGGGAAGGGTATGCCCAGACGTGGGTCCCGTGCTCACTGTGCCACTGGATTCAAGCTAACCTGGCTGATGAAGGGTGATACCCAGAAACCGGTCCCAGGGTGCTTGTTTCCGGTCCAGGGAGGACCTGGCTTGGGAGTTTGGGCTGGACTCTTCCCTTGAGGAACAGGGTTGAGACTGATTTGCATATAGCTGGGTCCAAACTGGGGTGGCATGGTGTGTAAAAGAACGGTGGATTAAACCCAGATCTGTGACAGGGGGGTGAGTGTTTGCATTGTTCAGCACTCCGTCCATCATCCTTTTGTGTTGCTAAAGTTGCCGTAAGTGGGAAGGGTATGCCCAGACGTGGGTCCCGTGCTCACTGTGCCACTGAATTCAAGCTAGTCTGGCTGATGAAGGGTGATACCCAGAAACCGGTCCCAGGATGCTTATTTGTGGTCCAGGGAAGATCTGGCTTGGCAGATCGGGCTGGACTGTTCCCTTGAAGGACAGGGTCAGGACTGATTTGCCTATAGCTGAGTCCAAATTGGGGTGGCATGTATGCAAAAGAACAATGGATTAAACCCAGATCTGTGACTGGGAGTGAGTGTTTGCATTGTTCAGCACTCCATCCAGCTTTCTTTTGTGTTGCTAAAGTTGCCCTAAGTGGGAAGGGTATGCCCAGACGTGGGTGCCGTGCTCACTGTGCCACTGGATTCAAGCTAACCAGGCTGATGAAGGGTGATACCCAGAAACCTGTCCCAGGATGCCTGTTTCCAGTCCAGGGAGTACCAGGCTTGGCAGTTTGGGCTGGACTGTTCACTTGAGGAACAGGGTCAAGACTGATGTGCATGTAGCTGGGTCCAAACTGGGTTGGCATGGTGAGCAAAAGAACGATGGATTAAACCCAGATCTGTGACAGGGGGTGAGTGTTTGCATTGTTCAGCACTCCATACATCATTTTGTGTTGCTAAAGCTGCCCTAAGTGGGAAGGGTATGCCCAGACGTGGGTCTCGTGATCACTGTGCCACTGAATTCAAGCTAACCAGGCTGAAGAAGGGTGATACTCAGAAATCTGTCCCAGGATGCCAGTCTCCAGTCCAGGGAGGACCTGGCTTGGCAGTTTGGGCTGCACTGTTCCCTTGAGGAACAGGGTCAAGACTGATTTGTGTAGGAGGCTGGACTGGCTTGTAGTGAGTACCAAGGGGTACTTGCACCTTGCACCAGGCCCAGTTATCCCTTATTAGTGTATAGGGTGTCTAGCAGGTTAGGCTGATAGATAATGGTAGCTTAGCAGAGCAGCTTAGGCTGAACTAGGAGACGTGTGAAGCTACTACAGTACCACTTAGTGTCATATGCACAATATCATAAGAAAACACAATACACAGTTATACTAAAAATAAAGGTACTTTATTTTTATGACAATATGCCAAAGTATCTCAGAGTGTACCCTCAGTGAGAGGATAGGAAATATACACAAGATATATATACACAATAGCAAAAATATGCAGTATAGTCTTTGAAAACAGAGCAAACAATGTATAGTTACAATAGGATGCAATGGGGAAACATAGGGATAGGGGCAACACAAACCATATACTCCAAAAGTGGAATGCGAACCACTAATGGACCCCAAACCTATGTGACCTTGTAGAGGGTCGCTGGGACTATTAGAAAATAGTGAGAGTTAGAAAAGTAACCCTCCCCAAGACCCTGAAAAGTGAGTGCAAAGTGCACTAAAGTTCCCCTAAGGACAAAGAAGTTGTGTTAGAGGAATAATGCAGGAAAGACACAAACCAACAATGCAACAACTGTGGATTTCCAATCTAGGGTACCTTTGGAACAAGGGGACTAAGTCCAAAAGTCACAAGCAAGTCGGAGATGGGCAGATGCCCAGGAAATGCCAGCTGCGGGTGCAAAGAAGCTTCTACTGGACAGAAGAAGCTAAGGTTTCTGCAGGAACGAAAAGGGCTAGAGACTTCCCCTTTGGTGGACTGATCCCACTCACCGTGGAGAGTCGTGCAGAAGTGTTTTCTCGCCAAAAGAACGCCAACAGGCCTTGCTAGCTGCAAATCGTGCGGTTAGCGTTTTTGGACGCTGCTGTGGCCCTGGAGGGACCAGGAGGTCGTAAATTGGACCAGGAGAGAGAGGGGACATTGAGCAAGAAAAGAAGCCCTCTCAGCAGCAGGTAGCAGCCGGAGAAGTGCCAGAAACAGGCACTACAAGGATGTGTGAAACGGTGCTCACCCGAAGTCGCACAAAGGAGTCCCACGTCCCCGGAGACCAACTTAGAACGTCGTGCAATGCAGGTTAGAGTGCCGTGGACCCAGGCTTGGCTGTGCACAAAGGATTTCCGCCGGAAGTGCACAGGGGCCGGAGTAGCTGCAAAAGTCGCAGTTCCCAGCAATGCAGCCCAGCGAGGTGAGGCAAGGACTTACCTCCACCAAACTTGGACTGAAGAGTCACTGGACTGTGGGGGTCACTTGGACAGAGTCGCTGGATTCGAGGGACCTCGCTCGTCGTGCTGAGAGGAGACCCAAGGGACCGGTAATGCAGCTTTTTGGTGCCTGCGGTTGCAGGGGGAAGATTCCGTCGACCCACTGGAGATTTCTTCGGAGCTTCTGGTGCAGAGAGGAGGCAGACTACCCCCACAGCATGCACAAGCAGGAAAACAGTCGAGAAGGCGGCAGGATCAGCGTTACAGAGTTGCAGTAGTCGTCTTAGCTACTTTGTTGCCGTTTTGCAGGCTTCCAGCACGGTCAGCAGTCGATTCCTTATCAGAAGGTGAAGAGAGAGATGCAGAGGAACTCGGCTGAGCTCTTGCATTCGTTATCTAAAGTTTCCCCAGAGACAGAGACCCTAAATAGCCAGAAAAGAGGGTTTGGCTACCTCGGAGAGAGGATAGGCTAGCAACACCTGAAGGAGCCTATCACAAGGAGTCTCTGACGTCACCTGGTGGCACTGGCCACTCAGAGCAGTCCAGTGTGCCAGCAGCACCTCTGTTTCCAAGATGGCAGAGGTCTGGAGCACACTGGAGGAGCTCTGGACACCTCCCAGGGGAGGTGCAGGTCAGGGGAGTGGTCACTCCCCTTTCCTTTGTCCAGTTTCGCGCCAGAGCAGGGCTAAGGAGTCCCCTGAACCGGTGTAGACTGGCTTCTGCAGAATTGGGCACATCTGTGCCCAACAAAGCATTTCCAGAGGCTGGGGGAGGCTACTCCTCCCCTGCCTTCACACCATTTTCCAAAGGGAGAGGGTGTCATACCCTCTCTCAGAGGATGTTCTTTGTTCTGCCATCCTGGGCCAGGCCTGGCTGGACCCCAGGAGGGCAGATGCCTGTCTGAGGGGTTGGCAGCAGCAGCAGCTGCAGTGAAACCCCAGGACAGGCAGTTTGGCAGTACCAGGGTCTGTGCTACAGACCACTGGGATCATGGGATTGTGCCAACTATGCCAGGATGGTATAGAGGGGGCAATTCCATGATCATAGACATGTTACATGGCCATATTCGGAGTTACCATTGTGAAGCCACATATAGGTAGTGACCTATATGTAGTGCACGCGTGTAATGGTGTCCCCGCACTCACAAAGTTCAGGGAATTGGCCCTGAACAATGTGGGGGCACCTTGGCTAGTGCCAGGGTGCCCTCACACTAAGTAACTTTGCACCCAACCTTTACCAGGTAAAGGTTAGACATATAGGTGACTTATAAGTTACTTAAGTGCAGTGTAAAATGGCTGTGAAATAACGTGGACGTTATTTCACTCAGGCTGCAGTGGCAGGCCTGTGTAAGAATTGTCAGAGCTCCCTATGGGTGGCAAAAGAAATGCTGCAGCCCACAGGGATCTCCTGGAACCCCAATACCCTGGGTACCTCAGTACCATATACTAGGGAATTATAAGGGTGTTCCAGTAAGCCAATGTAAATTGGTAAAAATGGTCACTAGCCTGTTAGTGACAATTTGGAAAGAAATGAGAGAGCATAACCACTGAGATTCTGATTAGCAGAGCCTCAGTGAGACAGTTAGGCACTACACAGGGAACACATACATGTAGGCCACAAACTTATGAGCACTGGGGTCCTGGCTAGCAGGATCCCAGTGAGACAGTGAAAACACCCTGACATACACTCACAAACAGGCCAAAAGTGGGGGTAACAAGGCTAGAAAGAGGCTACTTTCTCACAATTTGCACGTAGCTGGGTCCAAACTGGGGTGGCATGGTGAGCAAAAGAACGATGGATTAAACCCAGATCTGTGACTGGGGGTGAGTGTTTGCATTGTTAAGCACTCCGTCCATCATCCTTTTGTGTTACTAAAGCTGCCCTAAGTGGGAAGGGTATGCCCAGACGTGGATCCCGTGCTCACTGTGCCACTAGATTCAAGCTAGCCTGGCTGATGAAGGGTGATACTGTAGGAGGCTGGACTGGCTTGTAGTGAGTACCAAGGGGTACTTGCACCTTGCACCAGGCCCAGTTATCCCTTATTAGTGTATAGGGTGTCTAGCAGCTTAGGCTGATAGATAATAGTAGCTTAGCAGAGCAGCTTAGGCTGAACTAGGAGATGTGTGAAGCTACTACAGTACCACTTAGTGTCATATGCACAATATCATAAGAAAACACAATACACAGTTATACTAAAAATAAAGGTACTTTATTTTTATGACAATATGCCAAAGTATCTTAGAGTGTACCCTCAGGGAGAGGATAGGAAATATACACAAGATATATATACACAATAGCAAAAATATGCAGTATAGTCTTAGAAAACAGTGCAAACAATGTATAGTTACAATAGGATGCAATGGGGAAACATAGGGATAGGGGCAACACAAACCATATACTCTAGAAGTGGAATGCGAACCACGAATGGACCCCAAACCTATGTGACCTTGTAGAGGGTCGCTGGGACTATTAGAAAATAGTGAGAGTTAGCAAAATAACCCTCCCCAAGACCCTGAAAAGTGAGTGCAAAGTGCACCAAAGTTCCCCTAAGGACAAAATAGTCGTGTTAGAGGGAAACTGCAAGGAAAACACAAATCAGCAATGCAACAACGATGGATTCCTGACTGAGGGTACCTGTGGAACAAGGGGACCAAGTCCAAAAGTCACAAGCAGCTCGGAGATGGGCAGATGCCCAAGAAATGCCAGCGGTTGGTGCAAAGAAGCTCTTACTAGGCTGAAGAACTGTGAATACTGCAGGAACGACAAGGGCTAGAGACTTCCCCTTTGGAGGATGGATCCCCCACGCCTTGGAGAGTCGTGCAGAAGTGTTTTCCCGCCGGATGGACGCCAATAAGCCTTGCTACACGCAAATCGTGCGTTTGGCGTTTTTGGACGCTGCTGGGGCCCAGGAGGGACCAGGAGGTCGCAAATTGGACCTGCAGAGAGAGGGGACGTCGAGCAAGACAAAGAGCCCTCACTGAAGCAGGTAGCACCCGGAGAAGTGCCAGAAAGAGGCACTACGAGGATGCGTGAAACGGTGCTCGCCGAAGTTGCACAAAGGAGTCCCACGTCGCCGGAGACCAACTTAGAAAGTCGTGCAATGCAGGTTAGAGTGCCGTGGACCCAGGCTTGGCTGTGCACGAAGGATTTCCGCCGGAAGTGCACAGGGGCCGGAGTAGCTTGCAAAGTCGCGGTTCCCAGCAATGCAGCCCAGCGAGGTGAGGCAAGGACTTACCTCCACCAAACTCGGGCTGAAGAGTCACTGGACTGTGGGAGTCACTTGGACGGTGTCGCTGGATTCGAGGGACCTCGCTCGTCGTGCTGAGAGGAGACCCAAGGGACCGGAGATGCAGCTTTTTGGTGCCTGCGGTTGCAGGGGGAAGATTCCGTCGACCCACGGGAGATTTCTTCGGAGCTTCTGGTGCAGAGAGGAGGCAGACTACCCCCACAGCATGCACAAGCAGGAAAACAGTCGAGAAGGCGGCAGGATCAGCGTTACAGAGTTGCAGTAGTCGTCTTTGCTACTATGTTGCAGGTTTGCAGGCTTCCAGCGCGGTCAGCGGTCGATTCCTTATCAGAAGGTGAAGAGGGAGATGCAGAGGAACTCGGCTGAGCTCATGCATTCGTTATCTAAAGTTTCCCCAGAGACAGAGACCCTAAATAGCCAGAAAAGAGGGTTTGGCTACCTAGGAGAGAGGAAAGGCTACTAACACCTGAAGGAGCCTATCAGCAGGAGTCTCTGACGTCACCTGGTGGCACTGGCCACTCAGAGCAGTCCAGTGTGCCAGCAGCACCTCTGTTTCCAAGATGGCAGAGGTCTGGAGCACACTGGAGGAGCTCTGGACACCTCCCAGGGGAGGTGCAGGTCAGGGGAGTGGTCACTCCCCTTTCCTTTGTCCAGTTTCGCGCCAGAGCAGGGGCTAAGGGGTCCCTGAACCGGTGTAGACTGGCTTATGCAGAATTGGGCACATCTGTGCCCAACAAAGCATTTCCAGAGGCTGGGGGAGGCTACTCCTCCCCTGCCTTCACACCATTTTCCAAAGGGAGAGGGTGTCACACCCTCTCTCAGAGGAAGTTCTTTGTTCTGCCATCCTGGGCCAGGCCTGGCTGGACCCCAGGAGGGCAGCTGCCTGTCTGAGGGGTTGGCAGCAGCAGCAGCTGCAGTGAAACCCCAGGAAGGGCAGTCTGGCAGTACCAGGGTCTGTGCTACAGACCCCTGGGATCATGGAATTGTACCAACAATGCCAGGATGGCATAGAGGGGGCAATTCCATGATCATAGACATGTTACATGGCCATATTCGGAGTTACCATGGTGAAGCTACATATAGGTAGTGACTTATATGTAGTGCACGCGTGTAATGGTGTCCCCGCACTCACAAAGTTCAGTGAATTGGCTCTGAACAATGTGGGGGCACCTTGGCTAGTGCCAGGGTGCCCTCACACTAAGTAACTTTGCACCTAACCTTTACCAGGTAAAGGTTAGACATATAGGTGACTTATAAGTTAATTAAGTGCAGTGTAAAATGGCTGTGAAATAACGTGGACGTTATTTCACTCAGGCTGCAGTGGCAGGCCTGTGTAAGAATTGTCAGAGCTCCCTATGGGTGGCAAAAGAAATGCTGCAGCCCATAGGGATCTCCTGGAACCCCAATACCCTGGGTACCTCAGTACCATATACTAGGGAATTATAAGGGTGTTCCAGTAAGCCAATGTAAATTGGTAAAAATGGTCACTAGCCTGTTAGTGACAATTTGAAAGTAATGAGAGAGCATAACCACTGAGGTTCTGGTTAGCAGAGCCTCAGTGAGACAGTTAGGCACCACACAGGGAACATATACATGCACACCTATGAGCACTGGGGCCCTGTGCGACAGGGTCCCAGTGACACATACATATAGGCCACAAACCTATGAGCACTGGGGTCCTGACTAGCAGGATCCCAGTGACACATAACAACCATACTGAAAACATAGTGTTTTCACTATGAGCACTGAGGCCTAGCCATCAGGATCCCAGTGAGACAGTGAAAACAGTGACAAACATCCTGACATACACTCACAAACAGGCCAAAAGTGGGGGTAACAAGGCTAGAAAGAGGCTACCTTCTCACACAACCCCCCCCCAAACGAAGGACAATAAGGCTAACCTTGGCCAGTTGAGACTTTATTGTCTAAGTGGTGATAAGTAGAGAGTAGCTCTGCAATAGACTGGTTACTCCCTTTATCATCCACTATATGGTTACTTCCCTGTGGGGATGTAAACCACCCTGTTTGAAGTTTTTTAGCTAAGCAACAATGTGAAGATGTATTTTCAGAGTTTCTATCAGTAAGTTTTAGTTTAGAGCAGTGGGAATTGTCCACTGAACCTATTTGTAGTGATGGAAATGCCAGACAGGGATGCTGTCTCAGTAAAGCCATAGCTGGGCAAAAACTTTGTCCATTTGGCTGGAAGAGGGAACAGGGATGCTGTTTCTCTTGAGTTGGAGCAGGGCAGGGATGCTGTCCTATGAGCTCCACACTAGGGCAGGGATGCTGTCCTAAGTGTTGTGAGGTAGTGCAGGGTTTCTGCACTAAAGTTTCTCTGGGAGGGTTGGAGGGATGCTCCATGTTAACTAAAATGGTGCTGTTTTTCTCACCAATGTTAGTTATCCCACAGAGAGGTACTTCCACCTCAGGGAGTCCAGCTTTTCCAGCTGATGATTCCCTTGGAACAGGTGCCACCCCAGGAGAGGTTTCTCCCACCACAGGAATAGTATCCTGAATGGTAGGGTGGTTAGGGGATATTGTGATACCCTTTTTACCTGTTGATGGAGAGGGATCCTGAGTTTTCAGGCCTTCTCTCCTTAGCTTTTTCATTTCACTTGAAATGAGAGGGAACAATTCCTCAGGGATGCCCAGCATGGCTGCATGGGCATAAAACTCTACATCAGCCCAACCTGAGGCCTCTAGGTCATTACCTAAGAGACAGTCTACAGGTAAGCTAGGTGATACCACCACCTGCTTAGGGCCAGTAACTCCACCCCAACTAAACTGAATTATAGCTAAGGGAAGAAACTTAGTGGAGTTATGGACATCAATAATCTTATACTGTTGTCCAATGATGTGTTGTTCAGGAGGCACTAGGTTTTCAGTCACCAAAGTGAAACTGGCACCTGTGTCCCTGTAGGCCAAGGCCTCAACACCATTTATTGAAACTGTCTGCCTGTACTTATCCATTGTAAGGGGACAAGCAGCCAGTGTGGCAAGGCCAATGCCACTAGGTGTGACAGAAACTGTCTTGGGACTGATTACATCAGTTTCCACTATGGACCCATAAGTGAACCCAACTACACCCTTTGCTTGACTGTTGCCAGCAGTCCCACCACTAGTACCACTACTTCTAGGGGCACTAGAGCTTGATGTATTAGTGGTGGTAGGCTCAGGGGGTTTACCTGGACAGGACTTATCCCCTGGCCTATGGCCTCTATTTTTACACACAAAGCACCAAGGCTTTTTAATGTGTGCAGGTTGGGAAGAAGAGGAAGAATTTGTTTTATCCCCACCCTCTGAAGAGTGTTTAAGATTTGAAGTGGGCTCTTTGGTTTTACCCTTATCCCCATGCTTATCTTGAGATTTTTCACCATCTTTCTTCTTATTGCCATCTTTGTCACCCCCTGTATGAACTTTTCTGTTCACCCTTGTTCTGACCCATTTGTCTGCCTTCTTTCCCAATTCTTGGGGAGAGGTCAGATCAGAGTCTACCAGGTACTGGTGCAACAAATCAGACACACAATTATTAAGTATATGCTCTCTCAGGATTGTGTTATACAGGCTTTCATAATCAGTAACTTTACTGCCATGTAACCACCCCTCCAAGGCCTTCACTGCCTGGTCAATGAAATCAACCCAGTCTTGTGAAGACTCCTTTTTGGTATCTCTGAACTTGATCCTGTACTGTTCAGTGGTTAAGCCATAACCATCCAGGAGTGCATTCTTAAGAACTGTAAAATTATTGGCATCATTTTCTTTCACAGTAAGGAGCCTATCCCTACCTTTTCCACTAAATGATAGCCATAGGATAGCAGCCCACTGCTTTTGAGGGACATCCTGTACAGCACAGGCCCTCTCAAGTGCAGCAAACCACTTGTTAATGTCATCCCCCTCCTTATAAGGGGGAACTATCTTGTGCAGATTCCTGGAATCATGCTCTTTTGCAGGATGACTATGGGGAATACTGCTGCTGCCACCATGGGTATCTAAACCCAACTTATGTCTTTCCCTCTCTATTTCTAAAGACTGTCTATCCAAATCCAGCTGTTGCTTCTTGAGCTTCAGTCTGGTTTGTTCCACTCTCAATCTATTGAGCTCCCTTTCTAACAATCTGTCATCAGGGTGGGTGGGAGGGACATTTCTAGATACAGAGGTATGATGGGAATGAACAGAAGGAGACCTGTCCCTTACAGAGGGCACCCTAACAGCTTGGCTACCAGTATAATGTGAGAGCACATCATCAGTATGATGTGATTCAACCTCTGTACCAACTATGCTAGACTGTCTAGTAATGGGCAGGCTGAGAAGTTTATTTCCTGAACCTTTTCCTGGGGGAGTCCCTGGATCAGATTGAGAACCATTAGCTACTTTTTCTACAGATTGGGCACTTATGGCCTTATCCTGTACTCTAAGCATATTAATTAACAGTTCTAAAGAAGGATTCTTCCCTACACTCAAACCTCTCTCTATGCAGAGACTCCTTGCTCCTTTCCAGCTAAGGTGATCATATGCAAGTTTGGACAGTTCAACTTTTTGGCCTGTGCCAGACATTTTTAGAGAGAGTTAAAGTGATAGACAAAGAGAAAAAAGTTTTCAGAACTTTTTGGAAAGACAGAAAAAACTTTTTAAACTTTTAAGAACTTTTTGAAAGTTTAGAAGTACTTTTCAGCACTTAGAAAAGAGTGAAAAGAGGAAATGCAAAACTTTTTGGCTATGTGTATATACACTGACCTTGTTTTGTATATTTTTCTCTTATGAAAAGTACAATGACAAGAGTGGTAAGTAGTCTCAAAGCACTTATCCCACCACTGCACAACCAATGTAGGAGGCTGGACTGGCTTGTAGTGAGTACCAAGGGGTACTTGCACCTTGCACCAGGCCCAGTTATCCCTTATTAGTGTATAGGGTGTCTAGCAGCTTAGGCTGATAGATAATGGTAGCTTAGCAGAGCAGCTTAGGCTGAACTAGGAGATGTGTGAAGCTACTACAGTACCACTTAGTGTCATATGCACAATATCATAAGAAAACACAATACACAGTTATACTAAAAATAAAGGTACTTTATTTTTATGACAATATGCCAAAGTATCTTAGAGTGTACCCTCAGGGAGAGGATAGGAAATATACACAAGATATATATACACAATAGCAAAAATATGCAGTATAGTCTTAGAAAACAGTGCAAACAATGTATAGTTACAATAGGATGCAATGGGGAAACATAGGGATAGGGGCAACACAAACCATATACTCTAGAAGTGGAATGCGAACCACGAATGGACCCCAAACCTATGTGACCTTGTAGAGGGTCGCTGGGACTATTAGAAAATAGTGAGAGTTAGCAAAATAACCCTCCCCAAGACCCTGAAAAGTGAGTGCAAAGTGCACCAAAGTTCCCCTAAGGACAAAATAGTCGTGTTAGAGGGAAACTGCAAGGAAAACACAAATCAGCAATGCAACAACGATGGATTCCTGACTGAGGGTACCTGTGGAACAAGGGGACCAAGTCCAAAAGTCACAAGCAGCTCGGAGATGGGCAGATGCCCAAGAAATGCCAGCGGTTGGTGCAAAGAAGCTCTTACTAGGCTGAAGAACTGTGAATACTGCAGGAACGACAAGGGCTAGAGACTTCCCCTTTGGAGGATGAATCCCCCACGCCTTGGAGAGTCGTGCAGAAGTGTTTTCCCGCCGGATGGACGCCAATAAGCCTTGCTACACGCAAATCGTGCGTTTGGCGTTTTTGGACGCTGCTGGGGCCCAGGAGGGACCAGGAGGTCGCAAATTGGACCTGCAGAGAGAGGGGACGTCGAGCAAGACAAAGAGCCCTCACTGAAGCAGGTAGCACCCGGAGAAGTGCCAGAAAGAGGCACTACGAAGATGCGTGAAACGGTGCTCGCCGAAGTTGCACAAAGGAGTCCCACGTCGCCGGAGACCAACTTAGAAAGTCGTGCAATGCAGGTTAGAGTGCCGTGGACCCAGGCTTGGCTGTGCACGAAGGATTTCCGCCGGAAGTGCACAGGGGCCGGAGTAGCTTGCAAAGTCGCGGTTCCCAGCAATGCAGCCCAGCGAGGTGAGGCAAGGACTTACCTCCACCAAACTCGGGCTGAAGAGTCACTGGACTGTGGGAGTCACTTGGACGGTGTCGCTGGATTCGAGGGACCTCGCTCGTCGTGCTGAGAGGAGACCCAAGGGACCGGAGATGCAGCTTTTTGGTGCCTGCGGTTGCAGGGGGAAGATTCCGTCGACCCACGGGAGATTTCTTCGGAGCTTCTGGTGCAGAGAGGAGGCAGACTACCCCCACAGCATGCACAAGCAGGAAAACAGTCGAGAAGGCGGCAGGATCAGCGTTACAGAGTTGCAGTAGTCGTCTTTGCTACTATGTTGCAGGTTTGCAGGCTTCCAGCGCGGTCAGCGGTCGATTCCTTATCAGAAGGTGAAGAGGGAGATGCAGAGGAACTCGGCTGAGCTCATGCATTCGTTATCTAAAGTTTCCCCAGAGACAGAGACCCTAAATAGCCAGAAAAGAGGGTTTGGCTACCTAGGAGAGAGGAAAGGCTACTAACACCTGAAGGAGCCTATCAGCAGGAGTCTCTGACGTCACCTGGTGGCACTGGCCACTCAGAGCAGTCCAGTGTGCCAGCAGCACCTCTGTTTCCAAGATGGCAGAGGTCTGGAGCACACTGGAGGAGCTCTGGACACCTCCCAGGGGAGGTGCAGGTAAGGGGAGTGGTCACTCCCCTTTCCTTTGTCCAGTTTCGCGCCAGAGCAGGGGCTAAGGGGTCCCTGAACCGGTGTAGACTGGCTTATGCAGAATTGGGCACATCTGTGCCCAACAAAGCATTTCCAGAGGCTGGGGGAGGCTACTCCTCCCCTGCCTTCACACCATTTTCCAAAGGGAGAGGGTGTCACACCCTCTCTCAGAGGAAGTTCTTTGTTCTGCCATCCTGGGCCAGGCCTGGCTGGACCCCAGGAGGGCAGCTGCCTGTCTGAGGGGTTGGCAGCAGCAGCAGCTGCAGTGAAACCCCAGGAAGGGCAGTCTGGCAGTACCAGGGTCTGTGCTACAGACCCCTGGGATCATGGAATTGTACCAACAATGCCAGGATGGCATAGAGGGGGCAATTCCATGATCATAGACATGTTACATGGCCATATTCGGAGTTACCATGGTGAAGCTACATATAGGTAGTGACTTATATGTAGTGCACGCGTGTAATGGTGTCCCCGCACTCACAAAGTTCAGTGAATTGGCTCTGAACAATGTGGGGGCACCTTGGCTAGTGCCAGGGTGCCCTCACACTAAGTAACTTTGCACCTAACCTTTACCAGGTAAAGGTTAGACATATAGGTGACTTATAAGTTAATTAAGTGCAGTGTAAAATGGCTGTGAAATAACGTGGACGTTATTTCACTCAGGCTGCAGTGGCAGGCCTGTGTAAGAATTGTCAGAGCTCCCTATGGGTGGCAAAAGAAATGCTGCAGCCCATAGGGATCTCCTGGAACCCCAATACCCTGGGTACCTCAGTACCATATACTAGGGAATTATAAGGGTGTTCCAGTAAGCCAATGTAAATTGGTAAAAATGGTCACTAGCCTGTTAGTGACAATTTGAAAGTAATGAGAGAGCATAACCACTGAGGTTCTGGTTAGCAGAGCCTCAGTGAGACAGTTAGGCACCACACAGGGAACATATACATGCACACCTATGAGCACTGGGGCCCTGTGCGACAGGGTCCCAGTGACACATACATATAGGCCACAAACCTATGAGCACTGGGGTCCTGACTAGCAGGATCCCAGTGACACATAACAACCATACTGAAAACATAGTGTTTTCACTATGAGCACTGAGGCCTAGCCATCAGAATCCCAGTGAGACAGTGAAAACAGTGACAAACATCCTGACATACACTCACAAACAGGCCAAAAGTGGGGGTAACAAGGCTAGAAAGAGGCTACCTTCTCACAGATACCCAGAAACCGGTTCCAGGATGCTTGTTTCCAGTCCAGGGAGGACCTGGTTTGGCAGTTTGATCTAGACTCTTCCCTTGAGGAACAGGGTTGAGACTGATTTGCATATAGCTGGGTCCAAACTGGGGTGGCATGGTGTGTAAAAAAACGGTGGATTAAACCCAGATCTGTGACTGGGGGTGAGTGTTTGCATTGTTTGGCCCTCCGTCCATCATCCTTTTGTGTTGCTAAAGGTGCCCTCAGTGGGAAGGGTATGCCCTGACGTGGGTCCCGTGCTTATCGTGCCACTGGATTCAAGCTTGCCTGGCTGATGAAGGGTGATACCCAGAAATCTGTCCCAGGATGCTTGTTTCCGGTCCAGGGAGAACCTGGCTTGGCAGTTCGGGCTGGACTGTTCCCTTGAGGAACAGGGTCAAGAATGATTTGTATATAGGTGGGTCCAAACAGAGGTGGCATGGTGAGCAAAAGAACGATGGATTAAACCCAGATCTGTGACAGGGGGGTGAGTGTTTGCATTGTTCAGCACTCCGTCCATCATCCTTTTGTGTTGCTAAAGTTGCCCTAAGTGGGAAGGGTATGCCCAGACGTGGGTCCCGTGCTCACTGTGCCACTGAATTCAAGCTAGTCTAGCTGATGAAGGGTGATACCCAGAAACCGGTCCCAGGATGCTTATTTCTGGTCCAGGGAAGATCTGGCTTGGCAGATCGGGCTGGACTGTTCCCTTAAAGGACAGGGTCAGGACTGAGTTGCCTATAGCTGAGTCCAAACTGGGGTGGCATGTATGCAAAAGAACAATGGATTAAACCCAGATCTGTGACTGGGAGTGAGTGTTTGCATTGTTCAGCACTCCATCCAGCTTTCTTTTGTGTTGCTAAAGTTGCCCTAAGTGGGAAGGGTATGCCCAGACGTGGGTGTCGTGCTCACTGTGCCAGTGGATTCAAGCTAACCAGGCTGATGAAGGGTGATACCCAGAAACCTGTCCCAGGATGCCTGTTTCCAGTCCAGGGAGTACCTGGCTTGGCAGTTTGGGCTGGACTGTTCACTTGAGGAACAGGGTCAAGACTGATGTGCATGTAGCTGGGTCCAAACTGGGGTGGCATGGTAAGCAAAAGAACGATGGATTAAACCCAGATCTGTGACTGGGGGTGAGTGTTTGCATTGTTCAGCACTCCATACATCATCCTTTTGTGTTGCTAAAGCTGCCCTAAGTGGGAAGGGTATGCCCAGACGTGGGTCTCGTGCTCACTGTGCCACTGGATTCAAGCTAACCAGGCTGAAGAAGGGTGATATTCAGAAACCTGTCCCAGGATGCCAGTCTCCAGTCCAGGGAGGACCTGGCTTGGCAGTTTCGGCTGGACTGTTTGTAGGAAAGTACCATCTTGCCTGGCATGTTACCCCCATTTTTCACTGTATATATGTTGTTTTAGTTGTATGTGTCACTGGGACCCTGGTAACCCAGGGCCCCAGTGCTCATAAGTGTGCCTGAATGTGTTACCTGTGTAGTGCCTAACTGTCTCACTGAGGCTCTGCTAATCAGAACCTCAGTGGTTATGCTCTCTCATTTCTTTCCAAATTGTCACTAACAGGCTAGTGACCATTTTTACCAATTTACATTGGCTTACTGGAACACCCTTATAATTCCCTAGTATATGGTACTGAGGTACCCAGTGTATTGGGGTTCCAGGAGATCCCTATGGGCTGCAGCATTTCTTTTGCCACCCATAGGGAGCTCTGACAATTCTTACACAGGCCTGCCACTGCAGCCTGAGTGAAATAACGTCCACGTTATTTCACAGCCATTTTACACTGCACTTAAGTAACTTATAAGTCACCTATATGTCTAACCTTTACCTGGTAAAGGTTAGGTGCAAAGTTACTTAGTGTGAGGGCACCCTGGCACTAGCCAAGGTGCCCCCACATTGTTCAGAGCCAATTCCCTGAACTTTGTGAGTGCGGGGACACCATTACACGCGTGCACTACATATAGGTCACTACCTATATGTAGCTTCACAATGGTAACTCCGAATATGGCCATGTAACATGTCTATGATCATGGAATTGCCCCCTCTATGCCATCCTGGCATAGTTGGCACAATCCCATGATCCCAGTGGTCTGTAGCACAGACCCTGGTACTGCCAAACTGCCCTTCCTGGGGTTTCACTGCAGCTGCTGCTGCTGCCAACCCCTCAGACAGGCATCTGCCCTCCTGGGGTCCAGCCAGGCCTGGCCCAGGATGGCAGAACAAAGAACTTCCTCTGAGAGAGGGTGTGACACCCTCTCCCTTTGGAAAATGGTGTGAAGGCAGGGGAGGAGTAGCCTCCCCCAGCCTCTGGAAATGCTTTGTTGGGCACAGATGTGCCCAATTCTGCATAAGCCATTCTACACCAGTTCAGGGGACCCCTTAGCCCTGCTCTGGCGCGAATCTGGACAAAGGAAAGGGGAGTGACCACTCCCCTGACCTGCACCTCCCCTGGGAGGTGTCCAGAGCTCCTCAAGTGTGCTCCAGACCTCTGCCATCTTGGAAACAGAGGTGCTGCTGGCACACTGGACTGCTCTGAGTGGCCAGTGCCACCAGGTGACGTCAGAGACTCCTTGTGATAGGCTCCTTCAGGTGTTGCTAGCCTATCCTCTCTCCTAGGTAGCCAAACCCTCTTTTCTGGCTTTTTAGGGTCTCTGTCTCTGGGGAAACTTTAGATAACGAATGCAAGTGCTCATCCGAGTTCCTCTGCATCTCTCTCTTCACCTTCTGCCAAGGAATCGACTGCTGACCGCGCTGGAAGCCTGCAAACCTGCAAACCTTCAACATAGTAGCAAAGACGACTACTGCAACTCTGTAACGCTGATCCTGCCGCCTTCTCGACTGTTTTCCTGCTTGTGCATGCTGTGGGGGTAGTCTGCCTCCTCTCTGCACCAGAAGCTCCGAAGAAATCTCCCGTGGGTCGACGGAATCTTCCCCCTGCAACCGCAGGCACCAAAAAGCTGCATTACCGGTCCCTTGGGTCTCCTCTCAGCACGACGAGCGAGGTCCTTCGAATCCAGCGACTCTGTCCAAGTGACCCCCACAGTCCAGTGACTCTTCAGTCCAAGTTTGGTGGAGGTAAGTCCTTGCCTCACCTCGCTGGTCTGCATTGCCGGGAACCGTGACTTTTGGTCCTACTCCGGCCCGTGTGCACTTCCGGCGGAAATCCTTTGTGCACTTCCAAGCCTGGGTCCACGGCACTCTAACCTGCATTGCACGACTTTCTAAGTTGGTCTCCGGCGACGTGGGACTCCTTTGTGCGACTTCGGGTGAGCACCGTTACATGCATCCTCGTAGTGCCTGTTTCTGGCACTTCTCCGGCTGCTACCTGCTGCTGAGAGGGCTCCTTGTCTTTCTGGACGTCCTCTCTCTCTCCTGGTCCAATTTGCGACCTCCTGGTCCCTCCAGGGCCACAGCAGCATCCAAAAATGCTAACCGCACGATTTGCAGCTAGCAAGGCTTGTTGGCGATCTTTCGGCGGGAAAAAACTTCTGCACGACTCTCCACGGCGAGTGGGATCCGTCCACCAAAGGGGAAGTCTCTAGCCCTCTTCGTTCCTGCAGAAACCTCCGCTTCTTCTGTCCAGTAGAAGCTTCTTTGCACCCGCAGCTGGCATTTCCTGGGCATTTGCCCATCTCCGACTTGCTTGTGACTTTTGGACTTGGTCCCCTTGTTCCACAGGTACCCTAGATTGGAAATCCACAGTTGTTGCATTGTTGGTTTGTGTCTTTCCTGCATTATTCCTCTAACACGACTTCTTTGTCCTTAGGGGAACTTTAGTGCACTTTGCACTCACTTTTCAGGGTCTTGGGGAGGGTAATTTTTCTAACTCTCACTATTTTCTAATAGTCCCAGCGACCCTCTACAAGGTCACATAGGTTTGGGGTCCATTCGTGGTTCGCATTCCACTTTTGGAGTAAATGGTTTGTGTTGCCCCTATCCCTATGTTTCCCCATTGCATCCTATTGTAACTATACATTGTTTGCACTGTTTTCTAAGACTATACTGCATATTTTTGCTATTGTGTATATATATCTTGTGTATATTTCCTATCCTCTCACTGAGGGTACACTCTAAGATACTTTGGCATATTGTCATAAAAATAAAGTCCCTTTATTTTTAGTATAACTGTGTATTGTGTTTTCTTATGATATTGTGCATATGACACTAAGTGGTACTGTAGTAGCTTCACACGTCTCCTAGTTCAGCCTAAGCTGCTCTGCTAAGCTACCATTATCTATCAGCCTAAGCTGCTAGACACCCTATACACTAATAAGGGATAACTGGGCCTGGTGCAAGGTGCAAGTACCCCTTGGTACTCACTACAAGGCAGTCCAGCCTCCTAAATTGGTTGTGCAGCGGTGGGATAAGTGCTTTGAGACTGCTTACCACTCTTGTCATTGTACTTTTCATAAGAGAAAAATATACAAAACAAGGTCAGTGTATATACACATAGCCAAAAAGTTTTGCATTTCCTCTTTTCACTCTTTTCTAAGTGCTGAAAAGTACTTCTAACTTTCTAAAAAGTTCTAAAAAGTTTTAAAAGTTTTTTTCTCTGTCTTTCTAAAAGCTCTGACAAACTTTTTATCTTTTACTATCATTTTAACTCTCTCTAAAAATGTCTGGCACAGGCCAAAATGTTGATCTGTCCAAACTTGCATATGATCACCTTAGCTGGAAAGGAGCAAGGAGTCTCTGTGTAGAGAGAGGTTTGAGTGTAGGGAAGAATCCTTCTTTGGAATTATTGCTTAACATGCTTAGAGAACAAGATAAGGCCATAGGGGCCACATCTGTTGAATAAGTAGCAAATGGTTCCCAATCTGATCCAGGGACTCCCCCAGGAAAAGATTCAGGAAAGAAACTTCCTAGCCTGCCCATTACTAGACAGTCTAGCATAGTTGGTAATGATGGAGAGCCTCACCATAGAAATAGTGTTGTCTCACATCATAGCAAAAGCATGTATTCTCACCATACTGGTAGTGATGTTTCTGTTAGCCAAGCTGTTAGGGTGGCTTCTGTAAGGGACAGGTCTCCTTCTGTTCATTCTTCTGTGTCTAAGAATATCCCTCCCACCAACCCTGATGACAGAATGTTAGAGAGGGAACTCAATAAGTTGAGAGTGGAACAAACCAGACTGAAGCTTAAAAAGTAACAGCTGGATTTGGATAGACAGTCTTTTGAACTAGAGAAAGAAAGACAGAAGTTGGGTTTAGATACCCATGGTGGCAGCAGCAGTATTCCCCATAGTCATCCTGCAAAAGAGCATGATTCCAGGAATCTGCATAGGATAGTTCCCCCTTATAAGGAGGGGGATGACATTAACAAGTGGTTTGCTGCACTTGAGAGGGCCTGTGTTGTACAGGATGTCCCTCAAAGGCAGTGGGCTGCTATCCTATGGCTATCATTTAGTGGAAAAGGTAGGGATAGGCTCCTTACTGTGAAAGAAAATGATGCTAATAATTTCCAAGTTCTTAAGAATGCACTCCTGGTTGGTTATGGCTTAACCACTGAACAATACAGGATAAAGTTCAGAGAGACCAAAAAGGAGTCTTCACAAGACTGGGTTGATTTCATTGACCATTCAGTGAAGGCCTTGGAGGGGTGGTTACATGGCAGTAAAGTTACTGATTATGACAGCCTGTATAACTTGATCCTGAGAGAGCATATTCTTAATAATTGTGTGTCTGATTTGTTGCACCAGTACTTGGTGGACTCTGATCTGACCTCTCCCCAAGAATTGGGAAAGAAGGCAGACAAATGGGTCAGAACAAGAGTGAACAGAAAAGTTCATACAGGGGGTGACAAAGATGGCAACAAAAAGAAGGATGGTAAGTCTTCTGACAAGGGTGGGGACAAATCTAAAAATGAGTCTTCATCAGGCCCACAAAAACACTCTGGTGGGGGTGGTGGGCCCAAATCCTCTTTTAATCAGAACAAGGAAAAGAAACCATGGTGCTATTTATGTAAAATAAAAGGCCATTGGACAACAGATCCCAGTTGTCCAAAGAAAAGCACCAATGCTCCTACCACTACAACCCCTACTGCTACCCCTAGTGTCCCTACTAATAGCAGTGGTGGTGGGAGCAAACCTACTAATAGCCAATCCAAGGGAGTAGCTGGGCTCACTATTGGTAACTTAGTTGGGGTTGGCCTTGTTAGGGAGGCCACAGAGGCTGTGTTAGTCTCTGAGGGGGCTATTGATTTAGCCACCTTAGTTGCTTGTCCCCTTAATATGGATAAGTACAAGCAGCTACCCCTAATAAATGGTGTTGAGGTTCAGGCCTACAGGGACACTGGTGCCAGTGTGACTATGGTCATAGAGAAACTGGTCCACCCTGAACAACACCTACTTGGTCACCAGTACCAAGTAACCGATGCTCACAACAACACACTTAGCCACCCCATGGCTGTTGTTAATCTCAACTGGGGGGGGGTTACTGGTCCAAAGAAAGTTGTGGTAGCTTCAGATTTACCTGTAGACTGTCTATTAGGGAATGATTTGGAGACATCAGCTTGGTCAGATGTGGAGTTGGAGGCCCATGCAGCAATGCTGGGCATCCCAGGGCATATTTTTGCTTTGACAAGGGCTCAGGCCAAAAAGCAAAAAGGACAGGGAAGCTTGGATCCTGGAACAATGGACCAAGTGCTCCCTAAAGCTAGGGCTAGTAGAAGCAAACCACTTCCTACTAGCCCTCCCTCTACAGTGGATTCAACTTCTGAGGAAGAAGAATTCCCTCCCTGTGCAGAACCTACACCAGAGGAGCTGGAAGCAGACACTGCTGAGCTTTTGGGTGAAGGGGGGCCTGCCAGAGAGGAGCTGAGTGTGGCACAGCAAACCTGTCCCACATTAGAGGGTCTCAGACAGCAAGCTGTCAAACAGGCTAATGGGGATGTCATTGACTCTCACAGAGTTTACTGGGAGGACAACCTCTTGTACACTGAGCATAGGGATCCTAAACCTGGAGCTGCCAGGAGATTAGTGATTCCTCAGGAGTACAGAAAGTTCCTCCTAACCCTGGCACATGACATTCCCCTAGCTGGGCACCTGGGTCAAATGAAAACTTGGGACAGACTGGTTCCATTGTTTCATTGGCCTAGGATGTCTGAGGACACAAAGGAATTTTGTAAGTCCTGTGAAACCTGCAAGCCAGTGGCAAGACAGGTGGCACCCCAAAGGCACCCCTTATTCCACTGCCTGTGGTTGGGGTTCCCTTTGAAAGGGTAGGGGTTGACATAGTTGGCCCCCTTGACCCTCCTACTGCTTCAGGCAATAGATTTATCTTGTGTAGGAAAGTACCATCTTGCCTGGCATGTTACCCCCATTTTTCACTGTATATATGTTGTTTTAGTTGTATGTGTCACTGGGACCCTGGTAACCCAGGGCCCCAGTGCTCATAAGTGTGCCTGAATGTGTTACCTGTGTAGTGACTAACTGTCTCACTGAGGCTCTGCTAATCAGAACCTCAGTGGTTATGCTCTCTCATTTCTTTCCAAATTGTCACTAACAGGCTAGTGACCATTTTTACCAATTTACATTGGCTTACTGGAACACCCTTATAATTCCCTAGTATATGGTACTGAGGTACCCAGGGTATTGGGGTTCCAGGAGATCCCTATGGGCTGCAGCATTTCTTTTGCCACCCATAGGGAGCTCTGACAATTCTTACACAGGCCTGCCACTGCAGCCTGAGTGAAATAACGTCCACGTTATTTCACAGCCATTTTACACTGCACTTAAGTAACTTATAAGTCACCTATATGTCTAACCTTTACCTGGTAAAGGTTAGGTGCAAAGTTACTTAGTGTGTGGGCACCCTGGCACTAGCCAAGGTGCCCCCACATTGTTCAGAGCCAATTCCCTGAACTTTGTGAGTGCGGGGACACCATTACACGCGTGCACTACATATAGGTCACTACCTATATGTAGCTTCACAATGGTAACTCCGAATATGGCCATGTAACATGTCTATGATCATGGAATTGCCCCCTCTATGCCATCCTGGCATAGTTGGCACAATCCCATGATCCCAGTGGTCTGTAGCACAGACCCTGGTACTGCCAAACTGCCCTTCCTGGGGTTTCACTGCAGCTGCTGCTGCTGCCAACCCCTCAGACAGGCATCTGCCCTCCTGGGGTCCAGCCAGGCCTGGGCCAGGATGGCAGAACAAAGGACTTCCTCTGAGAGAGGGTGTTACACCCTCTCCCTTTGGAAAATGGTGTGAAGGCAGGGGAGGAGTAGCCTCCCCCAGCCTCTGGAAATGCTTTGTTGGGCACAGATGTGCCCAATTCTGCATAAGCCAGTCTACACCGGTTCAGGGGACCCCTTAGCCCTGCTCTGGCGCGAAACTGGACAAAGGAAAGGGGAGTGACCACTCCCCTGACCTGCACATCCCCTGGGAGGTGTCCAGAGCTCCTCCAGTGTGCTCCAGACCTCTGCCATCTTGGAAACAGAGGTGCTGCTGGCACACTGGACTGCTCTGAGTGGCCAGTGCCACCAGGTGACGTCAGAGACTCCTTGTGATAGGCTCCTTCAGGTGTTGCTAGCCTATCCTCTCTCCTAGGTAGCCAAACCCTCTTTTCTGGCTATTTAGGGTCTCTGTCTCTGGGGAAACTTTAGATAACGAATGCAAGAGCTCATCCGAGTTCCTCTGCATCTCTCTCTTCACCTTCTGCCAAGGAATCGACTGCTGACCGCGCTGGAAGCCTGCAAACCTGCAACATAGTAGCAAAGACGACTACTGCAACTCTGTAACGCTGATCCTGCCGCCTTCTCGACTGTTTTCCTGCTTGTGCATGCTGTGGGGGTAGTCTGCCTCCTCTCTGCACAAGAAGCTCCGAAGAAATCTCCCGTGGGTCGACGGAATCTTCCCCCTGCAACCGCAGGCACCAAAAAGCTGCATTACTGGTCCCTTGGGTCTCCTCTCAGCACGACGAGCGAGGTCCCTCGAATCCAGCGACTCTGTCCAAGTGACCCCCACAGTCCAGTGACTCTTCAGTCCAAGTTTGGTGGAGGTAAGTCCTTGCCTCATCTAGCTGGGCTGCATTGCTGGGAACCGCGACTTTTGCAGCTACTCCGGCCCCTGTGCACTTCCGGTGGAAGTCCTTTGTGCACATCCAAGCCTGGGTCCACGGCACTCTAACCTACATTGCATGACTTTCTAAGTTGGTCTCCGGCGACGTGGGACTCCTTTGTGCGACTTTGGGTGAGCACTGTTTCATGCATCCTTGTAGTGCCGGTTTCTGGCACTTCTCTGGGGGCTACCTGCTGTTGAGAGGGCTCCTTGTCTTGCTCGACGTCCCCTCTCTCTCCTGGTCCAATTTGCGACCTCCTGGTCCCTCCAGGGCCACAGCAGCGTCCAAAAACGCTAACCGCACAATTTGCAGCTAGCAAAGCTTGTTGGCGTTCTTTCGGCGGGAAAACACTTCTGCACGACTCTCCACGGCGAGAGGGATCCTTCCACCAAAGGGGAAGTCTCTAGCCTTTTTAGTTCCTGCAGAAACCTCAGCTTCTTCTGTCCAGTAGAAGCTTCTTTGCACCCGCAGCTGGCATTTCCTGGGCATATGCCCATCTCCGACTTGCTTGTGACTTTTGGACTTGGTCCCCTTGTTCCACAGGTACCCTAGAGTGGAAATCCACAGTTTTTGCATTGTTGGTTTGTGTCTTTCCTGCATTATTCCTCTAACACGACTTCTTTGTCCTTAGGGGAACTTTAGTGCACTTTGCACTCACTTTTCAGGGTCTTGGGGAGGGTTATTTTTCTAACTCTCACTATTTTCTAATAGTCCCAGCGACCCTCTACAAGGTCACATAGGTTTGGGGTCCATTCGTGGTTCGCATTCCACTTTTGGAGTATTATGGTTTGTGTTGCCCCTATCCCTATGTTTCCCCATTGCATCCTATTGTAACAATACATTGTTTGCACTGTTTTCTTAGACTATACTGCATATTTTTGCTATTGTGTATATATATCTTGTGTATATTTCCTATCCTCTCACTGAGGGTACACTCTAAGATACTTTGGCATATTGTCATAAAAAATAAAGTACCTTTATTTTTAGTATAACTGTGTATTGTGTTTTCTTATGATATTGTGCATATGACACTAAGTGGTACTGTAGTAGCTTCACACGTCTCCTAGTTCAGCCTAAGCTGCTCTGCTAAGCTACCATTATCTATCAGCCTAAGCTGCTAGACACCCTATACACTAATAAGGGATAACTGGGCCTGGTGCAAGGTGCAAGTACCCCTTGGTACTCACTACAAGCCAGTCCAGCCTCCTACATCTTGGTGATAGTGGACCATGCCACAAGATATCCTGAAGCTATTCCTTTAAGGACCACTACAGCACCTGCAGTGGCAAAGGCCCTCCTGGGAATATTTTCCAGGGTGGGCTTCCCAAAGGAAGTAGTATCAGACAGGGGAAGCAATTTCATGTCTGCATACTTAAAGGCCATGTGGAAGGAGTGTGGTGTAACGTACAAGTTCACAACACCCTATCATCCACAAACAAATGGACTGGTGGAGAGATTTAATAAAACTCTCAAAGGCATGATTATGGGTCTCCCTGAAAAACTCCGCAGGAGGTGGGATATCCTTCTACCATGCCTCCTTTTTGCCTACAGGGAGGTACCCCAGAAAGGAGTGGGCTTCAGCCCCTTTGAACTTCTTTTTGGACACCCTGTTAGGGGTCCACTCACACTTGTAAAGGAGGGTTGGGAACAACCTTTAAAAGCTCCTAAGCAGGATATTGTGGATTATGTACTTGGCCTCAGATCAAGGATGGCTGAGTACATGAAAAAGGCCAGCAAAAACCTTCAGGCCAGCCAAGAGCTCCAGAAGCAATGGCATGATCAGAAGGCTGTTTTGGTTCAGTACCAACCAGGGCAGAAAGTGTGGGTCTTGGAGCCTGTGGCCCCAAGAGCACTCCAAGATAAATGGAGTGGACCCCACACAATTGTTGAAAAGAAGGGAGAAGTCACCTATTTAGTTGACTTAGGCACTGCCAGGAGTCCCCTTAGGGTGCTCCATGTCAACCGCCTGAAACCCTACTATGACAGGGCTGATCTCACCCTGCTCATGGCAACAGATGAGGGACAGGAAGAAGACAGTGATCCTCTACCTGATCTCTTCTCTTCCACAGAACAAGATGCTCTGGTGGAAGGTGTAGTTTTGGCTGATTGTCTTACTGCTGAGCAGAAAGACAATTGCATAAACCTCCTAGATCAATTCTCTGAACTCTTCTCTACTGTGCCAGGTACCACTTCTTGGTGTGAGCACACTATAGATACTGGAGACAGTTTACCTGTCAAAAGTAAGATCTATAGGCAGCCTGACCATGTCAGGGACTGCATAAAGCAAGAGGTCCAGAAAATGTTAGAACTAGGAGTGGTTGAGCACTCTGACAGTCCATGGGCTTCTCCTGTGGTACTGGTACCAAAACCCCATTCCAAAGATGGAAAGAAGGAAATGCGGTTTTGTGTAGACTATAGAGGTCTCAACTTGGTAACCAAAACAGATGCTCACCCTATACCCAGGGCAGATGAGCTCATAGATACACTGGCATCTGCCAAGTATCTAAGCACTTTTGATTTGACTGCAGGGTATTGGCAGATCAAATTGTCAGAAGATGCTAAACCTAAGACTGCATTTTCAACCATTGGAGGACATTACCAGTTTACTGTAATGCCTTTTGGTTTGAAAAATGCACCTGCCACTTTTCAGAGGTTGGTGAACACAGTCCTGCAAGGGCTGGAAGCTTTCAGTGCAGCATATTTGGACGATATAGCTGTCTTTAGCTCCAGCTGGGATGATCACCTGGTCCACCTATGGAAAGTTTTGGAGGCCCTGCAAAAGGCAGGCCACACTATCAAGGCTTCAAAGTGCCAGATAGGGCAGGGTAAGGTGGTTTATCTGGGACACCTTGTTGGTGGGGAACAGATTGCACCACTTCAGGGGAAAATCCAAACAATTATTGATTGGGTTCCCCCTACCACTCAGACTCAGGTGAGAGCCTTCCTAGGCCTCGCTGGGTATTACAGGAGGTTCATTAAGAACTATGGCTCCATTGCAGCCCCTCTTAATGACCTCACATCCAAGAAAATGCCTAAAAAGGTATTATGGACAGCAAACTGTCAGAAAGCTTTTGAGGAGCTGAAGCAGGCCATGTGCTCTGCACCTGTCCTGAAAAGCCCTTGTTACTCTAAAAAATTCTATGTCCAAACTGAAGCATCTGAATTAGGAGTAGGGGCAGACCTATCACAACTTAATTCTGAGGGCCAGGATCAACCTGTTGCTTTTATTAGTAGGAGGTTGACCCCTAGAGAAAAGCGTTGGTCTGCCATTGAGAGGGAGGCCTTTGCTGTGGTCTGGGCTCTGAAGAAGTTGAGGCCATACCTGTTTGGCACTCACTTCATTGTTCAGACAGACCACAAACCTCTACTTTGGCTAAAACAAATGAAAGGTGAAAATCCTAAATTGTTGAGGTGGTCCATATCCCTACAGGGAATGGATTATACAGTGGAACATAGACCTGGGAGTAGCCACTCCAATGCAGATGGACTCTCCAGATATTTCCACTTAGACAATGAAGACTCATCAGGTCATGGCTAGTCTTATTGTCCATCGTTTGGGGGGGGGTTGTGTAGGAAAGTACCATCTTGCCTGGCATGTTACCCCCATTTTTCACTGTATATATGTTGTTTTAGTTGTATGTGTCACTGGGACCCTGGTAACCCAGGGCCCCAGTGCTCATAAGTGTGCCTGAATGTGTTACCTGTGTAGTGACTAACTGTCTCACTGAGGCTCTGCTAATCAGAACCTCAGTGGTTATGCTCTCTCATTTCTTTCCAAATTGTCACTAACAGGCTAGTGACCATTTTTACCAATTTACATTGGCTTACTGGAACACCCTTATAATTCCCTAGTATATGGTACTGAGGTACCCAGGGTATTGGGGTTCCAGGAGATCCCTATGGGCTGCAGCATTTCTTTTGCCACCCATAGGGAGCTCTGACAATTCTTACACAGGCCTGCCACTGCAGCCTGAGTGAAATAACGTCCACGTTATTTCACAGCCATTTTACACTGCACTTAAGTAACTTATAAGTCAACTATATGTCTAACCTTTACCTGGTAAAGGTTAGGTGCAAAGTTACTTAGTGTGAGGGCACCCTGGCACTAGCCAAGGTGCCCCCACATTGTTCAGAGCCAATTCCCTGAACTTTGTGAGTGCGGGGACACCATTACACGCGTGCACTACATATAGGTCACTACCTATATGTAGCTTCACAATGGTTACTCCGAATATGGCCATGTAACATGTCTATGATCATGGAATTGCCCCCTCTATGCCATCCTGGCATAGTTGGCACAATCCCATGATCCCAGTGGTCTGTAGCACAGACCCTGGTACTGCCAAACTGCCCTTCCTGGGGTTTCACTGCAGCTGCTGCTGCTGCCAACCCCTCAGACAGGCATCTGCCCTCCTGGGGTCCAGCCAGGCCTGGCCCAGGATGGCAGAACAAAGAACTTCCTCTGAGAGAGGGTTTGACACCCTCTCCCTTTGGAAAATGGTGTGAAGGCAGGGGAGGAGTAGCCTCCCCCAGCCTCTGGAAATGCTTTGTTGGGCACAGATGTGCCCAATTCTACATAAGCCAGTCTACACCGGTTCAGGGGACCCCTTAGCCCTGCTCTGGCGCGAAACTGGACAAAGGAAAGGGGAGTGACCACTCCCCTGACCTGCACCTCCCCTGGGAGGTGTCCAGAGCTCCTCCAGTGTGCTCCAGACCTCTGCCATCTTGGAAACAGAGGTGCTGCTGGCACACTGGACTGCTCTGAGTGGCCAGTGCCACCAGGTGACGTCAGAGACTCCTTGTGATAGGCTCCTTCAGGTGTTGCTAGCCTATCCTCTCTCCTAGGTAGCCAAACCCTCTTTTCTGGCTATTTAGGGTCTCTGTCTCTGGGGAAACTTTAGATAACAAATGCAAGTGCTCATCCGAGTTCCTCTGCATCTCTCTCTTCACCTTCTGCCAAGGAATCGACTGCTGACCGCGCTGGAAGCCTGCAAACCTTCAACATAGTAGCAAAGACGACTACTGCAACGCTGTAACGCTGATCCTGCCGCCTTCTCGACTGTTTTCCTGCTTGTGCATGCTGTGGGGGTAGTCTGCCTCCTCTCTGCACCAGAAGCTCCGAAGAAATCTCCCGTGGGTCGACGGAATCTTCCCCCTGCAACCGCAGGCACCAAAAAGCTGCATTACTGGTCCCTTGGGTCTCCTCTCAGCATGACGAGCGAGGTCCCTCGAATCCAGCGACTCTGTCCAAGTGACCCCCACAGTCCAGTGACTCTTCAGTCCAAGTTTGGTGGAGGTAAGTCCTTGCCTCACCTCGCTGGGCTGCATTGCTGGGAACCGCGACTTTTGCATCTACTCCGGCCCGTGTGCACTTCCGGCGGAAATCCTTTGTGCACTGCCAAGCCTGGGTCCACGGCACTCTAACCTGCATTGCACGACTTTCTAAGTTGGTCTCCGGCGACGTGGGACTCCTTTGTGCGACTTCGGGTGAGCACCGTTTCACGCATCCTCATAGTGCCTGTTTCTGGCACTTCTCCGGCAGCTACCTGCTGCTGAGAGGGCTTCTTGTCTTTCTCGACGTCCTCTCTCTCTCCTGGTCCAATTTGCGACCTCCTGGTCCCTCCAGGGCCACAGCAGCATCCAAAAATGCTAACCGCACGATTTGCAGCTAGCAAGGCTTGTTGGCGTTCTTTCGGCGGGAAAAAACTTCTGCACGACTCTCCACGGCGAGTGGGATCCGTCCACCAAAGGGGAAGTCTCTAGCCCTCTTCGTTCCTGCAGAAACCTCAGCTTCTTCTGTCCAGTAGAAGCTTCTTTGCACCCGCAGCTGGCATTTCCTGGGCATTTGCCCATCTCCGACTTGCTTGTGACTTTTGGACTTGGTCCCCTTGTTCCACAGGTACCCTAGATTGGAAATCCACAGTTGTTGCATTGTTGGTTTGTGTCTTTCCTGCATTATTCCTCTAACACAACTTCTTTGTCCTTAGGGGAACTTTAGTGCACTTTGCACTCACTTTTCAGGGTCTTGGGGAGGGTAATTTTTCTAACTCTCACTATTTTCTAATATTCCCAGCGACCCTCTACAAGGTCACATAGGTTTGGGGTCCATTCGTGGTTCGCATTCCACTTTTGGAGTATATGGTTTGTGTTGCCCCTATCCCTATGTTTCCCCATTGCATCCTATTGTAACTATACATTGTTTGCACTGTTTTCTAAGACTATACTGCATATTTTTGCTATTGTGTATATATATCTTGTGTATATTTCCTATCCTCTCACTGAGGGTACACTCTAAGATACTTTGGCATATTGTCATAAAAATAAAGTCCCTTTATTTTTAGTATAACTGTGTATTGTGTTTTCTTATGATATTGTGCATATGACACTAAGTGGTACTGTAGTAGCTTCACACGTCTCCTAGTTCAGCCTAAGCTGCTCTGCTAAGCTACCATTATCTATCAGCCTAAGCTGCTAGACACCCTATACACTAATAAGGGATAACTGGGCCTGGTGCAAGGTGCAAGTACCCCTTGGTACTCACTACAAGGCAGTCCAGCCTCCTAAATTGGTTGTGCAGCGGTGGGATAAGTGCTTTGAGACTGCTTACCACTCTTGTCATTGTACTTTTCATAAGAGAAAAATATACAAAACAAGGTCAGTGTATATACACATAGCCAAAAAGTTTTGCATTTCCTCTTTTCACTCTTTTCTAAGTGCTGAAAAGTACTTCTAACTTTCTAAAAAGTTCTAAAAAGTTTAAAAAGTTTTTTTCTCTGTCTTTCTAAAAGCTCTGACAAACTTTTTATCTTTTACTATCACTTTAACTCTCTCTAAAAATGTCTGGCACAGGCCAAAATGTTGATCTGTCCAAACTTGCATATGATCACCTTAGCTGGAAAGGAGCAAGGAGTCTCTGTGTAGAGAGAGGTTTGAGTGTAGGGAAGAATCCTTCTTTGGAATTATTGCTTAACATGCTTAGAGAACAAGATAAGGCCATAGGGGCCACATCTGTTGAAAAAGTAGCAAATGGTTCCCAATCTGATCCAGGGACTCCCCCAGGAAAAGATTCAGGAAAGAAACTTCCTAGCCTGCCCATTACTAGACAGTCTAGCATAGTTGGTAATGATGGAGAGCCTCACCATAGAAATAGTGTTGTCTCACATCATAGCAAAAGCATTTATTCTCACCATACTGGTAGTGATGTTTCTGTTAGCCAAGCTGTTAGGGTGGCTTCTGTAAGGGACAGGTCTCCTTCTGTTCATTCTTCTGTGTCTAAGAATATCCCTCCCACCAACCCTGATGACAGAATGTTAGAGAGGGAACTCAATAAGTTGAGAGTGGAACAAACCAGACTGAAGCTTAAAAAGCAACAGCTGGATTTGGATAGACAGTCTTTTGAACTAGAGAAAGAAAGACAGAAGTTGGGTTTAGATACCCATGGTGGCAGCAGCAGTATTCCCCATAGTCATCCTGCAAAAGAGCATGATTCCAGGAATCTGCATAGGATAGTTCCCCCTTATAAGGAGGGGGATGACATTAACAAGTGGTTTGCTGCACTTGAGAGGGCCTGTGTTGTACAGGATGTCCCTCAAAGGCAGTGGGCTGCTATCCTATGGCTATCATTTAGTGGAAAAGGTAGGGATAGGCTCCTTACTGTGAAAGAAAATGATGCTAATAATTTCCAAGTTCTTAAGAATGCACTCCTGGTTGGTTATGGCTTAACCATTGAACAATACAGGATAAAGTTCAGAGAGACCAAAAAGGAGTCTTCACAAGACTGGGTTGATTTCATTGACCATTCAGTGAAGGCCTTGGAGGGGTGGTTACATGGCAGTAAAGTTACTGATTATGACAGCCTGTATAACTTGATCCTGAGAGAGCATATTCTTAATAATTGTGTGTCTGATTTGTTGCACCAGTACTTGGTGGACTCTGATCTGACCTCTCCCCAAGAATTGGGAAAGAAGGCAGACAAATGGGTCAGAACAAGAGTGAACAGAAAAGTTCATACAGGGGGTGACAAAGATGGCAACAAAAAGAAGGATGGTAAGTCTTCTGACAAGGGTGGGGACAAATCTAAAAATGAGTCTTCATCAGGCCCACAAAAACACTCTGGTGGGGGTGGTGGGCCCAAATCCTCTTTTAATCAGAACAAGGAAAAGAAACCATGGTGCTATTTATGTAAAATAAAAGGCCATTGGACAACAGATCCCAGTTGTCCAAAGAAAAGCACCAATGCTCCTACCACTACAACCCCTACTGCTACCCCTAGTGTCCCTACTAATAGCAGTGGTGGTGGGAGCAAACCTACTAATAGCCAATCCAAGGGAGTAGCTGGACTCACTATTGGTAACTTAGTTGGGGTTGGCCTTGTTAGGGAGGCCACAGAGGCTGTGTTAGTCTCTGAGGGGGCTATTGATTTAGCCACCTTAGTTGCTTGTCCCCTTAATATGGATAAGTACAAGCAGCTACCCCTAATAAATGGTGATGAGGTTCAGGGATACAGGGACACTGGTGCCAGTGTGACTATGGTCATAGAGAAACTGGTCCACCCTGAACAACACCTACTTGGTCACCAGTACCAAGTAACCGATGCTCACAACAACACACTTAGCCACCCCATGGCTGTTGTTAATCTCAACTGGGGGGGGGGGGTTACTGGTCCAAAGAAAGTTGTGGTAGCTTCAGATTTACCTGTAGACTGTCTATTAGGGAATGATTTGGAGACATCAGCTTGGTCAGATGTGGAGTTGGAGGCCCATGCAGCAATGCTGGGCATCCCAGGGCATATTTTTGCTTTGACAAGGGCTCAGGCCAAAAAGCAAAAAGGACAGGGAAGCTTGGATCCTGGAACAATGGACCAAGTGCTCCCTAAAGCTAGGGCTAGTAGAAGCAAACCACTTCCTACTAGCCCTCCCTCTACAGTGGATTCAACTTCTGAGGAAGAAGAATTCCCTCCCTGTGCAGAACCTACACCAGAGGAGCTGGAAGCAGACACTGCTGAGCTTTTGGGTGAAGGGGGGCCTGCCAGAGAGGAGCTGAGTGTGGCACAGCAAACCTGTCCCACATTAGAGGGTCTCAGACAGCAAGCTGTCAAACAGGCTAATGGGGATGTCAGTGACTCTCACAGAGTTTACTGGGAGGACAACCTCTTGTACACTGAGCAAAGGGATCCTAAACCTGGAGCTGCCAGGAGATTAGTGATTCCTCAGGAGTACAGAAAGTTCCTCCTAACCCTGGCACATGACATTCCCCTAGCTGGGCACCTGGGTCAAATGAAAACTTGGGACAGACTGGTTCCATTGTTTCATTGGCCTAGGATGTCTGAGGACACAAAGGAATTTTGTAAGTCCTGTGAAACCTGTCAAGCCAGTGGCAAGACAGGTGGCACCCCAAAGGCACCCCTTATTCCACTGCCTGTGGTTGGGGTTCCCTTTGAAAGGGTAGGGGTTGACATAGTTGGCCCCCTTGACCCTCCTACTGCTTCAGGCAATAGATTTATCTTGTGTAGGAAAGTACCATCTTGCCTGGCATGTTACCCCCATTTTTCACTGTATATATGTTGTTTTAGTTGTATGTGTCACTGGGACCCTGGTAACCCAGGGCCCCAGTGCTCATAAGTGTGCTTGAATGTGTTACCTGTGTAGTGACTAACTGTCTCACTGAGGCTCTGCTAATCAGAACCTCAGTGGTTATGCTCTCTCATTTCTTTCCAAATTGTCACTAACAGGCTAGTGACCATTTTTACCAATTTACATTGGCTTACTGGAACACCCTTATAATTCCCTAGTATATGGTACTGAGGTACCCAGGGTATTGGGGTTCCAGGAGATCCCTATGGGCTGCAGCATTTCTTTTGCCACCCATAGGGAGCTCTGACAATTCTTACACAGGCCTGCCACTGCAGCCTGAGTGAAATAACGTCCACGTTATTTCACAGCCATTTTACACTGCACTTAAGTAACTTATAAGTCACCTATATGTCTAACCTTTACCTGGTAAAGGTTAGGTGCAAAGTTACTTAGTGTGTGGGCACCCTGGCACTAGCCAAGGTGCCCCCACATTGTTCAGAGCCAATTCCCTGAACTTTGTGAGTGCGGGGACACCATTACACGCGTGCACTACATATAGGTCACTACCTATATGTAGCTTCACAATGGTAACTCCGAATATGGCCATGTAACATGTTTATGATCATGGAATTGCCCCCTCTATGCCATCCTGGCATAGTTGGCACAATCCCATGATCCCAGTGGTCTGTAGCACAGACCCTGGTACTGCCAAACTGCCCTTCCTGGGGTTTCACTGCAGCTGCTGCCAACCCCTCAGACAGGCATCTGCCCTCCTGGGGTCCAGCCAGGCCTGGCCCAGGATGGCAGAACAAAGGACTTCCTCTGAGAGAGGGTGTTACACCCTCTCCCTTTGGAAAATGGTGTGAAGGCAGGGGAGGAGTAGCCTCCCCCAGCCTCTGCAAATGCTTTGTTGGGCACAGATGTGCCCAATTCTGCATAAGCCAGTCTACACCGGTTCAGGGGACCCCTTAGCCCTGCTCTGGCGCGAAACTGGACAAAGGAAAGGGGATTGACCACTCCCCTGACCTGCACCTCCCCTGGGAGGTGTCCAGAGCTCCTCCAGTGTGCTCCAGACCTCTGCCATCTTGGAAACAGAGGTGCTGCTGGCACACTGGACTGCTCTGAGTGGCCAGTGCCACCAGGTGACGTCAGAGACTCCTTGTGATAGGCTCCTTCAGGTGTTGCTAGCCTATCCTCTCTCCTAGGTAGCCAAACCCTCTTTTCTGGCTATTTAGGGTCTCTGTCCCTGGGGAAACTTTAGATAACGAATGCAAGAGCTCATCCGAGTTCCTCTGCATCTCTCTCTTCACCTTCTGCCAAGGAATCGACTGCTGACCGCGCTGGAAGCCTGCAAACCTGCAACATAGTAGCAAAGACGACTACTGCAACTCTGTAACGCTGATCCTGCCGCCTTCTCGACTGTTTTCCTGCTTGTGCATGCTGTGGGGGTAGTCTGCCTCCTCTCTGCACAAAAAGCTCCGAAGAAATCTCCCGTGGGTCGACGGAATCTTCCCCCTGCAACCGCAGGCAAAAAAAAGCTGCATTACCGGTCCCTTGGGTCTCCTCTCAGCATGACGAGCGAGGTCCCTCGAATCCAGCGACTCTGTCCAAGTGACCCCCACAGTCCAGTGACTCTTCAGTCCAAGTTTGGTGGAGGTAAGTCCTTGCCTCACCTCGCTGGGCTGCATTGCTGGGAACCGCGACTTTTGCAGCTACTCCGGGCCCTGTGCACTTCCGGCGGAAATCCTTTGTGCACAGTCAAGCCTGGGTCCACGGCACTCTAACCTACATTGCATGACTTTCTAAGTTGGTCTCCGGCGACGTGGGACTCCTTTGTGCGACTTCGGGTGAGCACTGTTTCATGCATCCTCGTAGTGCCGGTTTCTGGCACTTCTCCGGGGGCAACCTGCTGTTGAGAGGAATCCTTGTCTTGCTCGACGTCCCCTCTCTCTCCTGGTCCAATTTGCGACCTCCTGGTCCCTCCAGGGCCACAGCAGCGTCCAAAAACGCTAACTGCACAATTTGCAGCTAGCAAAGCTTGTTGGCGTTCTTTCGGCGGGAAAACACTTCTGCACAACTCTCCACGGCGAGAGGGATCCGTCCACCAAAGGGGAAGTCTCTAGCCTTTTTAGTTCCTGCAGAAACCTCAGCTTCTTCTGTCCAGTAGAAGCTTCTTTGCACCCGCAGCTGGCATTTCCTGGGCATATGCCCATCTCCGACTTGCTTGTGACTTTTGGACTTGGTCCCCTTGTTTCACAGGTACCCTAGAGTGGAAATCCACAGTTTTTGCATTGTTGGTTTGTGTCTTTCCTGCATTATTCCTCTAACACGACTTCTTTGTCCTTAGGGGAACTTTAGTGCACTTTGCACTCACTTTTCAGGGTCTTGGGGAGGGTTATTTTTCTAACTCTCACTATTTTCTAATAGTCCCAGCGACCCTCTACAAGGTCACATAGGTTTGGGGTCCATTTGTGGTTCGCATTCCACTTTTGGAGTATATGGTTTGTGTTGCCCCTATCCCTATGTTTCCCCATTGCATCCTATTGTAACTATACATTGTTTGCACTGTTTTCTTAGACTATACTGCATATTTTTGCTATTGTGTATATATATCTTGTGTATATTTCCTATCCTCTCACTGAGGGTACACTCTAAGATACTTTGGCATATTGTCATAAAAAATAAAGTACCTTTATTTTTAGTATAACTGTGTATTGTGTTTTCTTATGATATTGTGCATATGACACTAAGTGGTACTGTAGTAGCTTCACACGTCTCCTAGTTCAGCCTAAGCTGCTCTGCTAAGCTACCATTATCTATCAGCCTAAGCTGCTAGACACCCTATACACTAATAAGGAATAACTGGGCCTGGTGCAAGGTGCAAGTACCCCTTGGTACTCACTACAAGCCAGTCCAGCCTCCTACATCTTGGTGGTAGTGGACCATGCCACAAGATATCCTGAGGCTATTCCTTTAAGGACCACTACAGCACCTGCAGTGGCAAAGGCCCTCCTGGGAATATTTTCCAGGGTGGGCTTCCCAAAGGAAGTAGTATCAGACAGGGGAAGCAATTTCATGTCTGCATACTTAAAGGCCATGTGGAAGGAGTGTGGTGTAACGTACAAGTTCACAACACCCTATCATCCACAAACAAATGGACTGGTGGAGAGATTTAATAAAACTCTCAAAGGCATGATTATGGGTCTCCCTGAAAAACTCCGCAGGAGGTGGGATATCCTTCTACCATGCCTCCTTTTTGCCTACAGGGAGGTACCCCAGAAAGGAGTGGGCTTCAGCCCCTTTGAACTTCTTTTTGGACACCCTGTTAGGGGTCCACTCACACTTGTAAAGGAGGGTTGGGAACAACCTTTAAAAGCTCCTAAGCAGGATATTGTGGATTATGTACTTGGCCTCAGATCAAGGATGGCTGAGTACATGAAAAAGGCCAGCAAAAACCTTCAGGCCAGCCAAGAGCTCCAGAAGCAATGGCATGATCAGAAGGCTGTTTTGGTTCAGTACCAACCAGGGCAGAAAGTGTGGGTCTTGGAGCCTGTGGCCCCAAGAGCACTCCAAGATAAATGGAGTGGACCCCACACAATTGTTGAAAAGAAGGGAGAAGTCCCCTATTTAGTTGACTTAGGCACTGCCAGGAGTCCCCTTAGGGTGCTCCATGTCAACCGCCTGAAACCCTACTATGACAGGGCTGATCTCACCCTGCTCATGGCAACAGATGAGGGACAGGAAGAAGACAGTGATCCTCTACCTGATCTCTTCTCTTCCACAGAACAAGATGCTCTGGTGGAAGGTGTAGTTTTGGCTGATTGTCTTACTGCTGAGCAGAAAGACAATTGCATAAACCTCCTAAATCAATTCTCTGAACTCTTCTCTACTGTGCCAGGTACCACTTCTTGGTGTGAGCACACTATAGATACTGGAGACAGTTTACCTGTCAAAAGTAAGATCTATAGGCAGCCTGACCATGTCAGGGACTGCATAAAGCAAGAGGTCCAGAAAATGTTAGAACTAGGAGTGGTTGAGCACTCTGACAGTCCATGGGCTTCTCCTGTGGTACTGGTACCAAAACCCCATTCCAAAGATGGAAAGAAGGAAATGCGGTTTTGTGTAGACTATAGAGGTCTCAACTTGGTAACCAAAACAGATGCTCACCCTATACTCAGGGCAGATGAGCTCATAGATACACTGGCATCTGCCAAGTATCTAAGCACTTTTGATTTGACTGCAGGGTATTGGCAGATCAAATTGTCAGAAGATGCTAAACCTAAGACTGCATTTTCAACCATTGGAGGACATTACCAGTTTACTGTAATGCCTTTTGGTTTGAAAAATGCACCTGCCACTTTTCAGAGGTTGGTGAACACAGTCCTGCAAGGGCTGGAAGCTTTCAGTGCAGCATATTTGGACGATATAGCTGTCTTTAGCTCCAGCTGGGATGATCACCTGGTCCACCTATGGAAAGTTTTGGAGGCCCTGCAAAAGGCAGGCCACACTATCAAGGCTTCAAAGTGCCAGATAGGGCAGGGTAAGGTGGTTTATCAGGGACACCTTGTTGGTGGGGAACAGATTGCACCACTTCAGGGGAAAATCCAAACAATTATTGATTGGGTTCCCCCTACCACTCAGACTCAGGTGAGAGCCTTCCTAGGCCTCGCTGGGTATTACAGGAGGTTCATTAAGAACTATGTCTCCATTGCAGCCCCTCTTAATGACCTCACATCCAAGAAAATGCCTAAAAAGGTATTATGGACAGCAAACTGTCAGAAAGCTTTTGAGGAGCTGAAGCAGGCCATGTGCTCTGCACCTGTCCTGAAAAGCCCTTGTTACTCTAAAAAATTCTATGTCCAAACTGATGCATCTGAATTAGGAGTAGGGGCAGACCTATCACAACTTAATTCTGAGGGCCAGGATCAACCTGTTGCTTTTATTAGTAGGAGGTTGACCCCTAGAGAAAAGCGTTGGTCTGCCATTGAGAGGGAGGCCTTTGCTGTGGTCTGGGCTCTGAAGAAGTTGAGGCCATACCTGTTTGGCACTCACTTCATTGTTCAGACAGACCACAAACCTCTACTTTGGCTAAAACAAATGAAAGGTGAAAATCCTAAATTGTTGAGGTGGTCCATATCCCTACAGGGAATGGACTATACAGTGGAACATAGACCTGGGAGTAGCCACTCCAATGCAGATGGACTCTCCAGATATTTCCACTTAGACAATGAAGACTCATCAGGTCATGGCTAGTCTTATTGTCCTTCGTTTGCGGGGGGGTTGTGTAGGAAAGTACCATCTTGCCTGGCATGTTACCCCCATTTTTCACTGTATATATGTTGTTTTAGTTGTATGTGTCACTGGGACCCTGGTAACCCAGGGCCCCAGTGCTCATAAGTGTGCCTGAATGTGTTACCTGTGTAGTGACTAACTGTCTCACTGAGGCTCTGCTAATCAGAACCTCAGTGGTTATGCTCTCTCATTTCTTTCCAAATTGTCACTAACAGGCTAGTGACCATTTTTACCAATTTACATTGGCTTACTGGAACACCCTTATAATTCCCTAGTATATGGTACTGAGGTACCCAGGGTATTGGGGTTCCAAGAGATCCCTATGGGCTGCAGCATTTCTTTTGCCACCCATAGGGAGCTCTGACAATTCTTACACAGGCCTGCCACTGCAGCCTGAGTGAAATAACGTCCACGTTATTTCACAGCCATTTTACACTGCACTTAAGTAACTTATAAGTCACCTATATGTCTAACCTTTACCTGGTAAAGGTTAGGTGCAAAGTTACTGAGTGTGAGGGCACCCTGGCACTAGCCAAGGTGCCCCCACATTGTTCAGAGCCAATTCCCTGAACTTTGTGAGTGAGGGGACACCATTACACGTGTGCACTACATATAGGTCACTACCTATATGTAGCTTCACAATGGTAACTCCGAATATGGCCATGTAACATGTCTATGATCATGGAATTGCCCCCTCTATGCCATCCTGGCATAGTTGGCACAATCCCATGATCCCAGTGGTCTGTAGCACAGACCCTGGTACTGCCAAACTGCCCTTCCTGGGGTTTCACTGCAGCTGCTGCTGCTGCCAACCCCTCAGACAGGCATCTGCCCTCCTGGGGTCCAGCCAGGCCTGGCCCAGGATGGCAGAACAAAGAACTTCCTCTGAGAGAGGGTGTGACACCCTCTCCCTTTGGAAAATGGTGTGAAGGCAGGGGAGGAGTAGCCTCCCCCAGCCTCTGGAAATGCTTTGTTGGGCACAGATGTGCCCAATTCTGCATAAGCCAGTCTACACCGGTTCAGGGGACCCCTTAGCCCTGCTCTGGCGCGAAACTGGACAAAGGAAAGGGGAGTGACCACTCCCCTGACCTGCACCTCCCCTGGGAGGTGTCCAGAGCTCCTCCAGTGTGCTCCAGACCTCTGCCATCTTGGAAACAGAGGTGCTGCTGGCACACTGGACTGCTCTGAGTGGCCAGTGCCACCAGATGACATCAGAGACTCCTTGTGATAGGCTCCTTCAGGTGTTGCAAGCCTATCCTCTCTCCTAGGTAGCCAAACCCTCTTTTCTGGCTATTTAGGGTCTCTGTCTCTGGGGAAACTTTAGATAACGAATGCAAGAGCTCATCCGAGTTCCTCTGCATCTCTCTCTTCACCTTCTGCCAAGGAATCGACTGCTGACCGCGCTGGAAGCCTGCAAACCTGCAACATAGTAGCAAAGACGACTACTGCAACTCTGTAACGCTGATCCTGCCGCCTTCTCGACTGTTTTCCTGCTTGTGCATACTGTGGGGGTAGTCTGCCTCCTCTCTGCACCAGAAGCTCCGAAGAAATCTCCCGTGGGTCGACGGAATCTTCCCCCGCAACCGCAGGCACCAAAAAGCTGCATTACCGGTCCCTTGGGTCTCCTCTCAGCACGACGAGCGAGGTCCCTCGAATCCAGCGACTCTGTCCAAGTGACCCACACAGTCCAGTGACTCTTCAGTCCAAGTTTGGTGGAGGTAAGTCCTTGCCTCACCTCGCTGGGCTGCATTGCTGGGAACCGCAACTTTTGCAGCTACTCCGGCCCCTGTGCACTTCCGGCGGAAATCCTTTGTGTACATCCAAGCCTGGGTCCACGGCACTCTAACCTGCATTGCACGACTTTCTAAGTTGGTCTCCGGCGACGTGGGACTCCTTTGTGCAACTTCGGGTGAGCACCGTTTCACGCATCCTTGTAGTGCCTGTTTCTGGCACTTCTCCGGGTGCTACCTGCAGCTGAGAGGGCTCCTTGTCTTGCTCGACGTCCTCTCTCTCTCCTGGTCCAATTTGCGACCTCCTGGTCCCTCCAGGGCCACAGCAGCGTCCAAAAACGCTAACCGCACGATTTGCAGCTAGCAAGGCTTGTTGGCATTCTTTCGGCGGGAAAACACTTTTGCACGACTCTCCACGGCGAGAGGGATCCGTCCACCAAAGGGGAAGTCTCTAGCCCTTTTCGTTCCTGCAAAAACCTCAGCTTCTTTTGTCCAGTAGAAGCTTCTTTGCACCCGCAGCTGGCATTTCCTGGGCATTTGCCCATCTCCGACTTGCTTGTGACTTTTGGACTTGGTCCCCTTGTTCCACAGGTACCCTAGATTGGAAATCCACAGTTGTTGCATTGTTGGTTTTTGTCTTTCCTGCATTATTCCTCTAACACGACTTATTTGTCCTTAGGGGAACTTTAGTGCACTTTGCACTCACTTTTCAGGGTCTTGGGGAGGGTTATTTTTCTAACTCTCACTATTTTCTAATAGTCCCAGCGACCCTCTACAAGGTCACATAGGTTTGGGGTCCATTCGTGGTTCGCATTCCACTTTTGGAGTATATGGTTTGTGTTGCCCCTATCCCTATGTTTCCCCATTGCATCCTATTGTAACTATACATTGTTTGCACTGTTTTCTAAGACTATACTGCATATTTTTGCTATTGTGTATATATATCTTGTGTATATTTCCTATCCTCTCACTGAGGGTACACTCTAAGATACTTTGGCATATTGTCATAAAAATAAAGTCCCTTTATTTTTAGTATAACTGTGTATTGTGTTTTCTTATGATATTGTGCATATGACACTAAGTGGTACTGTAGTAGCTTCACACGTCTCCTAGTTCAGCCTAAGCTGCTCTGCTAAGCTACCATTATCTATCACCCTAAGCTGCTAGACACCGTATACACCTATAAGGGATAACTGGGCCTGGTGCAAGGTGCAAGTACCCCTTGGTACTCACTACAAGCCAGTCCAGCCTCCTACACTGTTCCCTTGATGAACAGGGTCAAGACTGATTTGCATGTAGCTGGGTCCAAACTGGGGTGGCATGGTGAGCCAAAGAACGATGGATTTAACCCAGATCTGTGACTGGGGGTGAGTGTTTGCATTGTTAAGCACTCCGTCCATCATCCTTTTGTGTTACTAAAGCTGCTCTAAGTGGGAAGGGTATGCCCAGACATGGATCCCGTGCTCACTGTGCCACTAGATTCAAGCTAGCCTGGCTGATGAAGGGTGATACCCAGAAACCGGTCCCAGGATGCTTGTTTCCGGTCCAGGGAGGACCTGGCTTGGTAGTTTGGGCTGGACTCTTCCCTTGAGGAACAGGGTTGAGACTGATTTGCATATAGCTTAGTCAAAAGTGGGGTGGCATGGTGTGTAAAAGAACGGTGGATTAAACCCAGATCTGTGACTGGGGGTGAGTGTTTGCATTGTTTGGCACTCCGTCCATCATCCTTTTGTGTTGCTAAAGGTGCCCTCAGTGGGAAGGGTATGCCCTGACGTGGGTCCCGTGCTTATCTGGCCACTGGATTCAAGCTTGCCTGGCTGATGAAGGGTGATTCCCAGAAACCGGTCCCAGGATGCTTGTTTCCGGTACAGGGAGAACCTGGCTTGGCAGTTCTGGCTGGACTGTTCCCTTGAGGAACAGGGTCAAGACTGATTTGTATATAGGTGGGTCCAAACAGAGGTGGCATGGTGAGCAAAAAAACGATGGATTAAAGCCAGATCTGTGACTGGGGGGTGAGTGTTTGCATTGTTCAGCACTCCGTCCATCATCCTTTTGTGTTGCTAAAGTTGCCCTAAGTGTGAAGGGTATGCCCAGACGTGGGTCCCATGCTCACTGTGCCACTGAGTTCAAGCTAGCCTGGCTGATGAAGGGTGATACCCAGAAACCGGTCCCAGGATGCTTATTTCTGGTCCAGGGAAGATCTGGCTTGGCAGATTGGGCTGGACTGTTCCCTTGAAGGACAGGGTCAGGACTGATTTGCCTATAGCTGAGTCCAAACTGGGGTGGCATGTATGCAAAAGAACGATGGATTAAACCCAGATATGTGACTGGGAGTGAGTGTTTGCATTGTTCAGCACTCCATCCAGCTTCCTTTTGTGTTGCTAAAGTTGCCCTAAGTGGGAAGGGTATGCCCAGACGTGGGTGCCGTGCTCACTGTGCCACTGGATTCAAGCTAACCTGCCTGATGAAGGGTGATACCCAGAAACCTGTCCCAGGATGCCTGTTTCCAGTCCAGGGAGGACCTGGCTTGGCAGTTCGGGCTGGATAGTTCCCTTGAGGAACAGGGTCAAGACCGATTTGCACATAGCTGGGTCCAAACTGGGTGGCATCTTGAGCCAAAGAACGATAGATTAAACCCAGATCTGTGACTGGGGGTGAGTGTTTGCATTGTTCAGCACTCCGTCCATCATACTTTTGTGTTGCTAAAGCTACCCTAAGTGGGAAGGGTATGCCCAGACGTCGGTCCCGTGCTCACTGTGCCACTGGATTCAAGCTAACCTGGCTGATGAAGGGTGATACCCAGAAACCGGTCCCAGGATGCTGGTTTCAGGTCCAGGGAGGACCTCTCTTGGCAGTTTGGGATGCAATGTTCCCTTGAGGAACAGGGTCAAGACTGATTTGCAATACCTGGGTCCAAACTGGGGTGGCATGTTGAGCAAAAGAACGATGGATTAAACCTAGATCTGTGACTGGGGGTGAGTGTTTGCATTGTTCAGCACTCCGTCCATCATCCATTTGTGTTGCTAAAGTTGCCCTAAGTGGGAAGGGTATGCCCAGACTTGGGCCCCGTGCTCACTGTGCCACTGAATTCAAGCTAGCCTGGCTGATGAAGGGTGATACCCAGAAACCGGTCCCAGGATGCTTGTTTCCGGTCCAGGGAGGACCTGGCTTGGCAGTTTGGGCTGGACTGTTCCCTTGAAGGACAGGGTAAGGACTGATTTGCATATCCCTGAATCCAAACTGGGGCGGCATGTATGCAAAAGAACGATGGATTAAACCCAGATCTGTGACTGGAAGTGAGTGTATGCATTGTTCTGCACTCCATCCAGCTTCCTTTTGTGTTGCTAAAGTTGCCCTAAGTGGGAAGGGTATACCCAGACGTGGGTGCCGTGCTCACTGTGCCACTGGATTCAAGCTAACCTGGCTGATGAAGGGTGATACCCAGAAACCAATCCCAGGATTCTTGTTTCCTATCCAGGGAGGACCTGGCTTGGCAGTTCGGGCTGGACTGTTCCCTTGAGGAGCAGGGTCAAGATTGATTTGCACATAGCTGGGTCCAAACTGGGGTGGCATGATGAGCTAAAGAACAATGGATTAAACCCAGATCTGTGACTGGGGTTGAGTGTTTGCATTGTTCAGCTCTCCGTCCATCATCCTTTTGTGTTGCTAAAGTTGCCCTAAGTGTGAAGGGTATGCCCAGACGTGGGTCCCGTGCTCACTGTGCCACTAGATTCAAGCTAGCCTGGCTGATAAAGGGTGATACCCAGAAACCGGTCCCAGGATGCTTTTTTCCCTGGATTCAAGCTAGCCTGACTGATGAAGGGTGATGTAGGAGGCTGGACTGGCTTGTAGTGAGTACCAAGGGGTACTTACACCTTGCACCAGGCCCAGGTATCCCTTATTAGTGTATAGGGGTGTCTAGCAGCTTAGGCTGATAGAAAATGGTAGCTTAGCAGAGCAGCTTAGGCTGAACTATGAGACGAGTGAAGCTCCTACAGTACCACTAGTGTCACTTGCACAGTATCATAAGAAAACACAATACACAGATATACTAAAAATAAAGGTACTTTATTTTTATGACAATATGCCAAAGTATCTCAGTGATTACCCTCAGTATGAGGATAGCAAATATACACAAGATATATGTACACAATACCAAAAATATGCAGTATAGTAATAGAAAACAATGCAAACAATGTATAGTTACAATAGGATGCAATGGGGCACATATGTATAGGGGCAACCCAAACCATATACTCCAAAAGTGGAATGCGAACCACGAATGGACCCCAAACCTATGTGACCTTGTAGAGGGTCGCTAGGACTGTAAGAAAACAGTGAGGGTTAGAAAAATAGCCCACCCCAAGACCCTGAAAAGTGAGTGCAAAGTGCACTAAAGATCCCCAAAGAGCACAGAAGTCATGATAGGGGAATTCTGAAGGAAAGACCAAAACCAGCAATGCAACAACGATGGATTTCTAGATGAGGGTACCTGTGGAACAAGGGGACCAAGTCCAAAAGTCACGATCAATTCGAGAGTGGGCAGATGCCCAGGAAATGCCAGCTGCGGGTGCAAAGAAGCTGCTACTGGACAGTAGAAGCTAAGGATTCTGCAAGAACGACAAGGGCTAGAAACTTCCCCTTTGGAGGATGGATGTCCCACGTCGAGTAGAGTCATGCAGAATTGTTTTCCTGAAAAAAGACCGCAAACAAGCCTTGCTAGCTGCAAAGCTTGCGGTTAGGGTTTTTGGATGCTGCTGTGGCCCAGGAGGAACCAGGATGTCACCAATTACGTGAGGGGACAGAGAGGGCGTCCAGCAAGACAAGGAGCCCTCTCAGAAGCAAGCAGCACCCGGAGAAGTGCCGGAACAGGCACTACATACTGGAACACCCTTATAATTCCCTAGTATATGGTTCTAAGGTACCCAGGGTATTGGGGTTCCAGGAGATCCCTATGGGCTGCAGCACTTCTTTTGCCACCCATAGGGAGCTCTGACAATTCTTACACAGGCCTGCCACTGCAGCCTGAGTGAAATAACGTCCACGTTATTTCACAGCCATTTACCACTGCACTTAAGTAACTTATAAGTCACCTATATGTCTAGCCTTTACCTGGTAAAGGTTGGGTGCTAAGTTACTTAGTGTGTGGGCACCCTGGCACTAGCCAAAGTGCTCCCACATTGTTCAGGGCAAATTCCCCGGACTTTGTGAGTGCGGGGATATCATTACACGCGTGCACTACACGTAGGTCACTACCTATGTGTAGCTTCACAATGGTAACTCCGAATATGGCCATGTAACATGTCTATGATCATGGAATTGCCCCCTCTATGCCATCCTGGCATTGTTGGCACAATCCCATGATCCCACGGGTCTCTAGCACAGACCCGGGTACTGCCAAACTGCCTTTTCAGGGGTTTCACTGCAGCTGCTGGTGCTGCCAACCCCTCAGACAGGTTTCTGCCCTCCTGGGGTCCAGCCAAGCCTGGCCTAGGAAGGCAGAACAAAGGACTTCCTCAGAGAGAGGGTGTTACACCCTCTCCCTTTGGAAAAAGGTGTTAAGGAAGGGGAGGAGTAGCCTCCCCCAGCCTCTGGAAATGCTTTCATGGGCACAGATAAAGCCCATTTCTGCATAGGCCAGTCTACACCGGTTCAGGGACACCTCAGCCCTGCTCTGGCGCGAAACTGGACAAAGGAAAGGGGAGTGACCACTCCCCTGACCTGCACCTCCCCTGGGAGGTGCCCAGAGCTCCTCCAGTGTGCTCCAGACCTCTGCCATCTTGGAAACAGAGGTGCTGCTGGCACACTGGACTGCTCTGAGTGGCCACGGCCAGCAGGTGACGTCAGAGACTCCTTCTGATAGGCTCCTTCAGGTGTTGCTAGCCTATTCTCTCTCCTAAGTAGCCAAACCCTCTTTTCTGGCTATTTAGGGTCTCTGCTTTGGGGAATTCCTTCGATAACGAATGCAAGAGCTCATCAGAGTTCCTCTGCATCTCTCTCTTCACCTTCTGCCAAGGAATCGACTGCTGACCGCGCTGGAAGCCTGCAAAACTGCAACAAAGTAGCAAAGACGACTACTGCAACTCTGTAACGCTGATCCTGCCGCCTTCTCGACTGTTTTCCTGGTGGTGCATGCTGTGGGGGTAGTCTGCCTCCTCTCTGCACTAGAAGCTCAGAAGGAATCTCCCGTAGGTCGACGGAATCTTCCCCCTGCTACCGCAGGCACCAAAGAACTGCATCACCTGTCCTCTGGGTCTCCTCTCAGCACAACGAGCGAGGTCCCTTGAACTCAGCAACTCTGTCCAAGTGACTCCCACAGTCCAGTGACTCTTCAGTCCAAGTTTGGTGGAGGTAAGTCCTTGCCTCCCCACGCCAGACTGCATTGCTGGGATCCGCGTCTTTTGCAGCTACTCCGGCTCCTGTGCACTTTTCCATGATTTCCATTGTGCACAGCCAAGCCTGTGTCCACAGTACGCTAACCTGCATTGCACGACCTCCTGAGTTGTCCTCCGGCGGCGTGGGACTCTCTTGTGCAACTTCGGGTGAGCACTGTTTCACTCCACTTTGTAGTGCCTGTTCTGGCACTTCTATGGGTGATGCTTGCTTCTGAGAGGACTCTTTTTTTTGCTGGACGCCCTCTCTGTCTCCTCACGCAATTTGTGACATCCTGGTCCCTCCTGGGCTACAGCAGCATCCAAAAACCCTAAACCGCAAGCTTGCAGCTAGCAAGGCTTGTTTGCGGCCTTTCTGCAGGAAAATACTTTTGCACGACTCTTCACAACGAGTGACATCGATCCTCCAAAGGGCAAGTTCCTAGCCCTTGTCGTTCCTGCAGAATCCTCAGCTTCCACTGCCTATTAGCAGCTTCTTTGCACCCACAGCTGGCATTTCCTGGGCATCTGCCCACTCTCGACTTGATCGTGACTTTTGGACTTGGTCCCCTTGTTCCACAGGTACTCTCGTCTGGAAATCCATCGTTGTTGCATTGCTGGTTTTGGTCTTTCCTGCAGAATTCCCCTATCACGACTTCTGTGCTCTTTGGGGAACTTTAGTGCACTTTGCACTCACTTTTCAGGGTCTTGGGGTGGGCTATTTTTCTAACCCTCACTGTTTTCTTACAGTCCCAGCGACCCTCTACAAGGTCACATAGGTTTGGGGTCCATTCGTGGTTCGCATTCCACTTTTGGAGTATATGGTTTGTGTTGCCCCTATCCCTATGAGTCCCCATTGCATCTTATTGTAACTATACATTGTTTGCACTGTTTTCTATTACTATACTGCATATTTTTGGTATTGTGTACATATATCTTGTGTATATTTGCTATCCTCATGCTGAGGGTACTCACTGAGATACTTTGGCATATTGTCATAAAAATAAAGTACCTTTATTTTTAGTATATCCGTGTATTGTGTTTTCTTATGATATTGTGCAAGTGACACTAGTGGTACTGTAGGAGCTTCACTTGTCTCCTAGTTCAGCCTAAGCTGCTCTGCTAAGCTACCATTACCTATCAGCCTAAGCTGCTAGACACCCTATACACTAATAAGGGATACCTGGGCCTGGTGCAAGGTGTAAGTATCCCTTGGTACTCACTACAAGCCAGTGCAGCCTCCTACAAATGTGAATTGATGAAATTGGTCACTAGCCTGTTAGTGACAATTTAGAAAGAAATGAGAGAGCATAACCACTGAGCTTCTGGATACCAGAACCTCAGTGAGACAGTTAATCATAACACTAGTAACACATTCAGGGCACACTTATGAGCACTGGGGCCCTGGCTGGCAGGGTCCCAGTGACACATACAACTAAAACAACATATATACAGTGAAAAATGGGGGTAACATGCCAGGCAAGATGGTACTTTCCTACAGGTGATACCCAGAAACCGGTCCCAGGATGCTTGTTTCCGGTCCAGGGAGGACCTGGCTTGGCAGTTTGGGCTGGACTGTTCCCTTGAGAAACAGGGTCAAGACTGATTTGCATATACCTGGGTCCAAACTGGGGTGGCATGGTGAGCAAAGGAACGATGGATTAAATCAAGATCTGTGACTGGGGTTGAGTGTTTGCATTGTTCAGCACTCCGTCCATCATCCTTTTGTGTTGCTAAAGTTGCCCTAAGTGGGAAGGTTATGCCCAGACGTGGGTCCCGTGCTCACTGTGCCACTAGAATCAAGCTTGCCTGGCTGATGAAGGGTGATACCTAGAAACCGGTCACAGGATGCTTGTTTCCCTGCATTCAAGCTAGCCTGGCTGATGAAGGGTGACACTCAGAAACCTGTCCCAGGATGCCTGTTTTTAGTCCAGGGAGGACCTGGCTTGGCAGTTTGGGCTGGACTATTCCCTTGTGGAACAGGGTCAAGACTGATTTGCATGTAGCTGGGTCCAAACTGGGGTGGCATGGTGAGCAAAAGAACGATGGATTGAAACCAGATCTGTGACTGGGCTTGAGTGTTTGCATTGTTTGCATTGTTCAAAACTGGGGTGGCATGGTGTGTAAAAGAACGGTGGATTAAACCCAGATCTGTGACTGGGGGTGAGTGTTTGCATTGTTTGGCACTCCGTCCATCATCCTTTTGTGTTGCTAAAGGTGCCCTCAGTGGGAAGGGAATGCCCTGACGTGGGTCCCGTGCTTATCTGGCCACTGGATTCAAGCTTGCCTGGCTGATGAAGGGTGATACCCAGAAACCGGTCCCAGGATGCTTGTTTCCGGTACAGGGAGAACCTGGCTTGGCAGTTCTGGCTGGACTGTTCCCTTGAGGAACAGGGTCAATACTGATTTGTATATAGGTGGGTCCAAACAGAGGTGGCATGGTGAGCAAAAAAACGATGGATTAAAGCCAGATCTGTGACTGGGGGGTGAGTGTTTGCATTGTTCAGCACTCCGTCCATCATCCTTTTGTGTTGCTAAAGTTGCCCTAAGTGTGAAGGGTATGCCCAGACGTGGGTCCCGTGCTCACTGTGCCACTGAGTTCAAGCTAGCCTGGCTGATGAAGGGTGATACCCAGAAACCGGTGCCAGGATGCTTATTTCTGGTCCAGGGAAGATCTGGCTTGGCAGATCGGGCTGGACTGTTCCCTTGAAGATCAGGACTGATTTGCCTATAGCTGAGTCCAAACTGGGGTGGCATGTATGCAAAAGAACGATGGATTAAACCCAGATCTGTGACTGGGGGAGAGTGATTGCATTGTTCAGCACTCCATCCAGCTTCCTTTTGTGTTGCTAAAGTTGCCCTAAGTGGGAAGGGTATGCCCAGACGTGGGTGCCGTGCTCACTGTGCCACTGGATTCAAGCTAACCTGCCTGATGAAGGGTGATACCCAGAAACCAGTCCCAGGATGCTTGTTTCAGATCCAGGGAGGACCTGGCTTGGCAGTTCGGGCTGGATAGTTCCCTTGAGCAACAGGTTCAAGACCAATTTGCACATAGCTGGGTCCAAACTGGGTGGCATCCTGAGCCAAAGAACGATAGATTAAACCCAGATCTGTGACTGGGGGTGAGTGTTTGCATTGTTCAGCACTCCGTCCATCATACTTTTGTGTTGCTAAAGCTACCCTAAGTGGGAAGGGTATGCCCAGACGTCGGTCCCGTGCTCACTGTGCCACTGGATTCAAGCTAACCTGGCTGATGAAGGGTGATACCCAGAAACCGGTCCCAGGATGCTTGTTTCCGGTCCAGGGAGGACCTCTCTTGGCAGTTTGGGATGCAATGTTCCCTTGAGGAACAGGGTCAAGACTGATTTGCAATACCTGGGTCCAAACTGGGGTGGCATGTTGAGCAAAAGAACGATGGATTAAACCTAGATCTGTGACTGGGGGTGAGTGTTTGCATTGTTCAGCACTCCGTCCATCATCCTTTTGTGTTGCTAAAGTTGCCCTAAGTGGGAAGGGTATGCCCAGACTTGGGCCCCGTGCTCACTGTGCCACTGAATTCAAGCTAGCCTGGCTGATGAAGGGTGATACCCAGAAACCGGTCCCAGGATGCTTGTTTCCGGTCCAGGGAGGACCTGGCTTTGCAGTTTGGGCTGGATTGTTCCCTTGAAGGACAGGGTAAGGACTGATTTGCATATCCCTGAATCCAAACTGGGGCGGCATGTATGCAAAAGAACGATGGATTAAACCCAGATCTGTGACTGGAAGTGAGTGTATGCATTGTTCTGCACTCCATCCAGCTTCCTTTTGTGTTGCTAAAGTTGCCCTAAGTGGGAAGGGTATACCCAGACGTGGGTGCCGTGCTCACTGTGCCACTGGATTCAAGCTAATCTGGCTGATGAAGGGTGATACCCAGAAACCAATCCCAGGATTCTTGTTTCCTATCCAGGGAGGACCTGGCTTGGCAGTTCGGGCTGGACTGTTCCCTTGAGGAGCAGGGTCAAGATTGATTTGCACATAGCTGGGTCCAAACTGGGGTGGCATGGTGAGCTAAAGAACAATGGATTAAACCCAGATCTATGACTGGAGGTGAGTGTTTGCATTGTTCAGCACTCCGTCCATTATCCTGTTGTGTTGCTAAAGTTGCCCTAAGTGGGAAGGGTATGCCCAGACGTGGGTCCTCTGCTCACTGTGCCACTGGCTTTAAGCTAACCTGGCTGATGAAGGGTGATACCCAGAAACTGGTCCCAGGATGCTTGTTTCCGGTCCAGGGAGGACCTGGCTTGGCAGTTCGGGCTGGACTGTTCCCTTGAGGAACAGGGTCAAGACTGATTTGCATATAGCTGGGTCCAAACTGGAGTGGCTTGGTGATTAAAAGACGATGAATTAAACCCAGATCTATGACTGGGGATGAGTGTTTGCATTGTTCAGCACTCCGTCCATCATCCTTTTATGTTGCTAAAGGTTGCCCTAAGTGGGAAGGTTTTGCCCAGACATGGGTCCCGTGCTCACTGTGCCACTGGATTCAAGCTAGCCTGGCTGATGAAGGGTGATACCCAGAAACCGGTCCCAGGATGCTTGTTTCCGGTCCAGGGAGGACCTGGCTTGGCAGTTCGGGCTGGACTCTTCCCTTGAGGAACAGGGTCAAGACTGATTTGCATATAGCTGGGTGCAAACTGGGGTGGCATGGTGAGCAAAAGAACAATGGATTAAACCCAGATCTGTGACTGGGGGTGAGTGATTGCATTGTTCAGCACACCGTCCATCATCCTTTTGTGTTGCTAAAGTTGCCCTAAGTGGGAAGGGTATGCCCAGATGTGGGTCCTGTGCTCACTGTGCCACTGGGTTCAAGCTAGTCTGGCTGATGAAGAGTGATACCCAGAAACTGGTCCCAGGATGCTTGTTTCCGGTCCAGGGAGGACCTGGCTTGGCAGTTCGGGCTGGACTGTTCCCTTGAGGAACAGGATCAAGACTGATTTGCATATAGCTAGGTCCAAACTGGCGTGGCATGTGAGCAAAAGAACGATGGATTAAACCCAGATCTGTGACTGGGGTTGAGTGTTTGCATTGTTCAGCTCTCCGTCCATCATCCTTTTGTGTTGCTAAAGTTGCCCTAAGTGTGAAGGGTATGCCCAGACGTGGGTCCCGTGCTCACTGTGCCACTAGATTCAAGCTAGCCTGACTGATAAAGGGTGATACCCAGAAACCGGTCCCAGGATGCTTTTTTCCCTGGATTCAAGCTAGCCTGACTGATGAAGGGTGATGTAGGAGGCTAGACTGGTTTGTAGTGAGTACCAAGGGGTACTTACACCTTGCACCAGGCCCAGGTATCCCTTATTAGTGTATAGGGGTGTCTAGCAGCTTAGGCTGATAGAAAATGGTAGCTTAGCAGAGCAGCTTAGGCTGAACTATGAGACGAGTGAAGCTCCTACAGTACCACTAGTGTCACTTGCACAGTATCATAAGAAAACACAATACACAGATATACTAAAAATAAAGGTACTTTATTTTTATGACAATATGCCAAAGTATCTCAGTGAGTACCCTCAGTATGAGGATAGCAAATATACACAAGATATATGTACACAATACCAAAAATATGCAGTATAGTAATAGAAAACAATGCAAACAATGTATAGTTACAATAGAATGCAATGGGGCACATAGGGATAGGGGCAACCCAAACCATATACTCCAAAAGTGGAATGCGAACCACGAATGGACCCTAAACCTATGTGACCTTGTAGAGGGTCGCTAGGACTGTAAGAAAACAGTGAGGGTTAGAAAAATAGCCCACCCCAAGACCCTGAAAAGTGAGTGCAAAGTGCACTAAAGATCCCCAAAGAGCACAGAAGTCATGATAGGGGAATTCTGAAGGAAAGACCAAAACCAGCAATGCAACAACGATGGATTTCCAGACGAGGGTACCTGTGTGTAGGAGGCTGGACTGGCTTGTAGTGAGTACGAAGGGGTACTTGCACCTTGCACCAGGCCCAGTTATCCCTTATTAGTGTATAGGGTGTCTAGCAGCTTAGGCTGATAGATAATGGTAGCTTAGCAGAGCAGCTTAGGCTGAACTAGGAGACGTGTGAAGCTACTACAGTACCACTTAGTGTCATATGCACAATATCATAAGAAAACACAATACACAGTTATACTAAAAATAAAGGTACTTTATTTTTATGACAATATGCCAAAGTATCTTAGAGTGTACCCTCAGTGAGAGGATAGGAAATATACACAAGATATATATACACAATAGCAAAAATATGCAGTATAGTCTTAGAAAACAGTGCAAACAATGTATAGTTACAATAGGATGCAATGGGGAAACATAGGGATAGGGGCAACACAAACCATATACTCCAGAAGTGGAATGCGAACCACGAATGGACCCCAAACCTATGTGACCTTGTAGAGGGTCGCTGGGACTATTAGAAAATAGTGAGAGTTAGAAAAATAACCCTCCCCAAGACCCTGAAAAGTGAGTGCAAAGTGCACTAAAGTTCCCCTAAGGACAAAATAGTCGTGTTAGAAGAATAATGCAGCAAAGACACAAACCAGCAATGCAACAACTGTGGATTTCCAATCTAGGGTACCTGTGGAACAAGGGGACCAAGTCCAAAAGTCACAAGCAAGTCGGAGATGGGCAGATGCCCAGGAAATGCCAGCTGCGGGTGCAAAGAAGCTTCGACTGGACAGAAGAAGCTGAGGTTTCTGCAGGAACGAAAAAGGCTAGAGACTTCCCCTTTGGTGGACGCATATTTCTCGCCTTGGAGAGTCGTGCAGAAGTATTTTCCCGCCGGAAGGACGCCAACAAGCCTTGCTACACGCAAATTGTGCGTTTGGCGTTTTTGGACGCTGCTGGGGCCCAGGAGGGACCAGGAGGTCGCAAATTGGACCTGCAGAGAGAGGGGACGTCGAACAAGACAAAGAGCCCTCACTAAAGCAGGTAGCACCCGGAGAAGTGCCAGAAACAGGCACTACGAGGATGCGTGAAACAGTGCTCGCCGAAGTTGCACAAAGGAGTTCCACGTCGCCGGAGACCAACTTAGAAAGTCGTGCAATGCAGGTTAGAGTGCCGTGGACCCAGGCTTGGCTGTGCACGAAGGATTTCCGCCGGAAGTGCACAGGGGCCGGAGTAGCTGCAAAGTCGCGGTTCCCAGCAATGCAGCCCAGCGAGGTGAGGCAAGGACTGACCTCCACCAAACTTGGGCTGAAGAGTCACTGGACTGTGGGGGTCACTTGGACAGCGTCGCTGGATTCGAGGGACATCGCTCGTCGTGCTGAGAGGAGACCCAAGGGACCAGTAATGCAGCTTTTTGGTGCCTGCGGTTGCAGGGGGAAGATTCCGTCGACCCACTGGAGATTTCTTCGGAGCTTCTGGTGCAGAGAGGAGGCAGACTACCCCCACAGCATGCACAAGCAGGAAAACAGTCGAGAAGGCGGCAGGATCAGCGTTACAGAGTTGCAGTAGTCGTCTTTGCTACTATGTTGCAGGTTTGCAGGCTTCCAGCGCGGTCAGCGGTCGATTCCTTATCAGAAGGTGAAGAGGGAGATGCAGAGGAACTCGGCTGAGCTCATGCATTCGTTATCTAAAGTTTCCCCAGAGACAGAGACCCTAAATAGCCAGAAAAGAGGGTTTGGCTACCTAGGAGAGAGGAAAGGCTACTAACACCTGAAGGAGCCTATCAGCAGGAGTCTCTGACGTCACCTGGTGGCACTGGCCACTCAGAGCAGTCCAGTGTGCCAGCAGCACCTCTGTTTCCAAGATGGCAGAGGTCTGGAGCACACTGGAGGAGCTCTGGACACCTCCCAGGGGAGGTGCAGGTCAGGGGAGTGGTCACTCCCCTTTCCTTTGTCCAGTTTCGCGCCAGAGCAGGGCTAAGGGGTCCCCTGAACCGGTGTAGACTGGCTTATGCAGAATTGGGCACCTCTGTGCCCAAGAAAGCATTTCCAGAGGCTGGGGGAGGCTACTCCTCCCCTGCCTTCACACCATTTTCCAAAGGGAGAGGGTGTCACACCCTCTCTCAGAGGAAGTTCTTTGTTCTGCCATCCTGGGCCAGGCCTGGCTGGACCCCAGGAGGGCAGATGCCTGTCTGAGGGGTTGGCAGCAGCAGCAGCTGCAGTGAAACCCCAGGAAGGGCAGTTTGGCAGTACCAGGGTCTGTGCTACAGACCACTGGGATCATGGGATTGTGCCAACTATGCCAGGATGGCATAGAGGGGGCAATTCCATGATCATAGACATGTTACATGGCCATATTCGGAGTTACCATTGTGAAGCTACATATAGGTAGTGACCTATATGTAGTGCACGCGTGTAATGGTGTCCCCGCACTCACAAAGTTCAGGGAATTGGCTCTGAACAATGTGGGGGCACCTTGGCTAGTGCCAGGGTGCCCTCACACTAAGTAACTTTGCACCTAACCTTTACCAGGTAAAGGTTAGACATATAGGTGACTTATAAGTTACTTAAGTGCAGTGTAAAATGGCTGTGAAATAACGTGGACGTTATTTCACTCAGGCTGCAGTGGCAGGCCTGTGTAAGAATTGTCAGAGCTCCTTATGGGTGGCAAAAGAAATGCTGCAGCCCATAGGGATCTCCTGGAACCCCAATACCCTGGGTACCTCAGTACCATATACTAGGGAATTATAAGGGTGTTCCAGTAAGCCAATGTAAATTGGTAAAATTGGTCACTAGCCTGTTAGTGACAATTTGAAAGTCATGAGAGGGCATAACCACTGAGGTTCTGGTTAGCAGAGCCTCAGTGAGACAGTTAGGCACCACACAGGGAACATATACATGCACACCTATGAGCACTGGGGCCCTGTGTGACAGGGTCCCAGTGACACATACATATAGGCCACAAACCTATGAGCACTGGGGTCCTGACCAGCAGGATCCCAGTGACACATAACAAACATACTGAAAACATAGTGTTTTCACTATGAGTACTGAGGCCTGGCTATCAGGATCCCAGTGAGACAGTGAAAACAGTGACAAACACCCTGACATACACTCACAAACAGGCCAAAAGTGGGGTAACAAGGCTAGAAAGAGGCTACCTTCTCACACAACCCCCCCCCCCCCAAACGAAGGACAATAAGGCTAACCTTGGCCAGTTGAGACTTTATTGTCTAAGTGGTGATAAGTAGAGAGTAGCTCTGCAATAGACTGGTTACTCCCTTTATCATCCACTATATGGTTACTTCCCTGTGGGGATGTAAACCACCCTGTTTGAAGTTTTTTAGCTAAGCAACAATGTGAAGATGTATTTTCAGAGTTTCTATCAGTAAGTTTTAGTTTAGAGCAGTGGGAATTGTCCACTGAACCTATTTGTAATGATGGAAATGCCAGACAGGGATGCTGTCTCAATAAAGCCATAGCTGGGCAAAAACTTTGTCTGTATGGCTGGAAGAGAGAACAGGGATGCTGTTTCTCTTGAGTTGGAGCAGGGCAGGGATGCTGTCCTATGAGCTCCACACTAGGGCAGGGATGCTGTCCTAAGTGTTGTGAGGTAGTGCAGGGTTTCTGCACTAAAGTTTCTCTGGGAGGGTTGGAGGGATGCTCCATGTTAACTAAAATGGTGCTGTTTTTCTCACCAATGTTAGTTATCCCACAGAGAGGTACTTCCACCTCAGGGAGTCCAGCTTTGCCAGCTGATGATTCCCTTGGAACAGGTGCCACCCCAGGAGAGGTTTCTCCCACCACAGGAATAGTATCCTGAATGGTAGGGTGGTTAGGGGATACTGTGATACCCTTTTTACCTGTTGATGGAGAGGGATCCTGAGTTTTCAGGCCTTCTCTCCTTTGCTTTTTCATTTCACTTGAAATGAGAGGGAACAATTCCTCAGGGATGCCCAGCATGGCTGCATGGGCATAAAACTCTACATCAGCCCAACCTGAGGCCTCTAGGTCATTACCTAAGAGACAGTCTACAGGTAAGCTAGGTGATACCACCACCTGCTTAGGGCCAGTAACTCCACCCCAACTAAACTGAATTATAGCTAAGGGAAGAAACTTAGTGGAGTTATGGACATCAATAATCTTATACTGTTGTCCAATGATGTGTTGTTCAGGAGGCACTAGGTTTTCAGTCACCAAAGTGAAACTGGCACCTGTGTCCCTGTAGGCCAAGGCCTCAACACCATTTATTGAAACTGTCTGCCTGTACTTATCCATTGTAAGGGGACAAGCAGCCAGTGTGGCAAGGCCAATGCCACTAGGTGTGACAGAAACTGTCTTGGGACTGATTACATCAGTTTCCACTATGGACCCATAAGTGAACCCAACTACACCCTTTGCTTGACTGTTGCCAGCAGTCCCACCACTAGTACCACTACTGCTAGGGGCACTAGAGCTTGATGTATTAGTGGTGGTAGGCTCAGGGGGTTTACCTGGACAGGACTTATCCCCTGGCCTATGGCCTCTATTTTTACACACAAAGCACCAAGGCTTTTTAATGTGTGCAGGTTGGGAAGAAGAGGAAGAATTTGTTTTATCCCCACCCTCTGAAGAGTGTTTACGATTTGAAGTGGGATCTTTGGTTTTACCCTTATCCCCATGCTTATCTTGAGATTTTTCACCATCTTTCTTCTTATTGCCATCTTTGTCACCCCCTGTATGAACTTTTCTGTTCACCCTTGTTCTGACCCATTTGTCTGCCTTCTTTCCCAATTCTTGGGGAGAGGTCAGATCAGAGTCTACCAGGTACTGGTGCAACAAATCAGACACACAATTATTAAGTATATGCTCTCTCAGGATTGTGTTATACAGGCTTTCATAATCAGTAACTTTACTGCCATGTAACCACCCCTCCAAGGCCTTCACTGAATGGTCAATGAAATCAACCCAGTCTTGTGAAGACTCCTTTTTGGTCTCTCTGAACTTTATCCTGTACTGTTCAGTGGTTAAGCCATAACCATCCAGGAGTGCATTCTTAAGAACTGTAAAATTATTGGCATCATTTTCTTTCACAGTAAGGAGCCTATCCCTACCTTTTCCACTAAATGATAGCCATAGGATAGCAGCCCACTGCTTTTGAGGGACATCCTGTACAGCACAGGCCCTCTCAAGTGCAGCAAACCACTTGTTAATGTCATCCCCCTCCTTATAAGGGGGAACTATCTTGTGCAGATTCCTGGAATCATGCTCTTTTGCAGGATGACTATGGGGAATACTGCTGCTGCCACCATGGGTATCTAAACCCAACTTCTGTCTTTCCTTCTCTAATTCTAAAGACTGTCTATCCAAATCCAGCTGTTGCTTCTTGAGCTTCAGTCTGGTTTGTTCCACTCTCAATCTATTGAGCTCCCTTTCTAACAATCTGTCATCAGGGTGGGTGGGAGGGACATTTCTAGATACAGAGGTATGATGGGAATGAACAGAAGGAGACCTGTCCCTTACAGAGGGCACCCTAACAGCTTGGCTACCAGTATAATGTGAGAGCACACCATCAGTATGGTGTGATTCAACCTCTGTACCAACTATGCTAGACTGTCTAGTAATGGGCAGGCTGAGAAGTTTCTTTCCTGAACCTTTTCCTGGGGGAGTCCCTGGATCAGATTGAGAACCATTAGCTACTTTTTCTACAGATTGGGCACTTATGGCCTTATCCTGTACTCTAAGCATATTAATTAACAGTTCTAAGGAAGGATTCTTCCCTACACTCAAACCTCTCTCTATGCAGAGACTCCTTGCTCCTTTCCAGCTAAGGTGATCATATGCAAGTTTGGACAGTTCAACCTTTTTTCCTGTGCCAGACATTTTTTAGAGAGAGTTAAAGTGATAGAAAAAGAAAAAAAAGTTTTCAGAACTTTTTGGAAAGACAGAAAAAACTTTTTTAAACTTTAAAGAACTTTTTGAAAGTTTTAGAAGTACTTTTCAGCACTTAGAAAAGAGTGAAAAGAGGAAATGCAAAACTTTTTGGCTATGTGTATATACACTGACCTTGTTTTGTATATTTTTCTCTTATGAAAAGTACAATGACAAGAGTGGTAAGTAGTCTCAAGCACTTATCCCACCACTGCACAACCAATGTAGGAGGCTGGACTGGCTTGTAGTGAGTACCAAGGGGTACTTGCACCTTGCACTAGGCCCAGTTATCCCTTATTAGTGTATAGGGTGTCTAGCAGCTTAGGCTGATAGATAATGGTAGCTTAGCAGAGCAGCTTAGGCTGAACTAGGAGACGTGTGAAGCTACTACAGTACCACTTAGTGTCATATGCACAATATCATAAGAAAACACAATACACAGTTATACTAAAAATAAAGGTACTTTATTTTTATGACAATATGCCAAAGTATCTTAGAGTGTACCCTCAGTGAGAGGATAGGAAATATACACAAGATATATATACACAATAGCAAAAATATGCAGTATAGTCTTAGAAAACAGTGCAAACAATGTATAGTTACAATAGGATGCAATGGGGAAACATAGGGATAGGGGCAACACAAACCATATACTCCAAAAGTGGAATGCGAACCACGAATGGACCCCAAACCTATGTGACCTTGTAGAGGGTCGCTGGGACTATTAGAAAATAGTGAGAGTTAGAAAAATAACCCTCCCCAAGACCCTGAAAAGTGAGTGCAAAGTGCACTAAAGTTCCCCTAAGGACAAAATAGTCGTGTTAGAAGAATAATGCAGGAAAGACACAAACCAGCAATGCAACAACTGTGGATTTCCAATCTAGGGTACCTGTGGAACAAGGGGACCAAGTCCAAAAGTCACAAGCAAGTCGGAGATGGGCAGATGCCCAGGAAATGCCAGCTGCGGGTGCAAAGAAGCTTCGACTGGACAGAAGAAGCTGAGGTTTCTGCAGGAACGAAAAGATTTCCCCTTTGGTGGACGGATCCCTCTCGCCTTGGAGAGTCGTGGAGAAGTGTTTTCCCGCCGGAAGGATGCCAACAAGCCTTGCTACACGCAAATCGTGCGTTTGGCGTTTTTGGACACTGCTGGGGCCCAGGAGGGACCAGGAGGTCGCAAATTGGACCTGCAGAGAGAGGGGACGTCGAGCAAGACAAAGAGCCCTCACTGAAGCAGGTAGCACCCGGAGAAGTGCCAGAAACAGGCACTACGAAGATGCGTGAAACGGTGCTCGCCGAAGTTGCACAAAGGAGTCCCACGTCGCCGGAGACCAACTTAGAAAGTCGCGCAATGCAGGTTAGAGTGCCGTGGACCCAGGCTTGGCTGTGCACGAAGGATTTCCGCCGGAAGTGCACAGGGGCCGGAGTAGCTTGCAAAGTCGCGGTTCCCAGCAATGCAGCCCAGCGAGGTGAGGCAAGGACTTACCTCCACCAAACTTGGGCTGAAGAGTCACTGGACTGTGGGGGTCACTTGGACAGCGTCGCTGGATTCGAGGGACCTCGCTCGTCGTGCTGAGAGGAGACCCAAGGGACCGGTAATGCAGCTTTTTGGTGCCTGCGGTTGCAGGGGGAAGATTCCGTCGACCCACGGGAGATTTCTTCGGAGCTTCTGGTGCAGAGAGGAGGCAGACTACCCCCACAGCATGCACAAGCAGGAAAACAGTCGAGAAGGTGGCAGGATCAGCGTTACAGAGTTGCAGTAGTCGTCTTTGCTACTATGTTGCAGGTTTGCAGGCTTCCAGCGCGGTCAGCGGTCGATTCCTTATCAGAAGGTGAAGAGGGAGATGCAGAGGAACTCGGCTGAGCTCATGCATTCGTTATCTAAAGTTTCCCCAGAGACAGAGACCCTAAATAGCCAGAAAAGAGGGTTTGGCTACCTAGGAGAGAGGAAAGGCTACTAACACCTGAAGGAGCCTATCAGCAGGAGTCTCTGACGTCACCTGGTGGCACTGGCCACTCAGAGCAGTCCAGTGTGCCAGCAGCACCTCTGTTTCCAAGATGGCAGAGGTCTGGAGCACACTGGAGGAGCTCTGGACACCTCCCAGGGGAGGTGCAGGTCAGGGGAGTGGTCACTCCCCTTTCCTTTGTCCAGTTTCGCGCCAGAGCAGGGGCTAAGGGGTCCCCTGAACCGGTGTAGACTGGCTTATGCAGAATTGGGCATCTCTGTGCCCAACAAAGCATTTCCAGAGGCTGGGGGAGGCTACTCCTCCCCTGCCTTCACACCATTTTCCAAAGGGAGAGGGTGTCACACCCTCTCTCAGAGGAAGTTCTTTGTTCTGCCATCCTGGGCCAGGCCTTGTGAGAAGGTAACCTCTTTCTAGCCTTGTTACCCCCACTTTTGGCCTGTTTGTGAGTGTATGTCAGGGTGTTTGTCACTGTTTTCACTGTCTCACTGGGATCCTGATAGCCAGGCCTCAGTGCTCATAGTGAAAACACTATGTTTTCAGTATGGTTGTTATGTGTCACTGGGATCCTGCTGGTCAGGACCCCAGTGCTCATAGGTTTGTGGCCTATATGTATGTGTCACTGGGACCCTGTCACACAGGGCCCCAGTTCTCATAGGTGTGCATGTATATGTTCCCTGTGTGGTGCCTAACTGTCTCACTGAGGCTCTGCTAACCAGAACCTCAGTGGTTATGCTCTCTCATTACTTCCAAATTGTCACTAACAGGCTAGTGACCAATTTTACCAATTTACATTGGCTTACTGGAACACCCTTATAATTCCCTAGTATATGGTACTGAGGTACCCAGGGTATTGGGGTTCCAGGAGATCCCTATGGGCTGCAGCATTTCTTTTGCCACCCATAGGGAGCTCTGACAATTCTTACACAGGCCTGCCACTGCAGCCTGAGTGAAATAACGTCCACGTTATTTCACAGCCATTTTACACTGCACTTAAGTAACTTATAAGTCACCTATATGTCTAACCTTTACCTGGTAAAGGTTAGGTGCAAAGTTACTTAGTGTGAGGGCACCCTGGCACTAGCCAAGGTGCCCCCACATTGTTCAGAGCCAATTCACTGAACTTTGTGAGTGCGGGGACACCATTACACGCGTGCACTACATATAGGTCACTACCTATATGTAGCTTCACCATGGTAACACCGAATATGGCCATGTAACATGTTTATGATCATGGAATTGCCCCCTCTATGCCATCCTGGCATTGTTGGTACAATTCCATGATCCCAGTGGTCTGTAGCACAGACCCTGGTACTGCCAGACTGCCCTTCCTGGGGTTTCTCTGCAGCTGCTGCTGCTGCCAACCCCTCAGACAGGCAGCTGCCCTCCTGGGGTCCAGCCAGGCCTGGCCCAGGATGGCAGAACAAAGAACTTCCTCTGAGAGAGGGTGTGACACCCTCTCCCTTTGGAAAATGGTGTGAAGGCAGGGGAGGAGTAGCCTCCCCCAGCCTCTGGAAATGCTTTGTTGGGCACAGATGTGCCCAATTCTGCATAAGCCAGTCTACACCGGTTCAGGGACCCCTTAGCCCCTGCTCTGGCGCGAAACTGGACAAAGGAAAGGGGAGTGACCACTCCCCTGACCTGCACCTCCCCTGGGAGGTGTCCAGAGCTCCTCCAGTGTGCTCCAGACCTCTGCCATCTTGGAAACAGAGGTGCTGCTGGCACACTGGACTGCTCTGAGTGGCCAGTGCCACCAGGTGACGTCAGAGACTCCTTGTGATAGGCTCCTTCAGGTGTTAGTAGCCTTTCCTCTCTCCTAGGTAGCCAAACCCTCTTTTCTGGCTATTTAGGGTCTCTGTCTCTGGGGAAACTTTAGATAACGAATGCATGAGCTCAGCCGAGTTCCTCTGCATCTCCCTCTTCACCTTCTGATAAGGAATCGACCGCTGACCGCGCTGGAAGCCTGCAAACCTGCAACATAGTAGCAAAGACGACTACTGCAACTCTGTAACGCTGATCCTGCCGCCTTCTCGACTGTTTTCCTGCTTGTGCATGCTGTGGGGGTAGTCTGCCTCCTCTCTGCACCAGAAGCTCCGAAGAAATCTCCCGTGGGTCGACGGAATCTTCCCCCTGCAACCGCAGGCACCAAAAAGCTGCATTACCGGTCCCTTGGGTCTCCTCTCAGCATGACGAGCGAGGTCCCTCGAATCCAGCGACACCGTCCAAGTGACCCCCACAGTCCAGTGACTCTTCAGCCCAAGTTTGGTGGAGGTAAGTCCTTGCCTCACCTCGCTGGGCTGCATTGCTGGGAACCGCGACTTTGCAAGCTACTCCGGCCCCTGTGCACTTCCGGCGGAAATCCTTCGTGCACAGCCAAGCCTGGGTCCACGGCACTCTAACCTGCATTGCACGACTTTCTAAGTTGGTCTCCGGCGACGTGGGACTCTGTTGTGCAACTTCGGCGAGCACCGTTTCACGCATCCTCGTAGTGCCTGTTTCTGGCACTTTTCCGGGTGCTACCTGCTTCAGTGAGGGCTCTTTGTCTTGCTCGACGTCCCCTCTCTCTGCAGGTCCAATTTGCGACCTCCTGGTCTCTCCTGGGCCCCAGCAGCGTCCAAAAACGCCAAACACATGATTTGCGTGTAGCAAGGCTTGTTGGCGTCCATCCGGCGGGAAAGCACTTCTGCACGACTCTCCAAGGCGTGGGGGATCCATCCTCCAAAGGGGAAGTCTCTAGCCCTTGTCGTTCCTGCAGTATTCACAGTTCTTTAGCCTAGTAAGAGCTTCTTTGCACCAACCGCTGGCATTTCTTGGGCATCTGCCCATCTCCGAGCTGCTTGTGACTTTTGGACTTGGTCCCCTTGTTCCACAGGTACCCTCAGTCAGGAATCCATCGTTGTTGCATTGCTGATTTGTGTTTTCCTTGCATTTTCCCTCTAACACGACTATTTTGTCCTTAGGGGAACTTTAGTGCACTTTGCACTCACTTTTCAGGGTCTTGGGGAGGGTTATTTTGCTAACTCTCACTATTTTCTAATAGTCCCAGCGACCCTCTACAAGGTCACATAGGTTTGGGGTCCATTCGTGGTTCGCAGTCCACTTCTGGAGTATATGGTTTGTGTTGCCCCTACCCCTATGTTTCCCCATTGCATCCTATTGTAACTATACATTGTTTGCACTGTTTTCTAAGACTATACTGCATATTTTTGCTATTGTGTATATATATCTTGTGTATATTTCCTATCCTCTCACTGAGGGTACACTCTAAGATACTTTGGCATATTGTCATAAAAATAAAGTACCTTTATTTTTAGTATAACTGTGTATTGTGTTTTCTTATGATATTGTGCATATGACACTAAGTGGTACTGTAGTAGCTTCACACGTCTCCTAGTTCAGCCTGAGCTGCTCTGCTAAGCTACCATTATCTATCAGCCTAAGCTGCTAGACACCCTATACACTAATAAGGGATAACTGGGCCTGGTGCAAGGTGCAAGTACCCCTTGGTACTCACTACAAGCCAGTCCAGCCTCCTACAGGCCTGGCTGGACCCCAGGAGGGCAGATGCCTGTCTGAGGGGTTGGCAGCAGCAGCAGCTGCAGTGAAACCCCCCAGGAAGGGCAGTTTGGCAGTACCAGGGTCTGTGCTACAGACCACTGGGATCATGGGATTGTGCCAACTATGCCAGGATGGCATAGAGGGGGCAATTCCATGATCATAGACATGTTACATGGCCATATTCGGAGTTACCATTGTGAAGCTACATATAGGTAGTGACCTATATGTAGTTCACGCGTGTAATGGTGTCCCCGCACTCACAAAGTTCAGGGAATTGGCTCTGAACAATGTGGGGGCACCTTGGCTAGTGCCAGGGTGCCCTCACACTAAGTAACTTTGCACCTAACCTTTACCAGGTAAAGGTTAGACATATAGGTGACTTATAAGTTACTTAAGTGCAGTGTAAAATGGCTGTGAAATAACGTGGACGTTATTTCACTCAGGCTGCAGTGGCAGGCCTGTGTAAGAATTGTCAGAGCTCCTTATGGGTGGCAAAAGAAATGCTGCAGCCCATAGGGATCTCCTGGAACCCCAATACCCTGGGTACCTCAGTACCATATACTAGGGAATTATAAGGGTGTTCCAGTAAGCCAATGTAAATTGGTAAAATTGGTCACTAGCCTGTTAGTGACAATTTGAAAGTAATGAGAGAGCATAACCACTGAGGTTCTGGTTAGCAGAGCCTCAGTGAGACAGTTAGGCACCACACAGGGAACATATACATGCACACCTATGAGCACTGGGGCCCTGTGTGACAGGGTCCCAGTGACACATACATATAGGCCACAAACCTATGAGCACTGGGGTCCTGACCAGCAGGATCCCAGTGACACATAACAAACATACTGAAAACATAGTGTTTTCACTATGAGTACTGAGGCCTGGCTATCAGGATCCCAGTGAGACAGTGAAAACAGTGACAAACACCCTGACATACACTCACAAACAGGCCAAAAGTGGGGTAACAAGGCTAGAAAGAGGCTACCTTCTCACACTGTGGAACAAGGGGACCAAGTCCAAAAGTCACGATCAATTCGAGAGTGGGCAGATGCCCAGGAAATGCCAGCTGTGGGTGCAAAGAAGCTGCTACTGGACAGTAGAAGCTAAGGATTCTGCAAGAACGACAAGGGCTAGAAACTTCCCCTTTGGAGGATGGATGTCCCACGTCGAGAAGAGTCATGCAGAATTGTTTTCCTGAAAAAAGACCGCAAACAAGCCTTGCTAGCTGCAAAGCTTGCGGTTAGGGTTTTTGGATGCTGCTGTGGCCCAGGAGGAACCAGGATGTCACCAATTACGTGAGGGGACAGAGAGGGCGTCCAGCAAGACAAGGAGCCCTCTCAGAAGCAAGCAGCACCCGGAGAAGTGCCGGAACAGGCACTACATACTGGAACACCCTTATAATTCCCTAGTATATGGTACTAAGGTACCCAGGGTATTGGGGTTCCAGGAGATCCCTATGGGCTGCAGCACTTCTTTTGCCACCCATAGGGAGCTCTGACAATTCTTACACAGGCCTGCCACTGCAGCCTGAGTAAAATAACGTCCACGTTATTTCACAGCCATTTACCACTGCACTTAAGTAACTTATAAGTCACCTATATGTCTAACCTTTACCTGGTAAAGGTTGGGTGCTAAGTTACTTAGTGTGTGGGCACCCTGGCACTAGACAAGGTGCTCCCACATTGTTCAGGGCAAATTCCTCGGACTTTGTGAGTGCGGGGACATCATTACACGCGTGCACTACACATAGGTCACTACCTATGTGTAGCTTCACAATGGTAACTCCGAATATGGCCATGTAACATGTCTATGATCATGGAATTGCCCCCTCTATGCCATCCTGGCATTGTTGGCACAATCCCATGATCCCACGGGTCTCTAGCACAGACCCGGGTACTGCCAAACTGCCTTTTCAGGGGTTTCACTGCAGCTGCTGCTGCTGCCAACCCCTCAGACAGGTTTCTGCCCTCCTGGGGTCCAGCCAAGCCTGGCCTAGGAAGGCAGAACAAAGGACTTCCTCAGAGAGAGGGTGTTACACCCTCTCCCTTTGGAAAAAGGTGTTAAGGCAGGGGAGGAGTAGCCTCCCCCAGCCTCTGGAAATGCTTTCATGGGCACAGCTAAAGCCCATTTCTGCATAAGCCAGTCTACACCGGTTCAGGGACACCTCAGCCCTGCTCTGACGCGAAACTGGACAAAGGAAAGGGGAGTGACCACTCCCCTGACCTGCACCTCCCCTGGGAGGTGCCCAGAGCTCCTCCAGTGTGCTCCAGACCTCTGCCATCTTGGAAACAGAGGTGCTGCTGGCACACTGGACTTCTCTGAGTGGCCACGGCCAGCAGGTGACGTCAGAGACTCCTTCTGATAGGCTCCTTCAGGTGTTGCTAGCCTATTCTCTCTCCTAAGTAGCCAAACCCTCTTTTCTGGCTATTTAGGGTCTCTGCTTTGGGGAATTCCTTCGATAACGAATGCAAGAGCTCATCAGAGTTCCTCTGCATCTCTCTCTTCACCTTCTGCCAAGGAATCGACTGCTGACCGCGCTGGAAGCCTGCAAAACTGCAACAAAGTAGCAAAGACGACTACTGCAACTCTGTAACGCTGATCCTGCCGCCTTCTCGACTGTTTTCCTGGTGGTGCATGCTGTGGGGGTAGTCTGCCTCCTCTGTGCACTAGAAGCTCAGAAGGAATCTCCCGTGGGTCGACGGAATCTTCCCCCTGCTACCGCAGGCACCAAAGAACTGCATCACCTGTCCTCTGGGTCTCCTCTCAGCACAACGAGCGAGGTCCCTTGAACTCAGCAACTCTATCCAAGTGACTCCCACAGTCCAGTGACTCTTCAGTCCAAGTTTGGTGGAGGTAAGTCCTTGCCTCCCCACGCCAGACTGCATTGCTGGGATCCGCGTCTTTTGCAGCTACTCCGGCTCCTGTGCACTTTTCCAGGCTTTCCATTGTGCACAGCCAAGCCTGGGTCCACGGTACGCTAACCTGCATTGCACGACCTCCTGAGTTGTCCTCCGGCGTCGTGGGACTCTCTTGTGCAACTTCGGGTGAGCACCGTTTCACTCCACTTTGTAGTGCCTGTTCCGGCACTTCTATGGGTGATGCTTGCTTCTGAGAGGACTCTTTTTTTTGCTGGACACCCCCTCTGTCTCCTCACGCAATTTGTGACATCCTGGTCCCTCCTGGGCTACAGCAGCATCCAAAAACCCTAAACCGCAAGCTTGCAGCTAGCAAGGCTTGTTTGGGGCCTTTCCACAGGAAAGCACTTTTGCACGACTCCTCACGACGAGTGACATCGATTCTCCAAAGGGCAAGTTCCTAGCCCTTGTCGTTCCTGCAGAATCCTCAGCTTCTACTGCCTAGTTACAGCTTCTTTGCACCCACAGCTGGCATTTAATGGGCATCTGCCCACTCTCGACTTGATCGTGACTTTTGGACTTGGTCCCCTTGTTCCACAGGTACTCTCGTCTGGAAATCCATCGTTGTTGCATTGCTGGTTTTGGTCTTTCCTGCAGAATTCCCCTATCACGACTTCTGTGCTCTTTGGGGAACTTTAGTGCACTTTGCACTCACTTTTCAGGGTCTTGGGGTGGGCTATTTTTCTAACCCTCACTGTTTTCTTACAGTCCCAGCGACCCTCTACAAGGTCACATAGGTTTGGGGTCCATTCGTGGTTCGCATTCCACTTTTGGAGTATATGGTTTGTGTTGCCCCTATCCCTATGAGTCCCCATTGCATCCTATTGTAACTATACATTGTTTGCACTGTTTTCTATTACTATACTGCATATTTTTGGTATTGTGTACATATATCTTGTGTATATTTGCTATCCTCATGCTGAGGGTACTCACTGAGATACTTTGGCATATTGTCATAAAAATAAAGTACCTTTATTTTTAGTATATCCGTGTATTGTGTTTTCTTATGATATTGTGCAAGTGACACTAGTGGTACTGTAGGAGCTTCACTTGTCTCCTAGTTCAGCCTAAGCTGCTCTGCTAAGCTACCATTACCTATCAGCCTAAGCTGCTAGACACCCTATACACTAATAAGGGATACCTGGGCCTGGTGCAAGGTGTAAGTATCCCTTGGTACTCACTACAAGCCAGTCCAGCCTCCTACAAATGTGAATTGGTGAAATTGGTCACTAGCCTGTTAGTGACAATTTAGAAAGAAATGAGAGAGCATAACCACTGAGCTTCTGGATAGCAGAACCTCAGTGAGACAGTTAATCATAACACTGGTAACACATTCAGGGCACACTTATGAGCACTGGGGCCCTGGCTGGCAGGGTCCCAGTGACACATACAACTAAAACAATATATATACAGTGAAAAATGGGGGTAACATGCCAGGCAAGATGGTACTTTCCTACAGGTGATACCCAGAAACCGGTCCCAGGATGCTTGTTTCCGGTCCAGGGAGGACCTGGCTTGGCAGTTTGGGCTGGACTGTTCCCTTGAGAAACAGGGTCAAGACTGATTTGCATATACCTGGGTCCAAACTGGGGTGGCATGGTGAGCAAAAGAACGATGGATTAAATCTAGATCTGTGACTGGGGTTGAGTGTTTGCATTGTTCAGCACTCCGTCCATCATCCTTTTGTGTTGCTAAAGTTGCCCTAAGTGGGAAGGTTATGCCCAGACGTGGGTCCCGTGCTCACTGTGCCACTGGATTCAAGCTAACCTGGCTGATGAAGGGTGATACCCAGAAACCGGTCCCAGGATGCTTGTTTCCGGTCCAGGGAGGACCTGGCTTGGCAGTTTGGGCTGGAATCTTCCCTTGAGGAACAGGGTTGAGACTGATTTGCATATAGCTGGGTCCAAACGCGGGTGGCATTTTGAGTAAAAGAACAGTGGATTAAACCCAGATCTGTGACTGGGGGTGAGTGTTTGCATTGTTTGGCACTCCGTCCATCATCTTCTTGTGTTGCTAAAGTTGCCCTAAGTGGGAAGGGTATGCCCAGACGTGGGTCCCGTGCGTATCATGCCACTGGATTCAAGCTAGCCTGGCTGATGAACGGTGATACCCAGAAACCGGTCCCAGGATGCTTGTTTCCGGTCCAGGGAGGACCTGGCTTGGCAGTTCGGGCTGGACTGTTCCCTTGAAGTACAGGGTCAGGACTGATTTGCATATAGCTGGGTCCAAACTGGGGTGGCATGGTGAGCAAAAGAACATTGGATTAAACCCAGATCTGTGACTCGGGGTGAGTGTTTGCTTTGTTCAGCACTCCGTCCTTTATCCTGTTGTGTTGCTAAAGTTGCCCTAAGTGGGAAGGGTATGCCCAGACGTGGGTCCTGTGCTCACTGTGCCACTGGCTTCAAGCTAACCTGGCTGATGAAGGGTGATATCCAGAAACCGGTCCCAGGATGCTTGTTTCCGATCCAGGGAGGACCTGGCTTGGCAGTTTGGGATGGACTGTTCCCTTGAGGAACAGGGTCAAGACAGATTTGCACATAGCTGGGTCCAAACTGGGGTGGCATGGTGAGCAAAAGAACATTGGATTAAACCCAGATCTGTGACTCGGGGTGAGTGTTTGCTTTGTTCAGCACTCCGTCCTTTATCCTGTTGTGTTGCTAAAGTTGCCCTAAGTGGGAAGGGTATGCCCAGACGTGGGTCCTGTGCTCACTGTGCCACTGGCTTCAAGCTAACCTGGCTGATGAAGGGTGATATCCAGAAACCGGTCCCAGGATGCTTGTTTCCCTGCATTCAAGCTAGCGTGGCTGATGAAGGGTGATACCCAGAAACTGGTCCCAGGATGCTTGTTTCCTGTCCAGGGAGGACCTGGCTTGGCAGTTTGGGCTGGACTATTCCCTTGAGGAACAGGGTCAAGACTGATTTGCATATAGCTGGGTCCAAACTGGAGTGGCATGGTGAGTAAAAGAACGATGGATTAAACCCAGATCTGTGACTGGGGATGAGTGTTTGCATTGTCCAGCACTCTTTCCATCATCCTTTTGTGTTGCTAAAGGTGCCCTAAGTGGGAAGGTTTTGCACAGACATTGGTCCTGTGCTCACTGTGCCACTGGATTCAAGCTAGCCTGGCTGATGAAGGGTGATACCCAGAAAGTGGTCCCAGGATGCTTGTTTCTGGTCCAAGGAGGACCTGGCTTGTCAGTTCGGGCTGGACTCTTCCTGTGAGGAACAGGGTCAAGACTGATTTGCATATAGCTGGGTGCAAACTGGGGTGCCATGGTGAGCCAAAGAACGATGGATTTAACCAAGATCTGTGACTGGGCTTGAGTGTTTGCATTGTTCAGCACTCCGTCCATCATCCTTTTGTGTTGTTAAAGCTACCCTAAGTGGGAAGGGTATGCCCAGACGTGGGTCCCGCGCTCACTGTGACACTGGATTCAAGCTAACCTGGCTGATGAAGGGTGATACCCAGAAACCGGTCCCAGGATGCTTGTTTCCGGTCCAGGGAGGACCTGGCTTGTCAGTTCGGGCTGGACTCTTCCTGTGAGGAACAGGGTCAAGTCTGATTTGCATATACCTGGGTCCAAACTGGGGTGGCATGGTGAGCAAAAGAACAATGGATTAAACCTAGATCTGTGACTGGGGGTGAGTGTTTGCATTGTTCAGCACTCCGTCCATCATCCTTTTGTGTTGCTAAAGTTGCCCTATGTGGGAAGGGTATGCCCAGACATAGGTCCCGTGCTCACTGTGCCACTAGATTCAAGCTAGCCTGGCTGATGAAGGGTGATACCCAGAAACTGGTCCCAGGATGCTTGATTCCCTGCATTCAAGTTAGCCTGGCTGATGAAGGGTGATACTCAGAAACCCGTCCCAGGATGCCTGTTTCCAGTCCAGGGAGGACCTGGCTTGGCAGTTTGGGCTGGACTGTTCCCTTGAGGAACAGGGTCAAGACTGGTTTGCATGTAGCTGGGTCCAAACTGGGGTGGCATGGTAAGCAAAAGAACAATGGATTAAACCCAGATCTGTGACTGGGGGTGAGTGTTTGCATTGTTCAGCACTCCGTCCATCATCCTTTTGTGTTGCTAAAGCTGCCCTAAGTTGGAAGGGTATGCCCAGACGTGGGTCCCGTGCTCACTGTGCCACTGGATTCAAGCTAACCTGGCCGATGAAGGGTGATACCCACAAACTGGTCCCAGGATGCTTGTTTCTGGTCCAGGGAGGACCTGGCTTGGCAGTTTGGGCTGGACTCTTCCCTTGAGGAACAGGGTCGAGACTGATTTGCATATATCTTGGTCCAAACTGGGGTGGCATGGTGTGTAAAAGAACGGTGGATTAAACCCAGATCTGTGACTGGGGGTGAGTGTTTGCATTGTTTGGGACTCCGTCCATCATCCTTTTGTGTTGCTAAAGGTTCCTTAAGTGGGAAGGGTATGACCAGACGTGGGTCCCGTGCTTATCTGGCCACTGGATTCAAGCTAGCCTGGCTGATGAAGGGTGATACCCAGAAACCGGTTCCAGGATGATTGTTTCCGGTCCAGGGAGAACCTGGCTTGGCAGTTCGGGCTGGACTGTTCCCTTGAGGAACAGGGTCAAGTCTGATTTGTATATAGCTGGGTCCAAACAGGGGTGGCATGGTGAGCAAAAGAATGATGGATTAAACCCAGATCTGTGACTGGGGGGGAGAGTGTTTGCATTATTCAGCACTCCGTCCATTATCCTTTTGTGTTGCTAAAGTTGCCCTAAGTGGGAAGGGAATGCCCAAACGTGGGTCCCGTGCTCACTGTGCCACTGAATTCAAGCTAGCCTGGCTTATGAAGGTTGATACCCAGAAACCGGTCCCAGGATGCTTGTTTCCGATCCAGGGAGTGTAGGAAAGTACCATCTTGCCTGGTATGTTAACCCCATATTTCACTCTATATATGTTGTTTTAGTTGTATGTGTCACAGGGACCCTGCCAGCCAGGGCCCCAGTGTTCATAAGTGTGCCCTGTATGTGTTACCTGTGTTATGACTAACTCTCTCACTGAGGCTCTGCTATTCAGAACCTCAGTGGTTATACTCTCTCATTTCTTTCCAAATTGTCACTAACAGGCTAGGGACCAATTTCACCAATTCACATTGGCATACTGGAACACCCTTATAATTCCCTAGTATATGGTACTGAGGTACCCAGGGAATTGGGGTTCCAGGAGATCCCTATGGGCTGCAGCATTTCTTTTGCCACCCATAGGGAGCTCTGAAAATTCTTACAAAGGCCTGCCACTGCAGCCTGAGTGAAATAACATCCACGTTATTTCACAGCCATTTACCACTGCACTTAAGTAACTCATAAATCACCTATATGTCTAACCATTACCTGGTAAAGGTTGGGTGCTAAGTTACTTAGTATTTGGGCACCCTGGCACTAGCCAAGGTGCCCCCACATGGTTCAGGGCAAATTCCCCGGACTTTGTGAGTGCGGGGACACCATTACACGTGTGCACTACACATAGGTCACTACCTATGTGTAGCTTCACAATGGTAACTCCGAATATGGCCATGTAACATGTCTAAGATCATGGAATTGCCCCCTCTATGCCATCCTGGCATTGTTGGCACAATCCCATGAACCCACGGGTCTCTAGCACAGACCGGTGCTGTCAAACTGCCTTTTCAGGGGTTTCACTGCAGCTGCTGCCAACCCCTCAGACAGGTTTCTGCCCTCCTGGGGTCCAGCCAGGCTTGGCCCAGGAAGGCAGAACAAAGGACTTCCTCAGAGAGAGGGTGTTACACCCTCTCCCTTTGGAAAAAGGTGTTTAGGCAGGGGAGGAGTAACCTCCCCCAGCCTCTGGAAATGCTTTCATGGGCACAGATGGTGCCCATTTCTGCATAAGCCAGTCTACACCGGTTCAGGGACCCCTCAGCCCTGCTCTGGCGTGAAACTGGACAAAAGAAAGGTGAGTGACCACTCCCCTGACCTGCACCTCCCCTGGGAGGGGCCCAGAGCACCTCCAGTGTGCTCCAGACCTCTGCCATCTTGGAAACAGAGGTGCTGCTGGCACACTGGACTGCTCTGAGTGGCCAGGGCCAGCGGGTGACGTCAGAGACTCATTCTGATAGGCTCCTTCAGGTGTTGCTAGCCTATCCTCTCTCCTAAGTAGCCAAACCCTCTTTTCTGGCTATTTAGGGTCTCTGCTTTGGGGAATTCCTTGGATAACGAATGCAAGAGCTCATCAGAGTTCCTCTGCATGTCTCTCTTCACCTTCTGCCAAGGAATCGACTGCTGATCGTGCTGGAAGCCTGCAAAACTGCAACAAAGTAGCGAAGACGACTACTGCAACACTGTAACGCTGATCCTGTCACCTTCTCGACTGTTTTCCTGGTGGTGCATGCTGTGGGGGTAGTCTGCCTCCTCTCTGCTCTAGAAGCTCCGAAGAAATCTCCCGTGGGTCGACGGAATCTTCCCCCTTCTACCGCAGGCACCAAAGAACTGCATCACCGGTCCCCTGGGTCTCCTCTCAGCACGACGAGCGAGGTCCCTTGAATCCAGCAACTCTGTCCAAGTGACTCCCACAGTCCAGTGACTCTTCAGTCCAAGTTTGGTGGAGGTAAGTCCTTGCCTCCCCACGCCAGTCTGCATTGCTGGGATCCACGTCTTTTGCAGCTATTCCGGCCTCTGTGCACTTCCGGCGGAAATCCTTTGTGCACAGCCAAGCCTGGGTCCACGGTACTCTAACCTAACCTGCATTGCACGACTTTCTAAGTTGTCCTCCAGCGGCGTGGGACTCCTTTGTGCAACTTCGGGTGAGCACTGTTTCACTCTTCTTCGTAGTGCCTGTTCTGGCACTTCTGCGGGTGCTGCCTACGTTTGAGAGGGCTCCTTGTCTTGCTCGACGCCCCCTCTGTGCCCAGACGCAATTGGCGACATCCTGGTCCCTCCTGGGCTACAGCAGCATCCAAAAACCCTAACCACACGATTTGCAGCTAGCAAGGCTTGTTGGCGGTCTCTCGGCAGGAAAACACTTCTGCACAACTTTCCACGGCGTGGAGGATCCATCCTCCAAAGGGGAAGTCTCTAGCCCTTGTCGTTCCTGCAGAATCCTCAGCTTCTACTGTCCAGTAGCAGCTTCTTTGCACCCACAGCTCGCATTTCCTGGGCATCTGCCCACTCTCGACTTGATTGTGACTTTTGGACTTGGTCCCCTTGTTCCACAGGTATTCTAGTCTGGAAATCCATTGTTGTTGCATTGCTGGTGTTGGTCTTTCCTGCAGAATTCCCCTATCACGACTTCTGTGCTCTTTGGGGACTTTAGTGCACTTTGCACTCACTTTTCAGGGTCTTGGGGTGGGCTATTTTTCTAACCCTCACTGTTTTCTTACAGTCCCAGCGACCCTCTACAAGGTCACATAGGTTTGGGGTCCATTTGTGGTTCGCATTCCACTTTTGGAGTATATGGTTTGTGTTGCCCCTATCCCTATGTGCCCCCATTGCATCCCATTGTAACTATACATTGTTTGCACTGTTTTCTATTGCTATACTGCATATTTTTGGTATTGTGTGCATATATCTTGTGTATATTTGCTATCCTCATACTGAGGATACTCACTGAGATACTTTGGCATATTGTCATAAAAATAAAGTACCTTTATTTTTAGTATATCTGTGTATTGTGTTTTCTTATGATATTGTGCAAGTGACACTAGTGGTACTGTAGGAGCTTCACTCGTCTCCTAGTTCAGCCTAAGCTGCTCTGCTAAGCTACCATTATCTATGAGCCTAAGCTGCTAGACACCCTATACACTAATAAGGGATACCTGGAAAGCATTTCCAGAGGCTGGGGGAAGCTACTCCTCCCCTGCCTTAACACCTTTTTCCAAAGGGAGAGGGTGTAACACCCTCTCTCTGAGGAAGTCCTTTGTTCTGCCATCCTGGGCCAAGCCTGGCTGGACCCCAGGAGGGCAGAAACCTGTCTGAGGGGTTGGCAGCAGCAGCAGCTGCAGTGAAACCCCTGAAAAGGCAGTTTGTCAGTACCGGGGTCTGAGCTACAGACCCGTGGGATCATGGGATTGTGCCAACAATGCCAGGATGGCATAGAGGGGGCAATTCCATGATCTTAGACATGTTGCATGGCCATATTCGGAGTTACCATTGTGAAGCTACACATAGGTATTGACCTATGTGTAGTGCACGCGTGTAATGGTGTCCCCGCACTTACAAAGTCCGGGGAATTTGCCCTGAACAATGTGGGAGCACCTTGGCTAGTGCCAGGGTGCCCACACACTAATTAACTTTGCACCTAACCTTTACCAGGTAAAGGTTAGACATATAGGTGACTTATAAGTTACTTAAGTGCAGTGGAAATGGCTGTGAAATAATGTGTGCATTATTTCACTCAGGCTGCAGTGGCAGGCCTGTGTAAGAATTGTCAGCGCTCCCTATGGGTGGCAAAAGAAATGCTGCAGCCCATAGGGATCTCCTGGAACCCCACTACCCTGGGTACCTCAGTACCATATACTAGGGAATTATAAGGGTGTTCCAGTATGCCAATGTGAATTTGTAAAAGTGGTCACTAGCATGTTAGTGACAATTTGGAAAGAAATGAGAGAGCATAACCACTGAGGTTCTGGATAGCAGAGCCTCAGTGAGACAGTTAGTCATAACACAGGTAACACAGTCAGGCACACTTATGAGCACTGGGGCCCTGGCTGGCAGGGTCCCAGTGACACATACAACTAAAACAACATATATACAGTGAAAAATGGGGGTAACATGCCAGGCAAGATGGTACTTTCCTACACAAGCAACTACCCCTAATAAATGGTGTTGAGGTTCAGGCCTACAGGAACACAGGTGCCAGTGTTACAATGGTAATAGAGAAACTGGTCCACCCTGAACAACACATACTTGGTCACCAGTACCAAGTAACCGATGCTCATAACAACACCCTTAGCCAACCCATGGCAGTTGTGAATCTCAACTGGGGGGGGGGGTTACTGGCCCAAAGAAAATTGTGGTTGCCTCAGATTTACCTGTAGACTGTCTATTAGGAAATGATTTAGAGACATCAGCTTGGGCAGAAGTGGAGTTGGAGGCTCATGCAGCAATGCTGGGCATTCCAGGGCATATTTTTGCTTTGACCAGGGCTAAGGCCAAAAAGCAAAAAGGACAGGGTGACTTGGATCCTTGAAGAATGGACCAAGTGCTCCCTAAAGCTAGGGTTAGTAAAGGTAAAACAGTACCTACTATCCCTCCCTCTACAGTGGATTCTACTTCTGAGGAAGAAGAATTTCCACCCTGTGCAGAACCTACACCAGATGAGCTGGAAGCAGACACTGCTGAGCTTTTGGGTGAAGGGGGGCCTGCCAGGGAGGAGCTGAGTGCGGCACAGCATACCTGTCCCACACTAGGGGGTCTAAGGCAGCAAGCTGTCAAACAAGCAAATGGGGATGTCAGTGACTCTCACAGAGTTTACTGGGAGGACAACCTCTTGTACACTGAAGCAAGGGATCCAAAACCTGGAGCTGCCAGGAGATTGGTGATTCCTTAGGAGTACAGAAAGTTCCTCCTAACTCTAGCCCACGACATTCCCTTAGCTGGACATTTGGAGCAAATGAAAACTTGGGACAGGCTTGTTCCCCTGTTTCATTGGCCAAGAACGTCAGAGGACACAAAGGAATTTTGTAAGTCCTGTGAAACCTGTCAAGCCAGTGGCAAGACAGGTGGCACTCCAAAGGCACCCCTTATTCCACTACCTGTGGTTGGGGTTCCCTTTGAAAGGGTAGGGGGTTGACATAGTTGGCCCCCTTGACCCTCCTACTGCTTCAGGCAATAGGTTTATCTTGGTGGTAGTGGACCATGCCACCAGATATCCTGAAGCAATTCCTCTAAGGACCACTACAGCTCCTGCAGTGGCAAAGGCCCTCCTGGGAATCTTTTCCAGGGTGGGCTTCCCAAAAGAGGTGGTATCAGACAGGGGAAGCAATTTCATGTCTGCTTACTTAAAGGCCATGTGGAAGGAGTGTGGTGTTACATACAAGTTCACTACACCCTATCATCCACAAACAAATGGACTGGTGGAGAGATTTAACAAAACTCTCAAAGGCATGATTATAGGACTCCCTGAAAAACTCCGCAGGAGATGGGATATCCTGTTATCTTGCCTCCTTTTTGCTTACAGGAAGGTACCCCAAAAAGGAGTGGGCTTCAGCCTCTTTGAACGCCTATTTGGACCCCCTGTGAGAGGTCCTCTAACACTTGTTAAGGAGGGTTGGGAACACCCTTTAAAAGCTCCAAAGCAAGACATAGTGGACTATGTACTTGGCCTCAGATCAAGGATAGCTGAGTACTTGAAAAAGGCCAGTAAAAACCTTCAGGCCAGCCAAGAGCTCCAGAAGCAATGGCATGACCAGAAGGCTGTTTTGGTTCAGTACCAACCAGGGCAGAAAGTGTGGGTCTTGGAGCCTGTGGCCCCAAGAGCACTCCAAGACAAATGGAGTGGACCCCACATAATTGTTGAAAAGAAGGGTGAAGTCACCTACTTAGTTGACTTGGGCACTGCCAGGAGTCCCCTTAGGGTGCTCCATGTCAATCGCCTGAAACCCTACTATGACAGGGCTGATCTCACCCTGCTCATGGCAACTGATGAGGGACAGGAAGAAGAGAGGGACCCTCTCCCTGATCTCTTCTCTTCCACAGAACAAGATGCTCTAGTGGAAGGTGTAGTTTTGGCAGATTGTCTTACTGCTGAGCAGAAAGACCACTGCATAAATCTCCTGGGTCAGTGTAACAGTCCCCACAGTATAGATACTCGGGAGAGGTATGTTTGGTTTTACGGTAAGTATTTTTATTGGTTATTGAAAAAAAGGTACTATGGATATTTAGATGGTTTAAGTTCTGTTTCTCCTTTGGGTGGTGAGTTTCTCCCTTCTAATGGTATGTCCCTCTTCTTCTTCTCCTTTGGTACTGTGTGTGGTCGTCCTCGTAGGATCCCGCCGTCAACCATAAAGGGAAAAGGAACAGATATCTACTGTAAGTGGGATGACCACATGCATTCATGTCCTTTCTTAGTCTAACTACTGGGGAATGGGATACTGGAAGGGGGGGGTGATTCTGTGTCCGTGAGGATTAGAAGGTAAGTGCTTATTATCTTATTCACTCGTGCGCGGTGGGGTTTTGTGGTTTCCAGGTGCTCTTTAGGTGTCCCTTAGTTCCCTCCCTGTCCTCCCCTCACCCTTCCTCCCTCCCTTCCCCAGCTCTCTTCTATTAAAGTGCCCCTTGTTTTGCCCACAAAGACCGTACCTTCCAGAGCCACGACCCTCCGGGGTCGTGGCTGGCTCTGGGGAGTTCCTCGCGTCGGTCTCCGGTATGGTTGCCGATCGGTCCAGGCTTCCCGTCTTCGAGACCGGATCTGCTCCTCCGAGGTCCGCTGTCTTCGTCCTGGGTTTCTCGGGGCTTTTCTTCTCTCTGGTAATTTTCTCTGTCTCTCTGCTTCTCCTCGCCGCCGCCGCCGCCGCCGCCTCGCGTTCCTTCCTCTCCTCTCTCTCGGGAATTCCGCCCCTTTTGGCCTCCTTCCTCCCCTCTTGGCCATTCCGAACTCTCCTCGTCATCGGAGGTTGCCCCGGTAACCTCCCGATGCGTGCCTCGCTGTGAACGCGTTCCCATGGTGACGTGGGAACGCGGAAGAGATGTTCCGGCCTCCTCCGGCATGGGGGAGGCCTCTTGATCTGACACGGAGATCGGGGCCACCCGGTCACACACCCTTCCCCAAGAACTGTCCTGTTCCAGGACAGGAGACGACAGGGGAAACCGAGACAGATAATCCGCGGGGGCCAGCTGGGATCCCGGACCATGGCGAACCTGGAAGGAGAATGGCTGAAGTTCAAGGAACCATCTGAGTATCCTAGAATTCGAATCCTTATGTGCAGCTAGCCAAGTGAGGGGAGCGTGATCTGTGAATAGTATAAAAGGCCGACCCAGTAGATAGTATTGTAAACAGTCCACGGCCCACTTGATGGCCAGGCACTCTCTCTCGATGATGGGATAGCTACGTGTGAGAAAGTAGCCTCTTTCTAGCCTTGTTACCCCCACTTTGGGCCTGTTTGTGAGTGTATGTCAGGGTGTTTGTCACTGTTTTCACTGTCTCACTGGGATCCTGATAACCAGGCCTCAGTGCTCATAGTGAAAACACTATGTTTTCAGTATGTTTGTTATGTGTCACTGGGATCCTGCTGGTCAGGACCCCAGTGCTCATAGGTTTGTGGCCTATATGTATGTGTCACTGGGACCCTGTCACACAGGGCCCCAGTGCTCATAGGTGTGCATGTATATGTTCCCTGTGTGGTGCCTAACTGTCTCACTGAGGCTCTGCTAACCAGAACCTCAGTGGTTATGCTCTCTCATTACTTTCAAATTGTCACTAACAGGCTAGTGACCAATTTTACCAATTTACATTGGCTTACTGGAACACCCTTATAATTCCCTAGTATATGGTACTGAGGTACCCAGGGTATTGGGGTTCCAGGAGATCCCTATGGGCTGCAGCATTTCTTTTGCCACCCATAGGGAGCTCTGACAATTCTTACACAGGCCTGCCACTGCAGCCTGAGTGAAATAACGTCCACGTTATTTCACAGCCATTTTACACTGCACTTAAGTAACTTATAAGTCACCTATATGTCTAACCTTTACCTAGGTAAAGGTTAGGTGCAAAGTTACTTAGTGTGAGGGCACCCTGGCACTAGCCAAGGTGCCCCCACATTGTTCAGAGCCAATTCACTGAACTTTGTGAGTGCGGGGACACCATTACACGCGTGCACTACATATAGGTCACTACCTATATGTAGCTTCACCATGGTAACTCCGAATATGGCCATGTAACATGTCTATGATCATGGAATTGCCCCCTCTATGCCATCCTGGCATTGTTGGTACAATTCCATGATCCCAGTGGTCTGTAGCACAGACCCTGGTACTGCCAGACTGCCCTTCCTGGGGTTTCTCTGCAGCTGCTGCTGCTGCCAACCCCTCAGACAGGCAGCTGCCCTCCTGGGGTCCAGCCAGGCCTGGCCCAGGATGGCAGAACAAAGAACTTCCTCTGAGAGAGGGTGTGACACCCTCTCCCTTTGGAAAATGGTGTGAAGGCAGGGGAGGAGTAGCCTCCCCCAGCCTCTGGAAATGCTTTGTTGGGCACAGATGTGCCCAATTCTGCATAAGCCAGTCTACACCGGTTCAGGGACCCCTTAGCCCCTGCTCTGGCGCGAAACTGGACAAAGGAAAGGGGAGTGACCACTCCCCTGACCTGCACCTCCCCTGGGAGGTGTCCAGAGCTCCTCCAGTGTGCTCCAGACCTCTGCCATCTTGGAAACAGAGGTGCTGCTGGCACACTGGACTGCTCTGAGTGGCCAGTGCCACCAGGTGACGTCAGAGACTCCTGCTGATAGGCTCCTTCAGGTGTTAGTAGCCTATCCTCTCTTCTAGGTAGCCAAACCCTCTTTTCTGGCTATTTAGGGTCTCTGTCTCTGGGGAAACTTTAGATAACGAATGCATGAGCTCAGCCGAGTTCCTCTGCATCTCCCTCTTCACCTTCTGATAAGGAATCGACCGCTGACCGCGCTGGAAGCCTGCAAACCTGCAACATAGTAGCAAAGACGACTACTGCAACTCTGTAACGCTGATCCTGCCGCCTTCTCGACTGTTTTCCTGCTTGTGCATGCTGTGGGGGTAGTCTGCCTCCTCTCTGCACCAGAAGCTCCGAAGAAATCTCCCGTGGGTCGACGGAATCTTCCCCCTGCAACCGCAGGCACCAAAAAGCTGCATCTCCGGTCCCTTGGGTCTCCTCTCAGCACGACGAGCGAGGTCCCTCGAATCCAGCGACACCGTCCAAGTGACCCCCACAGTCCAGTGACTCTTCAGCCCAAGTTTGGTGGAGGTAAGTCCTTGCCTCACCTCGCTGGGCTGCATTGCTGGGAACCGCGACTTTGCAAGCTTCTCCGGCCCCTGTGCACTTCCGGCGGAAATCCTTCGTGCACAGCCAAGCCTGGGTCCACGGCACTCTAACCTGCATTGCACGACTTTCTAAGTTGGTCTCCGGCGACGTGGGACTCCTTTGTGCAACTTCGGCGAGCACCGTTTCACGCATCCTCGTAGTGCCTGTTTCTGGCACTTCTCCGGGTGCTACCTGCTTCAGTGAGGGCTCCTTGTCTTGCTCGACGTCCCCTCTCTCTGCAGGTCCAATTTGCGACCTCCTGGTCCCTCCTGGGCCCCAGCAGCGTCCAAAAACGCCAAACGCACGATTTGCGTGTAGCCAGGCTTGTTGGCGTCCATCCGGCGGGAAAACACTTCTGCACGACTCTCCAAGGCGTGGGGGATCCATCCTCCAAAGGGGAAGTCTCTAGCCCTTGTCGTTCCTGCAGTATTCACAGTTCTTCAGCCTAGTAAGAGCTTCTTTGCACCAACCGCTGGCATTTCTTGGGCATCTGCCCATCTCCGAGCTGCTTGTGACTTTTGGACTTGGTCCCCTTGCTCCACAGGTACCTTCAGACAGGAATCCATCGTTGTTGCATTGCTGATTTGTGTTTTCCTTGCATTCTCCCTCTAACACGACTATTTTGTCCTTAGGGGAACTTTGGTGCACTTTGCACTCACTTTTCAGGGTCTTGGGGAGGGTTATTTTTCTAACTCTCACTATTTTCTAATAGTCCCAGCGACCCTCTACAAGGTCACATAGGTTTGGGGTCCATTCGTGGTTCACATTCCACTTTTGGAGTATATGGTTTGTGTTGCCCCTATCCCTATGTTTCCCCATTGCATCCTATTGTAATTATACATTGTTTGCACTGTTTTCTAAGACTATACTGCATATTTTTGCTATTGTGTATATATATCTTGTGTATATTTCCTATCCTCTTACTGAGGGTACACTCTAAGATACTTTGGCATATTGTCATAAAAATAAAGTACCTTTATTTTTAGTATAACTGTGTATTGTGTTTTCTTATGATATTGTGCATATGACACTAAGTGGTACTGTAGTAGCTTCACACGTCTCCTAGTTCAGCCTGAGCTGCTCTGCTAAGCTACCATTATCTATCAGCCTAAGCTGCTAGACACCCTATACACTAATAAGGGATAACTGGGCCTGGTGCAAGGTGCAAGTACCCCTTGGTACTCACTACAAGCCAGTCCAGCCTCCTACATTGGTTGTGCAGTGGTGGGATAAGTGCTTTGAGACTACTTACCACTCTTGTCATTGTACTTTTCATAAGAGAAAAATATACAAAACAAGGTCAGTGTATATACACATAGCCAAAAAGTTTTGCATTTCCTCTTTTCACTCTTTTCTAAGTGCTGAAAAGTACTTCTAAACTTTCAAAAAGTTCTTAAAAGTTTAAAAAGTTTTTTCTGTCTTTCCAAAAAGTTCTGAAAACTTTTTTCTCTTTGTCTATCACTTTAACTCTCTCTAAAAATGTCTGGCACAGGCCAAAAAGTTGAACTGTCCAAACTTGCATATGATCACCTTAGCTGGAAAGGAGCAAGGAGTCTCTGCATAGAGAGAGGTTTGAGTGTAGGGAAGAATCCTTCCTTAGAACTGTTAATTAATATGCTTAGAGTACAGGATAAGGCCATAAGTGCCCAATCTGTGGAAAAAGTAGCTAATGGTTCTCAATCTGATCCAGGGACTCCCCCAGGAAAAGGTTCAGGAAAGAAACTTCTTAGCCTGCCCATTACTAGACAGTCTAGCATAGTTGGTACAGAGGTTGAATCACATCATACTGATGATGTGCTCTCACATTATACTGGTAGCCAAGCTGTTAGGGTGCCCTCTGTAAGGGACAGGTCTCCTTCTGTTCATTCCCATCATACCTCTGTATCTAGAAATGTCCCTCCCACCCACCCTGATGACAGATTGTTAGAAAGGGAACTCAATAGATTGAGAGTGGAACAAACCAGACTGAAGCTCAAGAAGCAACAGCTGGATTTGGATAGACAGTCTTTAGAAATAGAGAGGGAAAGACAGAAGTTGGGTTTAGATACCCATGGTGGCAGCAGCAGTATTCCCCATAGTCATCCTGCAAAAGAGCATGATTCCAGGAATCTGCACAAGATAGTTCCCCCTTATAAGGAGGGGGATGACATTAACAAGTGGTTTGCTGCACTTGAGAGGGCCTGTGCTGTACAGGATGTCCCTCAAAAGCAGTGGGCTGCTATCCTATGGCTATCATTTACTGGAAAAGGTAGGGATAGGCTCCTTACTGTAAAAGAAAATGATGCTAACAATTTCCAATTTCTTAAGAATGCACTCCTGGATGGTTATGGCTTAACCACTGAACAGTACAGGATAAAGTTCAGAGAGACCAAAAAGGAGTCTTCACAAGACTGGGTTGATTTCATTGACCAGGCAGTGAAGGCCTTGGAGGGGTGGTTACATGGCAGTAAAGTTACTGATTATGAAAGCCTGTATAACACAATCCTGAGAGAGCATATACTTAATAATTGTGTGTCTGATTTGTTGCACCAGTACCTGGTAGACTCTGATCTGACCTCTCCCCAAGAATTGGGAAAGAAGGCAGACAAATGGGTCAGAACAAGGGTGAACAGAAAAGTTCATACAGGGGGTGACAAAGATGGCAATAAGAAGAAAGATGGTGAAAAATCTCAAGATAAGCATGGGGATAAGGGTAAAACCAAAGATCCCACTTCAAATCTTAAACACTCTTCAGAGGGTGGGGATAAAACAAATTCTTCCTCTTCTTCCCAACCTGCACACATTAAAAAGCCTTGGTGCTTTGTGTGTAAAAACAGAGGCCATAGGCCAGGGGATAAGTCCTGTCCAGGTAAACCCCCTGAGCCTACCACCACTAATACATCAAGCTCTAGTGCCCCTAGCAGTAGTGGTACTAGTGGTGGGACTGCTGGCAACAGTCAAGCAAAGGGTGTAGTTGGGTTCACTTATGGGTCCATAGTGGAAACTGATGTAATCAGTCCCAAGACAGTTTCTGTCACACCTAGTGGCATTGGCCTTGCCACACTGGCTGCTTGTCCCCTTACAATGGATAAGTACAGGCAGACAGTTTCAATAAATGGTGTTGAGGCCTTGGCCTACAGGGACACAGGTGCCAGTTTCACTTTGGTGACTGAAAACCTAGTGCACCCTGATCAACACATCATTGGACAACAGTATAAGATTATTGATGTCCATAACTCCACTAAGTTTCTTCCCTTAGCTATAATTCAGTTTAGTTGGGGTGGAGTTACTGGCCCTAAGCAGGTGGTGGTATCACCTAGCTTACCTGTAGACTGTCTCTTAGGTAATGACCTAGAGGCCTCAGGTTGGGCTGATGTAGAGTTTTATGCCCATGCAGCCATGCTGGGCATCCCTGAGGAATTGTTCCCTCTCATTTCAAGTGAAATGAAAAAGCAAAGGAGAGAAGGCCTGAAAACTCAGGATCCCTCTCCATCAACAGGTAAAAAGGGTATCACAGTATCCCCTAACCACCCTACCATTCAGGATACTATTCCTGGGGTGGGAGAAACCTCTCCTAGGGTGGCACCTGTTCCAAGGGAATCATCAGCTAGCAAAGCTGGACTCCCTGAGGTGGAAGTACCTCTCTGTGGGATAACTAACATTGGTGAGAAAAAGAGCACCATTTTAGTTAACATGGAGCATCCCTCCAACCCTCCCAGAGAAACTTTAGTGCAGAAAATCTGCACTGCCTCACAACACTTAGGACAGCATCCCTGCCCTAGTGTGGAGCTGATAGGACAGCATCCCTGCCCTGCTCCAACCCAAGAGAAACAGCATCCCTGTTCTCTCTTCCAGCCATATGGACAAAGTTTTTGCCCAGCTATGGCTTTTCTGAGACAGCATCCCTGTCTGGCATTTCCATCACTACAAATAGGTTCAGTGGACAATTCCCACTGCTCTAAACTAAAACTTACTGATAGAAACTCTGAAAATACATCTCCACATTGTTACTTAGCTAAAAAACTTCAAACAGGGTGGTTTACATCCCCACAGGGAAGTAACCATATAGTGGATGATAAAGGGAGTAACCAGTCTATTGCAGAGCTACTCTCTACTTATCACCACTTAGACAATAAAGTCTCAACTGGCCAAGGTTAGCCTTATTGTCCTTCGTTTGGGGGGGGGTTGTGTGAGAAAGTAGCCTCTTTCTAGCCTTGTTACCCCCACTTTGGGCCTGTTTGTGAGTGTATGTCAGGGTGTTTGTCACTGTTTTCACTGTCTCACTGGGATCCTGATAACCAGGCCTCAGTGCTCATAGTGAAAACACTATGTTTTCAGTATGTTTGTTATGTGTCACTGGGATCCTGCTGGTCAGGACCCCAGTGCTCATAGGTTTGTGGCCTATATGTATGTGTCACTGGGACCCTGTCACACAGGGCCCCAGTGCTCATAGGTGTGCATGTATATGTTCCCTGTGTGGTGCCTAACTGTCTCACTGAGGCTCTGCTAACCAGAACCTCAGTGGTTATGCTCTCTCATTACTTTCAAATTGTCACTAACAGGCTAGTGACCAATTTTACCAATTTACATTGGCTTACTGGAACACCCTTATAATTCCCTAGTATATGGTACTGAGGTACCCAGGGTATTGGGGTTCCAGGAGATCCCTATGGGCTGCAGCATTTCTTTTGCCACCCATAGGGAGCTCTGACAATTCTTACACAGGCCTGCCACTGCAGCCTGAGTGAAATAACGTCCACGTTATTTCACAGCCATTTTACACTGCACTTAAGTAACTTATAAGTCACCTATATGTCTAACCTTTACCTAGGTAAAGGTTAGGTGCAAAGTTACTTAGTGTGAGGGCACCCTGGCACTAGCCAAGGTGCCCCCACATTGTTCAGAGCCAATTCACTGAACTTTGTGAGTGCGGGGACACCATTACACGCGTGCACTACATATAGGTCACTACCTATATGTAGCTTCACCATGGTAACTCCGAATATGGCCATGTAACATGTCTATGATCATGGAATTGCCCCCTCTATGCCATCCTGGCATTGTTGGTACAATTCCATGATCCCAGTGGTCTGTAGCACAGACCCTGGTACTGCCAGACTGCCCTTCCTGGGGTTTCTCTGCAGCTGCTGCTGCTGCCAACCCCTCAGACAGGCAGCTGCCCTCCTGGGGTCCAGCCAGGCCTGGCCCAGGATGGCAGAACAAAGAACTTCCTCTGAGAGAGGGTGTGACACCCTCTCCCTTTGGAAAATGGTGTGAAGGCAGGGGAGGAGTAGCCTCCCCCAGCCTCTGGAAATGCTTTGTTGGGCACAGATGTGCCCAATTCTGCATAAGCCAGTCTACACCGGTTCAGGGACCCCTTAGCCCCTGCTCTGGCGCGAAACTGGACAAAGGAAAGGGGAGTGACCACTCCCCTGACCTGCACCTCCCCTGGGAGGTGTCCAGAGCTCCTCCAGTGTGCTCCAGACCTCTGCCATCTTGGAAACAGAGGTGCTGCTGGCACACTGGACTGCTCTGAGTGGCCAGTGCCACCAGGTGACGTCAGAGACTCCTGCTGATAGGCTCCTTCAGGTGTTAGTAGCCTATCCTCTCTTCTAGGTAGCCAAACCCTCTTTTCTGGCTATTTAGGGTCTCTGTCTCTGGGGAAACTTTAGATAACGAATGCATGAGCTCAGCCGAGTTCCTCTGCATCTCCCTCTTCACCTTCTGATAAGGAATCGACCGCTGACCGCGCTGGAAGCCTGCAAACCTGCAACATAGTAGCAAAGACGACTACTGCAACTCTGTAACGCTGATCCTGCCGCCTTCTCGACTGTTTTCCTGCTTGTGCATGCTGTGGGGGTAGTCTGCCTCCTCTCTGCACCAGAAGCTCCGAAGAAATCTCCCGTGGGTCGACGGAATCTTCCCCCTGCAACCGCAGGCACCAAAAAGCTGCATCTCCGGTCCCTTGGGTCTCCTCTCAGCACGACGAGCGAGGTCCCTCGAATCCAGCGACACCGTCCAAGTGACCCCCACAGTCCAGTGACTCTTCAGCCCAAGTTTGGTGGAGGTAAGTCCTTGCCTCACCTCGCTGGGCTGCATTGCTGGGAACCGCGACTTTGCAAGCTTCTCCGGCCCCTGTGCACTTCCGGCGGAAATCCTTCGTGCACAGCCAAGCCTGGGTCCACGGCACTCTAACCTGCATTGCACGACTTTCTAAGTTGGTCTCCGGCGACGTGGGACTCCTTTGTGCAACTTCGGCGAGCACCGTTTCACGCATCCTCGTAGTGCCTGTTTCTGGCACTTCTCCGGGTGCTACCTGCTTCAGTGAGGGCTCCTTGTCTTGCTCGACGTCCCCTCTCTCTGCAGGTCCAATTTGCGACCTCCTGGTCCCTCCTGGGCCCCAGCAGCGTCCAAAAACGCCAAACGCACGATTTGCGTGTAGCAAGGCTTGTTGGCGTCCATCCGGCGGGAAAACACTTCTGCACGACTCTCCAAGGCGTGGGGGATCCATCCTCCAAAGGGGAAGTCTCTAGCCCTTGTCGTTCCTGCAGTATTCACAGTTCTTCAGCCTAGTAAGAGCTTCTTTGCACCAACCGCTGGCATTTCTTGGGCATCTGCCCATCTCCGAGCTGCTTGTGACTTTTGGACTTGGTCCCCTTGCTCCACAGGTACCTTCAGACAGGAATCCATCGTTGTTGCATTGCTGATTTGTGTTTTCCTTGCATTCTCCCTCTAACACGACTATTTTGTCCTTAGGGGAACTTTGGTGCACTTTGCACTCACTTTTCAGGGTCTTGGGGAGGGTTATTTTTCTAACTCTCACTATTTTCTAATAGTCCCAGCGACCCTCTACAAGGTCACATAGGTTTGGGGTCCATTCGTGGTTCACATTCCACTTTTGGAGTATATGGTTTGTGTTGCCCCTATCCCTATGTTTCCCCATTGCATCCTATTGTAATTATACATTGTTTGCACTGTTTTCTAAGACTATACTGCATATTTTTGCTATTGTGTATATATATCTTGTGTATATTTCCTATCCTCTTACTGAGGGTACACTCTAAGATACTTTGGCATATTGTCATAAAAATAAAGTACCTTTATTTTTAGTATAACTGTGTATTGTGTTTTCTTATGATATTGTGCATATGACACTAAGTGGTACTGTAGTAGCTTCACACGTCTCCTAGTTCAGCCTGAGCTGCTCTGCTAAGCTACCATTATCTATCAGCCTAAGCTGCTAGACACCCTATACACTAATAAGGGATAACTGGGCCTGGTGCAAGGTGCAAGTACCCCTTGGTACTCACTACAAGCCAGTCCAGCCTCCTACACTACGTTCTCTCGGAAATAACTTTCTACTGATGTAGACAATGGGATGGTCCAGCCCCTCGCTATCCGGTTGAGTCAGAACCCCCCCAAGTCCAACATCCGAGGCGTCCGTATAAAGGTGGAAAGGTTTTGAGAAATCAGGACAGTGGAGGATGGGGACGGAGGTTAATGAGGCTCTCAACCGCTCAAAACTTGTGTTCTGTGATTCAGAAAAAGGTAAAAGCCGATTGGGATGGTGTTTCATGAGGAGATCCGTAAGAGGGGCTGCCCAGGTGGAGTAATGGGGAATGAACCGCCGATAATAGCCCACTAGCCCTAAAAATGAGCGCAACTCCTTTTTAGTGCGGGGAAGAGGTGCATGTAAAATGGCATCAACCTTCCGCGTTTGTGGTTGTAGGGTACCTTGTTTTATGCGATACCCTAGATAAGAGATGTCGGTTTTCCCTATAATACATTTCTTTGGATTGGCAGTTAAGCCGGCTGTCGTGAGAGTCTGGAATATGTGCTGTAGATGTACTAGATGGTCTTCCCAGGTCTCACTGAAAATAACAACATCATCTAGGTATGCAGCCGAGAATGTAGGATAGGGTTTTAAAATCCTATCCATGAGTCTTTGAAAGGTTGCTGGTGCTCCGTGAAGCCCAAATGGCAATACGGTGAATTGATACAACCCGGACTGGGTGGAAAATGCCGTTTTTTCTTTATCTTGGGTAGCTAGGGGAATCTGCCCATACCCTTTTGTTAGGTCAATTGTGGACATGTATTTTGCTTTCCCTAGTTTCTCAAGAACGTCATCTACTCTGGGAATGGGGTAGGTGTCGAACAGAGAATTTGAGTTAAGTTTGCGAAAATCTATGCAAAACCTGACAGGTTTGGGTACTAGGACTACCGGCGAACACCAGGGACTAGTGGATGGTTCTATTACTCCTAAGGATAACATTTTTTTGATTTCTTCCTTGATGCGATATGGTCTTACTCTAGTGATAGTATTGGGGTTGGTTTGGATGTTATGGTGTATCAGGAAAGTTTTGCCTGGTTTTTCTGAAAACAATCTTTGCCATTGTTTTAATACCTTATGTGCTTGCCGTTGTTTATCCTCAGTTAAAGTTTCGTCAATTGAGGGTAGATTATCTTTCGGGGCTGGTGTGGTAGGGCAGAATTCAATGTCTAGTGTCTTGTTGGTGCATAGAAACTGGCCCATTCCTACGTTATGGTTTGGTTGTTCGGGTGCCTCCCATTTTTTAAGTATGTTCACATGATATATTTGGGTTTTCTGTGGACGAGATGATATTTCAACCAGGTAGGTGACGGGGGAAACTGCCTTGACTATACGATAGGGACCTTGCCATTTTGCCAGGAGTTTGTGTTCAGAGGTGGGTCTCATTAGTAAGACTTGATCCTCAGGTTGAAATACCCGTAATTTACTTCCCTTGTCATAGTGGGACTTTTGGGTTTGTTGTGCCTGTTCCATGTTTTCATGTACTTCAGTCCATAATCTGTGTAGGTGTGTTCTTAACTTTTGGGCATATTCTAGCAAAGGAGTCCCCCCTTCCTTCGCCTCTGCCTCCCAGGTTTCCACAGCCATGTCTAACAGGGACCTAGGTTGGCGTCCAAAGACCAACTCAAACGGGCTATGACCGGTGGATGCTTGTTCATGGGTTCGTATTGCGTATAATACTAACGGCAACTTTTGATCCCAGTCTTTCCCGGTTTCATGGACAATCTTCCTGAGTAGCGTTTTAATAGTTCGGTTATACCGTTCGACCAGTCCATCCGTTTGAGGATGGTAAGCGGAGGTTCTTATCTGAGCAATACCTAACGTTTTGCAGACCTGTTTCATTAAGGTGGACATAAAAGGGGTACCCTGGTCTGTAAGAATCTCATGGGGAAACCCAAGACGAGCGAAAACATTGATCATAGCCTGTGCAACTGTTTTGGTAGTCATGCTGGTGAGGGGAATAGCCTCGGGGTATCTGGTGGCGTAGTCCACAATAACTAGAATATAGGTGTGTCCCTTTGATGAAGGAACCAAGGGTCCGATTAAGTCCATTCCTATTCTTTTAAAAGGGACATCGATAATCGGAAGGGGCATAAGAGGTGCCTTCTTAGGCCTCCCAGGTTCGGTTAACTGACATCGTGGACATTGTGTGCAATATCTTCGTATGTGTGCATATATTCCCGGCCAATAAAAACGCCTGAGCAAATACTCTTCGGTTTTCTCTCTCCCGAAGTGTCCCCCCCCTGGTTGATTATGAGCTAAGGTGAGAACATGTTCTCTATAGGCTGTAGGTATTAGAAGTTGGTGTTTACGTACTCCCGACCTGGTGGTAGTCACCCGATATAACAGGTTTTTCTGTACTAAAAAATAGGGACCCACCTCCTCACTCTCTTCTGTTACCGCCGAACTCCAAGCATGGGTAAGGGAGGGGTCCTCTCTTTGTTGTTGGCAAAAGCTACTGGGAGCCTCATGTAGTTCTGCCACTATCTCTTCGATGGGCTTGGCACCTGATACCTTCCGGTATTGCTCTCTCTCTTGTCGTTTTTCTCTTCTGGATAATTTTCTGCGGTCTACTGAACATTCAATGTTGCTATCTGAAAAAGGGGCCTCTATCCACCAGTCCTGGGATACCTTGTTATCTCTGACGTGGTCTAACAACTCTTGGAAGTGTATATAGTCCGTTCCAATGATACACTCCTCGATTAATTGTTGCATTATTCCCACCTGCAGGAAATCTCGATAGGGACCCCACCCGATCTGGAGTACCTTTAGGGGATATTGGGCCTCATCCCCGTGTATACAGCAGATAGACACCCATTTTTTCACTTCTGTGTCATCGTCGACCAGGTCTTTTCTAATTACCGATTGGCTACAGCCTGAATCCACAAGGGCATACACATTCTTTTCATTAACTGTTATCATTGTCTTGAACTTCAGTGCCCCTCTTCCTGTACACAGTACCCTACGTCTTGTCATTCCTATTTCCATTGGTTCCCCAATTTCTTGTTTCTGGGGACACATACGTGCAATGTGTCCCCATTCACCACAATTATAGCATTGGGGTCCCGTTGCAGGTGGTGCTTCAGGAAATCTACGAGTGGCTAGCTGATCGTGTGGGTTTTTCGCAAAGGTCTTTGGATTCGATAGGACCGGTTTAAGGGTGGATCGAGTTCGGAGGTTCCTGATATCTGTAGAACGATGAAAAGCGCAGGCTAAATCGATAGCTGTCTCGGTATCTACTTTTGGGTGTTGTCTGATCCAGTGTTTTGTGGATGGTGGTAGTCCTTCAAGATATTGTTCTAATATAATAGTCGTGATAACCTCCTCTCGGCTACTCCCAATATGGCCTAGCCACTTCAGTGCTAAGTCTTTGACCCGAAAATAAAAGGTCCGGGGATCTTCGTTGGTGCCCCATTTAACCTTACGAAATCTAACCCGATAGTACTCGGTATCGTGTCCCACCCTTTCGAGTATGCTGGTTTTTATATCTCTATAAGGTGTGAGACCTCCTGGATTCGCGGCTTGGTATGCTGATTGCAGGAGACCGGTCAACAAGGGGGCGACATACTGTCCCCATTTATCTTCAGGCCACAGGGCAGAGGATGCCACTCTTTCAAAGTTTGTAAAGAAGGATTCTGGGTCCTCTCCCTCTTGATACTTCTGTAGCACCGAACTGGGAACATTTGGGTGCACTTTGCTAGCGGCAATAGTCTCTGTGAGCTTTTTCATCGCCGTTTCATGTACTAGCTGATTATTCGCAAGTATGGTTGCCTGAGTCTTTAAAGCAGATTGTAGGGCTTCTCGATCCTCTTTGGCTTCTCGCTGTTGGGCTTCCCATACCAGTTGTAAGTGTCTTTGCCCTTCTGCTAATTGCTTGACCATGGTCTCTAATGACGGATTTTTACTCATTGTGTATACTGTTTGGACTGTTAAGGCAGGATACGTAATTCTATCCCACTTCTGACACCACTGTAACAGTCCCCACAGTATAGATACTCGGGAGAGGTATGTTTGGTTTTACGGTAAGTATTTTTATTGGTTATTGAAAAAAAGGTACTATGGATATTTAGATGGTTTAAGTTCTGTTTCTCCTTTGGGTGGTGAGTTTCTCCCTTCTAATGGTATGTCCCTCTTCTTCTTCTCCTTTGGTACTGTGTGTGGTCGTCCTCGTAGGATCCCGCCGTCAACCATAAAGGGAAAAGGAACAGATATCTACTGTAAGTGGGATGACCACATGCATTCATGTCCTTTCTTAGTCTAACTACTGGGGAATGGGATACTGGAAGGGGGGGGTGATTCTGTGTCCGTGAGGATTGGAAGGTAAGTGCTTATTATCTTATTCACTCGTGCGCGGTGGGGTTTTGTGGTTTCCACGTGCTCTTTAGGTGTCCCTTAGTTCCCTCCCTGTCCTCCCCTCACCCTTCCTCCCTCCCTTCCCCAGCTCTCTTCTATTAAAGTGCCCCTCGTTTTGCCCACAAAGATCGTACCTTCCAGAGCCACGACCCTCCGGGGTCGTGGCTGGCTCTGGGGAGTTCCTCGCGTCGGTCTCCGGTATGGTTGCCGATCGGTCCAGGCTTCCCGTCTTCGAGACCGGATCTGCTCCTCCGAGGTCCGCTGTCTTCGTCCTGGGTTTCTCGGGGCTTTTCTTCTCTCTGGTAATTTTCTCTGTCTCTCTGCTTCTCCTCGCCGCCGCCGCCGCCTCGCGTTCCTTCCTCTCCTCTCTCTCGGGAATTCCGCCCCTTTTAGCCTCCTTCCTCCCCTCTTGGCCAATCCGAACTCTCCTCGTCATCGGAGGTTGCCCCGGTAACCTCCCGATGCGTGCCTCGCTGTGAACGCGTTCCCATGGTGACGTGGGAACGCGGAAGAGATGTTCCGGCCTCCTCCGGCATCGGGGAGGCCTCTTGATCCGACACGGAGATCGGGGCCACCCGGTCACAGTCAGTTTTCTGAACTCTTCTCTACTGTGCCAGGTACCACTTCTTGGTGTGAGCACACTATAGATACTGGAGACAGCTTGCCTGTCAAAAGTAAGATCTATAGGCAGCCTGACCATGTCAGAGACTGCATAAAGCAAGAGGTGCAGAAAATGCTTGAACTGGGAGTGGTTGAGCACTCTGAAAGTCCATGGGCCTCTCCTGTGGTACTTGTACCAAAACTTCATTCCAAGGATGGAAAGAAGGAAATGCGGTTTTGTGTAGACTATAGAGGTCTCAACCAGGTAACCAAAACTGATGCTCACCCTATACCCAGGGCAGATGAGCTAATAGATACACTGGCATCTGCCAAGTATCTAAGCACTTTTGACTTGACTGCAGGGTATTGGCAGATCAAATTATCAGAAGATGCAAAAGCAAAAACTGCATTTTCAACCATTGGAGGCCATTACCAATTCACAGTAATGCCTTTTGGATTGAAAAATGCACCTGCCACTTTTCAAAGGTTGGTGAATACAGTCCTGCAAGGGCTGGAAACTTTTAGTGCAGCATATCTAGATGATATAGCTGTCTTTAGCTCCAGTTGGGATGATCACCTGGTCCACCTATGGAAAGTTTTAGAGGCCCTGCAAAAGGCAGGCCTCACTATCAAGGCTTCAAAGTGCCAGATAGGGCAGGGGAAGGTGGTTTATCTGGGACACCTGGTAGGTTGAGAACAGATTGCACCACTTCAGTGGAAAATCCAAACTATTATAGATTGGGTTCCCCTTACTACTCAGACTCAGGTGAGAGCCTTTTTAGGCCTCACTGGGTACTATAGGAGGTTCATAAAGAATTATGGCTCCATTGCAGCCCCTCTTAATGACCTCACATCAAAGAAAATGCCTAAGAAGGTATTATGGACAGCAAACTGTCAGAAAGCTTTTGAGGAGCTGAAGCAGACCATGTGCTCTGCACCTGTCCTGGAAAGCCCCTGTTACTCTAAGACATTTATTGTCCAAACTGATGCATCTGAATTAGGGGTAGGGGCAGTCTTATCACAACTTAATTCTGAGGGCCAGGATCAACCTGTTGCTTTTATCAGCAGGAGGTTGACCCCTAGAGAAAAGCGTGGGTCTGCCATAGAGAGGGAGGCCTTTGCTGTGGTCTGGGCACTGAAGAAGTTGAGGCCATACCTGTTTGGCACTCACTTCATTGTTCAGACAGATCACAAACCTCTACTTTGGCTAAAACAAATGAAAGGTGAAAACCTTAAATTGATGAGGTGGTCCATATCCCTACAGGGGATGGACTATACAGTGGAACATAGACCTGGGAGTACCCACTCCAATGCAGATGGAATATCCAGATATTTCCACTTAGACAATGAAGACCCATCAGGTAATGACTAGTCTTATTGTGCTTCGTTTGGGGGGGGGGGTTGTGTAGTAAAGTACCATCTTGCCTGGCATGTTACCCCCATTTTTCACTGTATATATGTTGTTTTAGTTGTATGTGTCACTGGGACCCTGCCAGCCAGGTCCCCAGTGCTCATAAGTGTGCCCTGAATATGTTACCTGTGTTATGACTAAATGTCTCACTGAGGCTCTGCTATCCAGGACCTCAGTGGTTATACTCTCTCATTTCTTTCCAAATTGTCACTAAAAGGCTAGTGACCAATTTCACCAATTCACATTGGCATGCTGGAACACCCTTATAATTCCCTAGTATATGGTACTAAGATACCCAGGGTATTGGGGTTCCAGGAGATCCCTGTGGGCTGCAGCATTTCTTTTGCCACCCATAGGGAGCTCTGACAATTCTTACACAGGCCTGCCACTGCAGCCTGAGTGAAATAATGTCCACGTTATTTCACAGCCATTTACCACTGCACTTAAGTAACTTATAAGTCACCTATATGTCTAACCTTTACCTGGTAAAGGTTAGGTGCAAAGTTACTTAGTGTGTGGGCACCCTGGCACTAGCCAAGGTGCCCCCACATTGTTCAGGGCAAGTTCCCCGGACTTTGTGAGTGCCGGGACACCATTACACGTGTGCACTACATATAGGTCACTACCTATGTGTAGCTTCACAATGGTAACTCCGAATATGGCCATGAAACATGTCTATGATCATGGAATTGCCTGCTCTATGCCATCCTGGCATTGTTGGCACAATCCCATGATCCCACGGGTCTCTAGCACAGACCCGGGTACTGCCAAACTGCCTTTTCAGGGGTTTCACTGCAGCTGCTGCTGCTGCCAACTCCTCAGACAGGTTTCTGCCCTCCTGGGGTCCAGCCAGGCTTGGCCCAGGAAGGCAGAACAAAGGACTTCCTCAGAGAGAGGGTGTTACACCCTCTCCCTTTGGAAAAAGGTGTTAAGGCAGGAGAAGAGTAGCCTCCCCCAGCCTCTGGAAATGCTTTCATGGGCACAGATGGTGCCCATTTCTGCATAAGCCAGTCTACACAGGTTCAGGGACCCCTCAGCCCTGCTCTGGCGTGAAACTGGACAAAGGAAAGGGGAGTGACCACTCCCCTGACCTGCACCCCCCCTGGGAGGTGCCCAGAGCTCCTCCAGTGTGCTCCAGACCTCTGCCATCTTGGAAACAGAGGTGCTGCTGGCACACTGGACTGCTCTGAGTGGCCAGGGCCAGCAGGTGACGTCAGAGACTCCTTCTGATAGGCTCCTTCAGGTGTTGCTAGCCTATCCTCTCTCCTAAGTAGCCAAACCCACTTTTCTGGCTATTTAGGGTCTCTGCTTTGGGGAATTCCTTAGATAACGAATGCAAGAGCTCATCAGAGTTCCTCTGCATCTCTCTCTTCACCTTCTGCCAAGGAATCGACTGCTGACCGCGCTGGAAGCCTTCAAAACTGCAACAAAGTAGCAAAGACAACTACTGCAACTCTGTAACGCTGATCCTACCGCCTTCTCGACTGTTTTCTTGGTGGTGCATGCTGTGGGGGTGGTCTGCCTCCTCTCTGCACTAGAAGCTCCGAAGAAATCTCCTGTGGGTCGACGGAATCGTCCCCCTGCAACCGCAGGCACCAAAGAACTGCATCACTGGTCCCCTGGGTCTCCTCTCAGCACGACGAGCAAGGTCCCTTGAATCCAGCAACTCTGTCCAAGTGACTCCCACAGTCCAGTGACTCTTCAGTCCAAGTTTGGTGGAGGTAAGTCCTTGCCTCCCCACGCCATTCTGCATTGCTGGGATCCACGTCTTTTGCAGCTACTCCGGCTCCTGTGCACTTTTCCAGGATTTCCTTTGTGCACAGCCAAGCCTGGGTCCATGGCACTCTAACCTGCATTGCATGACCTCCTGAGTTGTCCTCCGGCAGCGTGGGACTCTCTTGTGCAACTTCGGGTGAGCACCATTTCACTCCACTTTGTAGTGCCTGTTCCGGCACTCCTCCGGGTACTGCTTGCTTCTGAGAGGGCTGCTTTTCTTGCTGGATGCCCCCTCTGTCCCCTCACGTAATTTTCGACCTCCTGGTCCCTCCTGGGCCATAGCAGCATCCAAAAACCCTAAACCGCAAGCTTGCAGCTAGCAAGGCTTGTTTACGGTCTTTCGTTGGGAAAATACTTCTGCATGACTCTTCACGACGTGGGACATCCATCCTCCAAAGGGGAAGTTTCTAGCCCTTGTCGTTCCTGCAGAATCCTCAGCTTCTACTGCCTAGTAGCAGCTTCTTTGCACCCACAGCTGGCATTTCCTGGGCATCTGCCCACTCTCGATTTGATTGTGACTTTTGGACTTGGTCCCCTTGTTCCACAGGTACTCTAGTCTGGAAATCCATCGTTGTTGCATTGCTGGTGTTGGTCTTTCCTGCAGAATTCCCCTATCACGACTTCTGTGCTCTTTGGGGAACTTTAGTGCACTTTGCACTCACTTTTCAGGGTCTTGGGTGTGCTATTTTTCTAACCCTCACTGTTTTCTTACAGTCCCAGCGACCCTCTACAAGGCCACATAGGTTTGGGGTCCATTTGTGGTTCGCATTCCACTTTTGGAGTCTATGGTTTGTGTTGCCCCTATCCCTATGTGCTCCCATTGCATCCTATTGTAACTATACATTGTTTGCACTGTTTTCTATTACTATACTGCATATTTTTGGTATTGTGTACATATATCTTGTGTATATTTGCTATCCTCCTACTGAGGGTACTCACTGAGATACTTTGGCATATTGTCATAAAAATAAAGTACCTTTATTTTTAGTATATCTGTGTATTGTGTTTTCTTATGATATTGTGCAAGTGACACTAGTGGTACTGTAGGAGCTTCACTCGTCTCCTAGTTCAGCCTAAGCTGCTCTGCTAAGCTACCATTATCTACCTGCTTAAGCTGCTAGACACCCTATACACTAATAAGGGATACCTGGGCCTGCTGCAAGGTGTAAGTACCCCTTGGTACTCACTACAAGCCAGTCCAGCCTCTTACATTGGTTGTTCAGCGGTGGGATAAGTACTTTGCAACTACTTACAACTTTTGTCACTGTACTTTTCATAAGAGAAAAATATACAAAACAAGTTTAGTGTATGTACACCTAACCAAAAAGTTTTGCTTTTCTCCTTTCACTTCTTTACTAAAGTGCTGAAAAGTACTTCTAAACTTTCTAAAAAGTTCTTAAAAAGTTGTAAAAGTTTTTTTTCTGTCTTTCAAAAAGTTCTGAAAAACTTTTTCTCACTTTTTCTATCACTTAAACACTCTCTAAAATGTCTGGCACAGGCCAAACTGTTGATCTGTTCAAACTTGCTTATGATCACCTTAGCCGGAAAGGAGCAAGGAGTCTCTGCATAGAAAGAGGTTTAAGTGTAGGGAAGAATCCCCCTAGAGAACTGTTGGTTAATATGCTTGTTGAACAGGATAAGGCCAGAGGTGGCACTTCTGTGGAGAAATTAGCTGATGGTTCCCAATCTGATCCGGGGGCACCCCTAGCAAAAGATTTAGAAGGGAAACTTCCTAGCCTGCCCATTAGCAGACAACCTAGCATAGCTGGTACTGATGTAGAGTCACATCATACAGATAGTGTGGTCTCTCATCACAGTAAGAGTATTCCTTCTCATCATAGCAGAAGTGCTGTTTCTGTTAGCCAAGCTGTTAGGGTGCCATCTGTTAGGGACAGGTCTCCTTCTGTTCATTCTCACCATACTTCTGTTTCAAGGCATGTCCCACCCACCCACCCTCATGACAGAATGTTAGAAAGGGAGCTCAATAGATTGAGAGTGGAACAATCCAGGCTGAAGCTCAAGAAGCAACAGCTGGATTTAGATGGACAGTCCTTAGAAATTGAAAGAGAAAGGCAGAAAATTGGGTTGGAAACCCATGGTGGCAGCAGCAGTATTCCCAATAGTCATCCTGCAAGAGAGCATGATTCTTGGAATCTGCATAAGATAGTCCCCCCTTACAAGGAGGGGGATGACATTAACAAGTGGTTTGCTGCACTTGAGAGGGCCTGTGTTGTACAGGATGTCCCTCAAAGGCAGTGGGCTGCTATCCTATGGCTATCATTTAGTGGAAAGGGCAGGGATAGGCTCCTTACTGTGAAAGAAAGTGATGCCAATAATTTTGCAGTTCTTAAGAATGCACTCCTAGATGGTTATGGCTTAACCACTGAACAGTACAGGATGAAGTTCAGAGAAACCAAAAAGGAGTCTTCACAAGACTGGGTAGACTTTGTTGACCATTCAGTGAAGGCCTTGGAGGGGTGGTTGCATGGCAGTAAAGTTACTGATTATGAAAGCCTGTATAACTTAATCCTGAGAGAGCATATTCTTAATAATTGTGTGTCTGATTTGTTGCACCAGTACCTGGTGGACTCTGATCTGACCTCTCCCCAAGAATTGGGAAAGAAGGCAGACAAATAGGTCAGAACAAGGGTGAACAGAAAAGTTCATACAGGGGGTGACAAAGATGGCAAGAAGAAGGATGGTAAGTCTTCTGACAAGGGTGGGGACAAATCTAAAAATGAGTCTTCATCAGGCCCACAAAAACACTCTGGTGGGGGTGGTGGGCCCAAATCCTCTTCAAATCAAAACAAAGAAAAGAAACCATGGTGCTATTTATGTCAAATAAAAGGCCATTGGACAACAGATCCCAGTTGTCCAAAGAAAAGCACCAAGCCTCCTACCACTACAACCCCTGCTGCTACACCTAGTGCCCCTAGTAATAGCAGTGGTGGTGGGAGCAAACCTACTAATAGCCAATCTAAGGGAGTAGCTGGGCTCACTTTTGGTAACTTAGTTGGGGATGGGCTGATTAGGGAGACCACAGAGGCTGTGTTAGTCTCTGAGGGGGCTATTGATTTAGCCACCTTGGTTGCTTTTCCCCTTAACACGGATAAGTACAGGCAACTACCCCTAATAAATGGTGTTGAGGTTCAGGCCTACAAGGACACAGGTGCCAGTGTTACAATGGTAATAGAGAAACTGGTCCACCCTGAACAACACCTACTTGGTCACCAGTACCAAGTAACCGATGCTCATAACAACACCCTTAGCCACCACATGGCTGTTGTGAATCTCAACTGGGGGGGGTTACTGGCCCAAAGAAAGTTGTGGTTGCCTCAGATTTACCTGTAGACTGTCTATTAGGAAATGATTTAGAGACGTCAGCTTGGGCAGAAGTGGAGTTGGAGGCTCATGCAGCAATGCTGGGCATTCCAGGGAATATTTTTGCTTTGACCAGGGCTCAGGCCAAAAAGAAAAAAGGACAGGGTGACTTGGATCCTGGAAGAATGGACCAAGTGCTCCCTAAAGCTAGGGTTAGCAAAGGTAAAACACTACCTACTATCTCTCCCTCTACAGTGGATTCTACTTCTGAGGAAGAAGAATTTCCACCCTGTGCAGAACCTACACCAGAGGAGCTGGAAGCAGACACTGCTGAGCTTTTGGGTGAAGGGGGGCCTGCCAGGGAGGAGCTGAGTGTGGCACGGCAGACCTGTCCCACACTAGAGGGTCTAAGGCAGCAAGCTGTCAAACAAGCAAATGGGGATGTCAGTGAATCTCACAGAGTTTACTGGGAGGACAACCTCTTGTACACTGAAGCAAGGGATCCAAAACCTGGAGCTGCCAGGAGATTGGTAATTCCTCAGGAGTACAGAAAGTTCCTCCTAACTCTAGCTCACGACATTCCCTTAGCTGGACAGGTGGGGCAAATGAAAACTTGGGACAGGCTTGTTCTCTTGTTTCATTGGCCTAGAATGTCAGAGGACACAAAAGAATTTTGTAAGTCCTGTGAAACCTGTCAAGCCAGTGGCAAGACAGGTGGCACTCCAAAGGAACCCCTTATTCCACTACATGGGGTTGGGGTTCCCTTTGAAAGGGTAGGGGTTGACATAGTTGGCCCCCTTGACCCTCCTACTGCTTCAGGTAATAGGTTTATCTTGGTGGTAGTGGACCATGCCACCAGATATCCTGAAGCAATTCCTCTAACAACCACTACAGCTCCTGCAGTGGCAAAGGCCCTCCTGGGAATCTTTTCCAGGGTGGGCTTCCCAAAAGAGGTGGTATCAGACAGGGGAAGCAATTTCATGTCTGCTTACTTAAAAGCCGTGTGGAAGGAGTGTGGTGTGACATACAAGTTCACCACACCCTATCATCCACAAACAAGTGGACTGGTGGAGAGATTTAACAAAACTCTCAAAGGCATGATTATGGGACTCCCTGAAAAACTCCGCAGGAGATGGGATATCCTGGTACCTTGCCTCCTTTTTGTTTACAGGGAGGTACCCCAGAAAGGAGTGGTCTTCAGCCCCTTTGAACTCCTCTTTGGACACCCTGTGAGAGGTCCTCTAACACTTGTTAAGGAGGGTTGGTAACAACCTTTAAAAGCTCCAAAGCAAGACATAGTAGACTATGTACTTGGCCTCAGGTCAAGGATGGCTGAGTACATGAAAAAGGCCAGTAAAAACCTTCAGGCCAGCCAAGAGCTCCAAAAGCAATGGCATGACCAGAAGGCTGTTTTGGTTCAGTACCAACCAGGGCAGAAAGTGTGGGTCTTGGAGCCTGTGGCCCCAAGAGCACTCCAAGACAAATGGAGTGGACCCCACATAATTGTTGAAAATAAGGGTGAAGTCACCTACTTAGTTGACTTAGGCACTGCCAGGAGTCCCCTTAGGGTGCTCCATGTCAATCGCCTGAAACCCTTCAATGCAGGGCTGATCTCACCCTGCTCATGGCAACTGATGAGGGACAGGAAGAAGAGAGTGACCCTCTCCCCGATCTCTTCTCTTCCACAGAACAAGATGCTCTAGTGGAAGGTGTAGTTTTGGCAGATTGTCTTACTGCTGAGCAGAAAGACCACTGCATAAATCTCCTGGGTCAGTTTTCTGAACTCTTCTCTACTGTGCCAGGTACCACTTCTTGGTCTGAGCACACTATAGATACTGGAGACAGCTTGCCTGTCAAAAGTAAGATCTATAGGCAGCCTGACCATGTCAGAGACGGCATAAAGCAAGAGGTGCAGAAAATGCTTGAACTGGGAGTGGTTGAGCACTCTGAAAGTCCATGGGCTTCTCCTGTGGTACTTGTAACAAAACCTCATTCCAAGGATGGAAAGAAGGAAATGCGGTTTTGTGTTGACTACAGAGGTCTCAACCAGGTAACCAAAACTGATACTCACCCTATACCCAGGGCAGATGAGCTCATAGAAACACTGGCATCTGCCAAGTATCTCAGCACTTTTGATTTGACTGCAGGGTATTGGCAGATCAAATTATCAGAAGACTGCATTTTCAACCATTGGAGGCCATTACCAATTCACAGTAATGCCTTTTGGATTGAAAAATGCACCTGCCACTTTTCAGAGGTTGGTGAACACAGTCCTGCAAGGGCTGGAAGCTTTTAGTGCAGCATATCTAGATGATATAGCTATCTTTAGCTCCAGCTGGGATGATCACCTGGTCTACCTATGGAAAGTTTTGGAGGTCCTGCAAAAGGCAGGCCTCACTATCAAGGCTTCAAAGTGCCAGATAGGGCAGGGAAAGGTGGATTATCTGGGACACCTGGTTGGTGGAGAACAGATTGCACCACTTCAGGGGAAAATCCAAACTATTATAGATTGGGTTCCCCCTACTACTCAGACTCAAGTGAGAGCCTTTTTAGGCCTCACTGGGTACTATAGGAGGTTCATAAAGAACTATGGCTCCATTGCATCCCCTCTTAATGACCTCACTTCAAAGAAAATGCCTAAGAAATTGTTATGGACAGCAAACTGTCAGAAAGCTTTTGAGGAGCTGAAGCAGGCCATGTGCTCCGCACCTGTCCTGAAAAGCCCCTGTTACTCCAAGAAATTCATTGTCCAAACTGATGCATCTTAATTAGGGGTAGGGGCAGTCTTATCACAACTTAATTCTGAGGGCCAGGATCAACCTGTTGCTTTTATCAGCAGGAGGTTGACCCCTAGAGAAAAGCGTTGGTCTGCCATAGAGAGGGAGGCCTTTGCTGTGGTCTGGGCACTGAAGAAGTTGAGGCCATACCTGTTTGGCACTCACTTCATTCATCACTTCATTGTTCAGACAGACCACAAACCTCTACTTTGGCTAAAACAAATGAAAGGTGAAAATCCTAAATTGTTGAGGTGGTCCATATCCCTACAGGGAATGGACTATACAGTGGAACATAGACCTGGGAGTTCCCACTCCAATGCAGATGGACTCTCCAGATATTTCCACTTAGACAATGAAGACCCATCAGGTAATTGTAGGAAAGTACCATCTTGCCTGGCATGTTACCCCCATTTTTCACTGTATATATGTTGTTTTAGTTGTATGTGTCACTGGGACCCTGGTAACCCAGGGCCCCAGTGCTCATAAGTGTGCCTGAATGTGTTACCTGTGTAGTGACTAACTGTCTCACTGAGGCTCTGCTAATCAGAACCTCAGTGGTTATGCTCTCTCATTTCTTTCCAAATTGTCACTGACAGGCTAGTGACCATTTTTACCAATTTACATTGGCTTACTGGAACACCCTTATAATTCCCTAGTATATGGTACTGAGGTACCCAGGGTATTGGGGTTCCAGGAGATCCCTATGGGCTGCAGCATTTATTTTGCCACCCATAGGGAGCTCTGACAATTCTTACACAGGCCTGCCACTGCAGCCTGAGTGAAATAACGTCCACGTTATTTCACAGCCATTTTACACTGCACTTAAGTAACTTATAAGTCACCTATATGTCTAACCTTTACCTGGTAAAGGTTAGGTGCAAAGTTACTTAGTGTGAGGGCACCCTGGCACTAGCCAAGGTGCCCCCACATTGTTCAGAGCCAATTCACTGAACTTTGTGAGTGCGGGGACACCATTACACGCGTGCACTACATATAGGTCACTACCTATATGTAGCTTCACCATGGTAACTCCGAATATGGCCATGTAACATGTCTATGATCATGGAATTGCCCCCTCTATGCCATCCTGGCATTGTTGGTACAATTCCATGATCCCAGTGGTCTGTAGCACAGACCCGGTACTGCCAGACTGCCCTTCCTGGGGTTTCACTGCAGCTGCTGCTGCTGCCAACCCCTCAGACAGGCAGCTGCCCTCCTGGGGTCCAGCCAGGCCTGGCCCAGGATGGCAGAACAAAGAACTTCCTCTGAGAGAGGGTGTGACACCCTCTCCCTTTGGAAAATGGTGTGAAGGCAGGGGAGGAGTAGCCTCCCCCAGCCTCTGGAAATGCTTTGTTGGGCACAGATGTGCCCAATTCTGCATAAGCCAGTCTACACCGGTTCAGGGACCCCTTAGCCCCTGCTCTGGCGCGAAACTGGACAAAGGAAAGGGGAGTGACCACTCCCCTGACCTGCACCTCCCCTGGGAGGTGTCCAGAGCTCCTCCAGTGTGCTCCAGACCTCTGCCATCTTGGAAACAGAGGTGCTGCTGGCACACTGGACTGCTCTGAGTGGCCAGTGCCACCAGGTGACGTCAGAGACTCCTGCTGATAGGCTCCTTCAGGTGTTAGTAGCCTTTCCTCTCTCCTATGTAGCCAAACCCTCTTTTCTGGCTATTTAGGGTCTCTGTCTCTGGGGAAACTTTAGATAACGAATGCATGAGCTCAGCCGAGTTCCTCTGCATCACTCTCTTCACCTTCTGATAAGGAAACGACCGCTGACCGCGCTGGAAGCCTGCAAACCTGCAACATAGTAGCAAAGACGACTACTGCAACTCTGTAACGCTGATCCTGCCGCCTTCTCGACTGTTTTCCTGCTTGTGCATGCTGTGGGGGTAGTCTGCCTCCTCTCTGCACCAGAAGCTCCGAAGAAATCTCCCGTGGGTCGACGGAATCTTCCCCCTGCAACCGCAGGCACCAAAAAGCTGCATTACCGGTCCCTTGGGTCTCCTCTCAGCACGACGAGCGAGGTCCCTCGAATCCAGCGACGCTGTCCAAGTGACCCCCGCAGTCCAGTGACTCTTCAGCCCAAGTTTGGTGGAGGTAAGTCCTTGCCTCACCTCGCTGGGCTGCATTGCTGGGAACCGCGACTTTGCAGCTACTCCGGCCCCTGTGCACTTCCGGCAGAAATCCTTCGTGCACAGCCAAGCCTGGGTCCACGGCACTCTAACCTGCATTGCACGACTTTCTAAGTTGGTCTCCGGCGACGTGGGACTCCTTTGTGCAACTTCGGCGAGCACCGTTTCACGCATCCTCGTAGTGCCTGTTTCTGGCACTTCTCCGGGTGCTACCTGCTTCAGTGAGGGCTCTTTTGTCTTGCTCGACGTCCCCTCTCTCTGCAGGTCCAATTTGCGACCTCCTGGTCCCTCCTGGGCCCCAGCAGCGTCCAAAAACGCCAAACGCATGATTTGCGTGTAGCAAGGCTTGTTGGCGTCCTTCCGGCGGGAAAACACTTCTGCACGACTCTCCAAGGCGAGTGGGATCCGTCCACTAAAGGGGAAGTCTCTAGCCCTTTTCGTTCCTGCAGAAACCTCAGCTTCTTCTGTCCAGTCGAAGCTTCTTTGCACCCGCAGCTGGCATTTCCTGGGCATCTGCCCATCTCCGACTTGCTTGTGACTTTTGGACTTGGTCCCCTTGTTCCACAGGTACCCTAGATTGGAAATCCACAGTTGTTGCATTGCTGGTTTGTGTCTTTCCTGCATTATTCCTCTAACACGACTATTTTGTCCTTAGGGGAACTTTAGTGCACTTTGCACTCACTTTTCAGGGTCTTGGGGAGGGTTATTTTTCTAACTCTCACTATTTTCTAATAGTCCCAGCGACCCTCTACAAGGTCACATAGGTTTGGGGTCCATTCGTGGTTCGCATTCCACTTTTGGAGTATATGGTTTGTGTTGCCCCTATCCCTATGTTTCCCCATTGCATCCTATTGTAACTATACATTGTTTGCACTGTTTTCTAAGACTATACTGCATATTTTTGCTATTGTGTATATATATATCTTGTGTATATTTCATATCCTCTCACTGAGGGTACACTCTAAGATACTTTGGCATATTGTCATAAAAATAAAGTACCTTTATTTTTAGTATAACTGTGTATTGTGTTTTCTTATGATATTGTGCATATGACACTAAGTGGTACTGTAGTAGCTTCACACGTCTCCTAGTTCAGCCTAAGCTGCTCTGCTAAGCTACCATTATCTATCAGCCTAAGCTGCTAGACACCCTATACACTAATAAGGGATAACTGGGCCTGGTGCAAGGTGCAAGTACCCCTTGGTACTCACTACAAGCCAGTCCAGCCTCCTACAGTAATGACTAGTCTTATTCTCCTTCGTTTGGGGGGGGGGGTTGTGTAGGAAAGTACCATCTTGCCTGGCATGTTACCCCCATTTTTCACTGTATATATGTTGTTTTAGTTGTATGTGTCACTAGGACCCTGCCAGCTAGGGCCTCAGTGCTCATAAGTGTGCCCTGAATGTGTTACCTGTGTTATGACTAACTGTCTCACTGAGGCTCTGCTATCCAGAACCTCAGTGGTTATGCTCTCTCATTTCTTTCCAAATTGTCACTAACAGGCTAGTCACTAATTTCACCAATTCACATTGGCATACTGGAACACCCTTATAATTCCCTAGTATATGGTACTGAGGTACCCAGGGTATTGGGGTTCCAATAGATCCCTATGGGCTGCAGCATTTCTTTTGCCACTCATAGGGAGCTCTGACAATTCTTACACAGGCCTGCCACTGCAGCCTGAGTGAAATAACGTCCACGTTATTTCACAGCCATTTACCACTGCACTTAAGTAACTTATAAGCCACCTATATGTCTAACCTTTACCTGGTAAAGGTTAGGTGCAAAGTTAATTAGTGTGTGGGCACCCTGGCACTAGCCAAGGTGCCCCCACATTGTTCAGGGCAAATTCCCCGGACTTTGTGAGTGTGGGGACACCATTACACGCGTGCACTACACATAGGTCAATACCTATGTGTAGCTTCACAATGGTAACTCCGAATATGGCCATGTAACATGTCTATGATCATGGAATTGCCCCCTCTATGCCATCCTGGCATTGTTGGCATAATCCCATGATCCCACGGATCTCTAGCACAGACCCGGGTTCTGCCAAACTGCCTTTTCAGGGGTTTCACTGCAGCTGCTGCTGCTACCAACTCCTCAGACAGGTTTCTGCCCTCCTGGGGTCCAGCCAGGCTTGGCCCAGGAAGGCAGAACAAAGGACTTCCTCAGAGAGAGGGTGTTATAACCCTCTCTCTTTGGAAAAAGGTGTTAAGGCAGGGGAGGAGTAGCCTCCCCCAGCCTCTGGAAATGCTTTCATGGGCACAGATGGTGCCCATTTCTGCATAAGCCAGTCTACACCGGTTCAGGGACCCCTCAGCCCTGCTCTGGTGCGAAACTGGACAAAGGAAAGGGGAGTGACCACTCCCCTGACCTGCACCTCCCCTGGGAGGTGCCCAGAGCTCCTCCAGTGTGCTCCAGACCTCTGCCATCTTGGAAACAGAGGTGCTGCTGGCACAATGGACTTCTCTGAGTGGCCAGGGCTAGCAGGTGACGTCAGAGACTCCTTCTGATAGGCTCCTTCAGGTGTTGCTGGAGTACATATAGCTTGGTCCAAACTGGGGTGGCATGGTGTGTAAAAGAACAGTGGATTAAACCCAGATCTGTGACTGGGGGTGAGTGTTTGCATTGTTTGGGACTCCCTCCATCATCCTTTTTTGTTGCTAAAGGTGCCCTAAGTGGGAAGGGTATGCCCAGACGTGGGTCCTGTGCTTATCTGGCCACTGGATTCAAGCTAACCTGGCTGATGAAGGGTGATACCCAGAAACCGGTCCTAGGATGATTGTTTCCGGTCCAGGGAGAACGTGGCTTGGCAGTTTGGGCTGGACTGTTCCCTTGAGCAACAGGGTCAAGTCTGATTTGTATATAGCTGGGTCCAAACAGGGGTGGCATGGTGAGCAAAAGAATGATGGATTAAACCCAGATCTCTGACTGGGGGGGGAGTGTTTGCATTGTTCAGCACTCCTTCCATCATCCTTTTGTGTTGCTAAAGTTGCCCTAAGTGGGAAGGGTATGCCCAGACGTGGGTCCCGTGCTCACTGTGCCACTGAATCCAAGGTAGCCTGGCTGATGAAGGTTGATACCCAGAAACCGGTCCCAGGATGCTTGTTTCTGGTCCAGGGAAGACATGGCTTGGCAGTTCGGGCTGGACTGTTCCCTTAAAGGACAGGGTCAGGACTGATTTGCATATAGCGGAGTCCAAACTGGGGTGGCATGTATGCAAAAGTACGGTGGATTAAACCCAGATCTGTGACTGGGAGTGAGTGTTTGCATTGTTCAGCACTCCATTCACCTTCCTTTTGTGTTGCTAAAGTTGCCCTAAGTGGGAAGGGTATGCCCAGATGTGGGTGCTGTGCTCACGGTGCCACTGGATTCAAGCTAACCTGGCTGATGAAGGGTGATACCCAGAAACCAGTCCCAGGATGCTTGTTTCCGATCCTGGGAGGACCTGGCTTGGCAGTTCGGGCTGGACTGTTCCCTTCAGGAACAGGGTCAAGACTGATTTGCACATAGCTTGGTCCAAACTGGGGTGGCATGGTGAGCAAAAGAACAATGGATTAAACCCAGATCTGTGACTGGGGGTGAGTGTTTGCATTGTTCAGCACTCCGTCCATTATCCTGTTGTGTTGCTAAAGTTGCCCTAAGTGGGAAGGGTATGCCCAGACGTGGGTCCTGTGATCACTGTGCCACTGGCTTCAAGCTAACCTGGCTGATGAAGGGTGATACCCAGAAAGTGGTCCCAGGATGCTTCTTTCCGGTCCAGGGAGGACCTGGCTTGGCAGTTCGGGCTGGACTGTTCCCTTGAGGAACAGAGTCAAGACTGATTTGCATATAGCTGGGTCCAAACTGGAGTGGCATGGTGAGTAAAAGAATGATGGATTAAACCCAGAACTGTGACCGGGGATGAGTGTTTGCATTGTTCAGCACTCCGTCCATCATCCTTTTGTGTTGCTAAAGGTGCCCTAAGTGGGAAGGTTTTGCCCAGACATGGGTCCCGTGCTCACTTTGCCACTAGATTCAAGCTAGCTTGGCTGATGAAGGGTGATACCCAGAATCCGGTCCCAGGATGCTTGTTTGCGGTCCAGGGAGGACCTGGCTTGGCAGTTCGGGATGGACTCTTCCCTTGAGGAACAGCGTCAAGACTGATTTGCATATAGCTGGGTGCAAACTGGGGTGGCATGGTGAGCAAAAGAATGATGGATTAAACCAAGATCTGTGACTGGGGGTG